>NC_081250.1:63156281-63461676 GCF_030490865.1 Poecile atricapillus
CAGTACTCCCTGCATATTGGCCCTCTACAAAAGGAGTTTTCATTGTGGAATATGACACATGCTGGAAGTGAGTCCTACCCAAAATCATTTCATCCAGCTTCAGTTAAATAATACTTGACAACCCAAAGAGTAATTTGGCAGATTCAGCTTGAGTTCAGCATCTGTTGATTTGGAGCCACACAGGAAAAAAACCCTTTTTATAACCTGTTACTTGTAGGACAAGCAAACAATCAAGAAGAAATGTGATTATTAGGGAATATGGCAAAACCTGGGGAAGTAAACTGCTCAGTGCTGAACAAATGGATAGAGAGTATGCAAAAATACCTAGCAGCATTTCTTGGAGACACAAAGATCACCAAAACAAAATGAAGAAATTTAATTCCTAAAGATAACATTCAGGGTAGAATATTTTGTGGTTTTCCTTCAGTTTCTTAAGACTTGGAGATCAATAATGATGTACAGGAATGTACATTAGTAACTCTGTAGTTTGCAAAAGGATTTTATTGGGATTTTCTTTTACCCAGTAACTTTGTTTCCAATACTTTAATGTCTCTTCACATTCAGCTATAATCAACATGAATTTTCCCCTTTAAAGATTATCTGCTTTAAGACAAATACTGAAGTGACTTGGACAGGAGGAAGGCATATTGATTAATCCTCTTCCACACCCACACTCGCTCTTACACCTGTACATAGGAAGCATTCAGGCCATGCATTTCCCAAGGCATCCTGAAGGCCACCTTGGACTGCCACCAGCGCAGTCTGCTACCGTGAAACTACACCATAAAAACCATTAATCAACTACACTGCTACACTGTGACCACGGTAGTCTAATGGATGTCAGCAAGTATTTAGTTTACTGCTTTGTTCAGAGACAGTGGCAATCTGGAGATGCTCAGTTTCACAACCTGCTACATTTGGAACTACTAGCTTTAAATTCATTTCATGCTGACAATCAACAAGAAAAATTCTTTCAGCTTCCCTAGCACTTGCTCTTAGCAGCAGAAATCACAATGAGAATATGGATTTTGACATTGTACATGAATCCTAAGTATATCTGAGAGTCTCTGGCCTGGGAGTGTGTTTTTTGCCAACCCTTGAGGAATGGGTTGAGAGTTGGTACCATGAAAAGCAAAGTTTTGAGGATAGATATTTTTTCTGAGGTGCTACTCAGTGGTCCTCTGACAGAAAGCAAGGAGTTAAAGGGACATTTCAATGACCAGGTGTCTTCAACCTTTCATGGGTTCTAAAGAGAGAGGCAAATCAAGTACTTGTGAATGCTGTTCAATACCAAGGCACACACAGCCACCAAGGACATGAATATTCAGGAATGTGGTCTTACTGGTCCAGAGTTCATGCAGACTCTCAGTAAGATCCATGCTTTGTATTTAATTCCTAATGCTTCATATTTCAAGCTGAATACTAACTTCAAGAATCAGAAGAAAATGAAGTTCACAGAAAAAGAATAATGAAAGAGTTTTGAATAAAGCAACTTCATAGGAATTTTTAAGTGAAAAACATATTTGGTTGGTATGACATTTTAAGCTGCTGGTTTTACCCACACTTTACAAATGCAAAAAAAAAAATTGCAAGTGCAGCGTTGTCTGTGTCTTTACATATTATATATGTGTACATATGGAAGGATGTACACCCGTATGTACATATATGTGTGCATATACTCATGTCACTGAAGAATCTGAATATCCAATATATGTTCCAGTGTTTCAAGGGTACAAACTACATAACATAACAGTTATGCATAAACAGGGACAATTTCACTTATTCTGTTATTTGTGCTGAATAATTGTTGATAGATGCACTTATACAGTGTCTACAGTTGGGACACAATATTTTTGCTTATCATTTTCCCTTTCATTTTTACATTACCCTACCAAATAATTTACTCTTTGTTTCTCAAACCCAGAGTATTAGTGCACAAGACCTGCAGCTCTGATGGTCCTTATTTTAGTATCCTAGGTATTTCTTCTAAATTAAGTTTCCAGATCATTTCTACAAGTAAACTGAGATAACATGCAGACCCACTTTACAGTGGGCAAAAAGTGTCAGGTAGGGTGATGATGTACATCAAGCCAAGCAGACACAGAACTGGTTTGCCTACAGAAAGAGGTACCTCAGGTTTCCTTGGGAAAATACCCTGCCATTCCTCCATGCTGTCACCTTTAAAAGAATTGCTGACACACGCAGGGTTGTCGCAATTAGCACGATTTTTACAGTGTCACCTCCTGAGAGGGAGCTCTGATACCAGGCAGGGATGAGCTTTCAAAATTTTCATGAAGTTCACTTGGCAATGTGTGAACTGGACTGTCTACAGTGTGTTCCACTTGCCATGTTTGGCAGAGTGGTGAAGATGGAAGGCGAACTATGATGATGATTTGAGCTTAGCAGCCTTCCAGGGTGAGCAGTAGAACCTACAGAGAAAACAAATGGTTTCTGAAGTATCAGAATCGCTCTGTGGGTGACTTGAGTTCAAAGGACACAGAAAAGTTCTTCACACACCTCCGTAAATGCAAATAAGAACAATCTGTGCCTAAATGAGATGTTGTCCTCACCCCAACCATCCCCCCACCCCCACCCCTGCCCAGTATTTTTTTAGGAAGACTATACAAAAAATCCCTGACATATGGCAACTGTCATGTCTGAGCTTGAATTTTTTGTTCCCTTTTGTACTTTGAAAGGTTTAAACCAGCTCTGCACATTTTTCACTAGCAAATGACTCCTACAGCCCTGCTGTTCTGCCGCAATCCATCGGTTTCATGGGGTGCTGCACAAATGCATACATTTGTTCTTGTCATAAATCCACTGTGCAGTTTACCTTCTTTCTGTGATGTTCTCCAGGAGACCTGTAAACTCACTTCAAGACAGTGATCTACAAGCACAACAGAGCTTTGAGGGCCTGCTGGACCCACACTACTGTTTAATTGCATAATTGTTGATCAATGTTTTTCCACCATATGCCTCTCTCTTTTCCCCCAAGCAGGTGTAAATAATCATTAACACACCTGTAGGCAGTGTTTTCTAGAAGAGCCACTACGTATTTCTCCTGTAATAAAGGAGTCAGGCTGACTGATGATATGCATTATGGATGTCACCTCCAGCATAAACACTATGGGAGAGCACAAAGAGCTAAGGAAGGGAAATGAAACGTAGAAAAATGTTGGGAAATACCTGGCAGAAAAACAGCATGGCAGGAAACAAGGTTAGAGGGTTACAGGTGAAATATGAGACAGCAATGTGATGCCAAGCCCAGGAAATGATATGTAAATGTCATGTAAAACACATGGAGATAATTACCGTGCTCCACTCCTCCTGTAGAGGCCTCTGGAGGCTGGTTTAGGTGTGTGACAGCTTAGGTCACTGTGTTTTGAGGAGGCTGTGAGAGAGAACAGCAGAAACCAGAGGTTCAAAAAATATGAATATGAATAGAGGGTCAAGCAACTGGCTGGTTTTGGTCCTATCCAAGAAAATTCAAGTGTGACATATGTTTTCTAATATGAAAAGAGCTATAGATAATGGTCAATAAAACTGTTGCTGTATGTCACTCTGCTAAGGAAAATGGCAAAATAAAATTAGTTAATTAGCAACAAAGGAGAATTCAGCTAAATAATCAACTTGGGAGGTTTATTTTTGGGTCTGGTTTAGAAAGTATATTGATTTAGGCTGAAAATTAGAAGACTACACCCTATAGTAAGAGCAATGAAGTTCTTCAATAACATTCTACTAGGAATAATGGTCATAAAATTATAAAACTCACTATTTTCAAGGTGTATTTTAAATCCATGCTTTTTTCCCTCACCCTGCTACATGACCTTTACAAAAAGCAAAAAAGAAGTGTTATTTAACTCTTCCAAAAAGATAAAGACATAACAAAACAGACCCACTTAAAGTGCTGATCTTACATAATTGTTTATCTTTTTATTTAGATATGTATGTGAATCAAGTCTCTTCTTACTGTACATATATATGCCACACAAATCTATGGGCAGTGATTGTCCCACGTACAAGAAGTGTAGAATATTATGCCTTTTTCTGTATTGTCACATATTCCTATGGAATTGCATATTCTACAATTCTGTTTTATGCAAACTGGAAGTTGACGTTAGAACAGAAAACGTCTTTCCTAACACAGCCTTAGATTTTTATCCCTTATGAAGCCACTGGACAATTGATAATGATTTACCACATTTCATCACAGGACATCTGTATTGAAATCTTACAACCACACAGTATTTCAGAACCTGCAGAAACAAGTTTATAGAGTTATAAAATTATCCTTCCATCTCTCCTTTGCCCCTTTGGCTGTTGCCATGTATTGCTGTCCCACATTGCTTCAGCCCAATGTAACATTTTGTAGGGAGTCATATTCCCAGGTCTTTTATAGCACAATCAAGGGCCTATACCTCATCTGTGGTCTTTAAGAACCGAAGTCCTGCTGGAAAGCTGGGAAGTATCTCCTAAAATAAAACAAGGATGTTTTCTTCCACTGGATGTCTTACCTACCTGCTAGCAGCTGTGTTTAAAAGTGCTGTCTCTGGCTGGCCCATACTGAATATTTAAAGGCAATAGAAACACAGTTTGAGGTTGAGGCATGAGCTTTGCATGCCACAGATTTACACCCTGGAAGAAGGCAAAGGACTTTGCCAGTTTTTGCCATCTGTCCATGGGAGGTGCCCAGACAGGAAGGACACTCCTGTGCCCATCTCCAAAAGCCATAGAGGAGGTATCACAAAAGAGTAGGCATAACAGTGATTGCATAATTAGAGACAATTTAAGTAATAGTTGCTGCTGAAAGAGATGGTTGCTACCCACCCCTCTGCTCCATGAGGTTTCCTCGGGCCTCCTTGCATATCCACTCACAGTTATGTATTCTTATGCAAATGAGATCAGGGGGCTGCTCTGTCTGAAACTCCAGAAAACCCCCACAGTTCCCAGCCAGATCACTTTTTGCTCTCCCTCACACATAAATGCAATGCCAGTGCAAAGCTGGGAGCAGCAACATCTCCTAGGGTGCCAGGGTAGTGTGAGATCACACATTTCAGCTGCCGTCTGCATCTAGACTGGCTGAAAAATGCCATGAAAATGCAGCCTAGTCTGTCTGCTGGTATGCCTCAGGTTATTTGGATGAACATGGCAGACACGCTTAAGGAAGCTTGAGCTGCTTCTGGTTCATCTGCACAAAGAAAAGTAGTCTCGTCTCCTTTAGAGAACAAGTGTAGGCAGCACTTCTGTGGAGCACCACAAGGCTGCAGGGTAAGGAAAACTCACTGATGTCCCAGAACATAGGTCTGATGGGTACCATCGTGTGCTTGAGGTGGGCACATAGTTTATGAAATATGTAATACATATAGAAATGTGTATGCATAAAAATTGAAGCTAAAATATATTCTGTGATTTGCCTTCTTAATTAATTCATCCTACTTTACTGTATAAATAAATAATACAATTTCTACTTTCAGGGGAAGGGAATTTCTAGAGGCAAAAGGTTCTCTCTGATTCATTATTTCTGTCTTTATTATCACATTTTGATGATAGGAAAGTGAAGAAAGAAAATTACAAACTGAATGGCCTCATGAAATTATAAACTATAAATGAGGAATCTGATCTGAAATATATTATAGGACACCTTGCCGAGCTTCTCTCCCAGTCTTTTACTATTTTTCTTGGATATTGTGCGCAGTTTTGGTCACCACAAGGACATTAAGCTGTTAGAGAGAGTCCAAAGGAGGGCCATGAGGATTGTGAAGGGCCTGGAGGGGAAGCCATGTGAGAAGCAGCTGAGGTCACTTGGTCTGTTCAGCCTGGAGGAGACTCGGGGGAGACCTCAATGCAGACACAACTTCTTATGATGGGAAGAGGAGGCACTGATCTCTTCTCTGTGGTGACCGGTGACAGGACACAGCGGAATGGCCTGAACTTGTGTCAGGAAAAGTTTAGGTAGGATATGAAGGAAAGGGTTCTTTCCAGAGTGAATCACATGGTGTGACTCTTGAGGATGGTGCTGTGCAGGGTTAAGAGGAATCAATAATCCCTTCTAACCCAGCATATTCTGTGATTCTGTAAATAGCATCTCCTTTCCTAGGCAAGAAAACAGAACTAATGCTACTTTCGTTTTATGAAATGACTGAGTACCTTTTTAGTTCCAGTGGAACATTAGGTAGTGTTGTAGGTGAATTCCTAGTTCTGTTGTAACATATTCTCTTCTTTTTCTGTCTCCATAAGTTGTGCAGGAGGGCTTTAAACCACCATGAGTAATAAGGAATTTTCTAAAGAAAATTGCTTTTGACATGTTTCTCTTTGTAAATAGGTGAGGTATTCTGCTTAGTCTGGCATGGATATTTGCTTTTTGGTGTTGTTACAGTCTGCTGTGCCCAGAGGTGAGCAGCCTGCTGTAAACGCAGCTCTGTCCTCCAGGCAACTCCACAGATTTCTACATGGCTCATTCCTTCCCTGTGTTTCTATTACAGTAACATGGAGTGAGACTTCTTCCGCTTGACTGCAAGAAAAATAAGCCAGCCTCCAGTCTTCCTCCCTTCCCCAAACCAAAGCTTCCGCAAGTAACTGAAAATGGATGCTTGTTTTCAAAGGCATGACTTCAAGCTGAAGACAGGTTGCGTGCTTGAGCTTTGAGAATTATCACACTCCTCTTGATGAGGGGGTGGAAACTTATCTTTGATAGAAGTGTATATATCTCTAAATATAATATAGGTACTAGCAAAGCTGATTTTGAAATTTCCATTTAAATAAGCAAAAGGCAAATGTCGTTTGCAAACAACTAAACAAATCTATTTCTCCAGTACCTACCCCACTTGCACAGTGATAGATACTGTTGTTGAAACTGAGTGTAATGAGAAGTACCTACCTACCTAATGCATCTATCTGGAAAACACACTTTTAAAAAGTGAATCTCCAGTCTGTTCCATGGACTCAGGTTCTGCCCCTCACACTTTAGTTATCTTGGTTTTTGAGGTTTTTGTGTGGATGCACAAAATCCAAATACAATTCAGCTTAAGGTGCTGAATGTTGTCTCTTTGAGGATTACATGAATGACGCATCTTTTCAGTCAGTAACAAAATACCTACTTAAATTTTCCCTTGGGCTTGGAAAACACCAGTCAAGGTAAGCAACAAAGAGTATTCATTCTTTCCTGTCAGTTCTGCTACTTCTCCCATCTCCAGTTTCATACACAAAATGTTAAGATTAAAATCCTGTAAACTCAGGGTTTCCAAAAGCACAAGATTATGTAACTGAAATTTATATGTGGCTTCATTGTGGTACAGACAGAAACAGAAGGCACCTCTGGAAATCCCCTCGAAGCAGAATTAATGCCAGCCATGGCTTGCCTGGCCAAAGTCTTAACACCTCCAAGGACAGAAGTTCCATCATGTCTCTATTTCCCCTAATGCCTAAACCAAACAGGCTTGGCAATTGCCTCTTCCAACATTGTCCATAATTACCAAGAAGAGTTTGGCTCCATCATCTTTGTAACTGACTTTCAACTGGTTGTAGGCTTCTGTTCCTCTTGTTTTAAAAACCTCTCTGCAACTCCTGGGGAGAGCCATGAATCTCTTTTATCTGCACTAGAGTTGTGCTATCTTGCTGTGCTAGCCAGCACCTAACAACTGCCAATTTCTGTACACTGGAAAATTAAACGCTACCCTGGGCTTGGAATAACTTGGCACAGAGGGGGGCACTGCCTGTATTCAGGAGGTTTGGAACTGATTGTTTGTATACCTTCCATAGCATGCTAACTACAAAGAAACAAACACAGACATATAATTCTTCTGATCTTAAGTACTCACTGATTTGGAAATAGATTCTGGTTTGTTTTGACAAATGACCAAATATGAGCAGTACTGGAAGATTTTCTTGCACCCTAATTGAAAAAATTGAGCTTGTTAGCTCTAAGTAAGACTATGATCCAGCTTTTACAAAATGATTTTAAGCAGAAGAGCTGGATCCTTGCCTCAGTTCATCTGACTCTACCCCAGATACCTAAGCTTAGTGGTTAGAAGTTCATCAGATTCTTTTCACAAGCACCTGAGTGGGCCTTAGACCCAGAGAAGAACATTGATTTTCTTATATAGTAGTCCAATAACTTAATATTGGTGCTTTTGAAAACTTTAGGGAGACTCTGATAATATTCAAATCTTTAAGAGAAAAATGATTAAAGATCACCCCAGAGGCAGAAATCAGCTGTTACAGCAAATAGGTAGTATACAAAAAGAATGCCAGTAGGACACAGTAGTGTGTAATATGGCAGAATAGTAAATTGGACACATTACATTACATGGCTTGTTTAGAACTGTATTTTCAGAAAAATATTTCTCCATCTGCCTTGCAGCCACTTTTCTATGAGGATAGTGTTGATGCTGTAGGTTTGGGGTCTGTGTGCTGTGGGTTGCTTTTAGTTTGATAACCTTTAGCTCTGTTAGAATATAGGGGTTTATGAAAGAAAATTTAAATCTGGATGAATAAGAAGGTCTACATCTTTGACAGTTCAAACCCCAAATCTACAGAACCTAAACTTCATTTATTGCAGGATCAATGCCTCAAGCAGGACTTCACTGGAGCTCTAGGTTTCATGGTAAGAGTTTTGAGCACATTTCATTGTCACCACAAAGCTCTAATCCTCTTGCTTTTTATTTTATGAAAAATCAGTTTATGACTTCCTTTAAAAAAACCTGACAGATTGTTTTTTATAGCTAGAGAAGCAGACTGTCTTCTTTGCCTTGAGGTTGTGAAGGCAGAATAATTTTACACTATCTAGATTACAAAAGAAAAATGAAAATTGCTTCTTCTAGCTCTTCTCTTTGTAAACCCATCCAAAGAAATATTTTCTTTTCATTCTCAGTAACATTCACACACACACATATTTATACGTACAGTTAAAAGTTAAAATCATCCTACCCTGTCAGGTTTCTTTGTTCAGCTTTCATACCTTTCATATTTCCAACAAACTTCTATCCACTTTCATGGTGCTTTGTTATCATAGGTTTGGGGTTTTTTTTTTACAAGCTGTGGCCCTATAAGCTTCAGGGAACATTGCTTATTATGACTATGCTTTGTTCTTCATTTTGTTTAGAAATTTACCTACACTCTATGCAACAGAAATTTACTTTGCAAACAAATAAAAAATGTTCAACATAATACAAATTTACATCTATATCAAAAATGACACCTTTCTTCTGTCTGGCTTTTGTAATCATTAGAGTAGCAAAAAGTGACTGATTCAGACATAAAAATTAAACATGTCCCCAAATTCATATTCAGAGTTTTCACATTTGTATTAGAATACATATGTTTATTATAAGACCTGTACTCAGTTCACTAAAATAAGCTTTATTTCCTGATCAAGGAATTATTCTCAGTGTATAGCCCTTCAAATCATATTTCTGTTCATTTACAATGACAGTTGTAGGACTAGACTTCCAAGCAACTGTATCATTGAATGTTTATGAATAGAGAATATAATTAAGTAATTTATAAGCAAAAATCAGGAAAATTAAAGAACCATGCTATGGCAGGAAAAAAAAGAGCAGTTATTGCATCTTCTCTCCTTCTTTAGATTTGATTTGTGCTCTTAAGCATCCTGAGCTGCTTTTTATGAAAACAGGGTTTGATTTTACTGGCCAAATTCCAACTGCATTTTGCCTAACTAATTGCTTCTTGTGTTCTTAATTGGAAAAAGCATTCCTGAGTTTCCAGCCTTGCCTGATTTACTTTTATAGTGTCCTTAATTCAGTATAAACCTGGGACAGCCTTCACCATGAGATGATTGATCTTTGAGGGCAGATGATAGCACACTTAGCTATTCTGAGCATGTTAGATATCAGTTGCAATGTAATATCACTTATTGCTTCTCAATATCCAGCAAAGAAACACTCCCCTCCTATCACTAGATTTGATCAGTTCTGTGGAAATCATCCTAAGGAAAATCCTCCTTTCCGTGCCTCAGACATGCATGCAAATGACAGATGAGTGAATCCTTTTATTTCTAGATCAGGAGCAGCAGTGAATTGCCAGGGCTGGCTGGCTTACCCAGAGCCCTCCCATCTCTTTGTCCAGCACTGCAGAACTTGGATCTTCTGAGGAGAGACAGATGGCATCCGAGCACTTGGTACTGCAGAGTAAGCTTTCTTGTGTCCTCTTCATCAGCAGTGCAGCCAGCTCTGCCTGTGTATCCTGTATCTCTTCCTCTTCTCCTTTCAGTTTTTCCAAAAGCCAGGCATGGAAATTAATAGAATCTGCATATGTTAGGCTTAGCAGCTTGCTGACCCCAAAATGAAGTGCTTTATGGTTTGTTAAATTCAATCAATCTGCTTGGAAGTTGATGCTGTTACTCCTGTAGCTCTCTTTTCTCTGCTTACTAGGTTTGATACCCCCGTGTGTATGAAATGCTCAAGTGTCAGCAGACATTATATTTGAATTATGTAGTGTAAGTACAATACAGAAATAAAATTTTAAAAATTGCAGGTATTTATTTTGAAGTGTGACTTTAAAAGGTACAAAGTTCCTGTTTAGGCAGCTAGGCATGGGAAAGGTGTGATGGGAGAGTGGAATGGAGAGACCTAACCAGCTGCTGCTGCACAGCAGCTGCAGCCACTGCTGCCCTTTGGCTAATTCAGGGGAACTCTAAAGAAATACAGATTTTTAGAGGTCGTTTAAAAGGTGGGAGGGAAGAATACACAGCTGAGAATGTGTCTGGGTTTTAACGAAAGCTTAGCCACTGATTTATTTGTGTTTTGAGTTCAGGAAAGGCAGTTGATCTATCTGTGCCTGTTATTTTTCAATCAAATTGGGGTAAAAATACAATTCCTTTTTCAAAAAGACACTGGGAGTTGGTGTATAATACTTTTTGGCTTTATTTCCGTGGCAGCTGATCAGACATGAGGTCTTTTTCAGACTTGCTGCTTGCAGAGAAAGTCTGTGCAGTACCAAGGGCAGCACTGAGGCTGTGGTACGGATATGTCAAAGCTTTCAGATCCCTGTAATGAGAGATGCTGCAGTACTAAGCAGTGTGAATTTCCCAGGTGAATCACCCTTCTCCTCTTCACGCACTGCTGCTTTATGAATCACATGCTACTGCAAGACAGTATTGTGGTATCTATCTGTCCTTCCTTCCTTCCATGCAATTCCCCTCCTCCCACCTCTGCTTTGGAGCCCCCACTTTACCATGTTTTATTGTCACTGTGGAGAGAGTAACACTGACCTTTTCTATTCTGCTCTGCATTCTTTGTCTCCTCCTCAGTTCATTTACTTCAGCAATAAAATTATATGACTCTTAGACAAGTGTTATTTACATCTGTTTGGTGGCAGTCTGACAAGGCTTGGGTAAATATAGATCTGGTGAAGAGCCCCACACAGATTCTAAGACGTTGTTTCACAGGCTTCCAAATCAGACCCATTCTTTCAAAACGGGATGTTTTCCATGGGTTAACTGTCAGTAAGAATCAAAAGTGTTTTCATTTTGACCTGTTGCTGGAAGTTATTCCATGTCAGATATGATGAATCTATGGTACGTTGTATACTCTGTGATGTGATATGTTGCATAACAGAATCTGCATTTATTTAGCAGCATGTTCAAATAAACAATGCATTAGTACAATGCTAATTTTGAGAAATTAGTAAGGCCATGATACATCTGTGGGCTTTCCTTCTGAACATACCTTTTTCTTCCTTAAGTGTCCCATCCAAGTGGATTTTTGGTAAATGCAGCTTGTCTCTGTATTTCTTTCTATCTGCAACAAGCAAGATTTTGTAGGTAAGGCACTGAAATCAGGAGGGGGCCCTGTGTGTGCTGGTAGCCATGGGAGTGTGGACAGAAAGGAGAAGGACAGCAGGAACAGCAGCTGACTGGCAACAGCTGGAGGAGTCTGCACGGGTGTGACAGATACAGAAGGCTCCCAGGGAAGCTGGGCCTGAGGCAGAGGTGTAAGACGTGCAACAAATTCAGAGCTCCAGGGTTGGAGGAGCACCCAGCAAAAAGGAGGTGTAGGTAGTGAGGGGCTGCAGCGTGTGTGTAGTGGAAAAATGCAAAACCAGCATAATTTTTTTTTGTTTGTGAGAAAGGCAGGAAAGGAGGAGGTTTGCAGTAACAGATTGGGGTTCACAGACTTGAGGCGAAAGAGTGAGAACTTGCAGCTTGGGAGATGGAAAGGAGAAAGGAATGGGGATGTGATGGGAGGAGTGGGTTGGAGGTGACTTCAGGGCAGTCTGTGTCCTTCCCAGCTTGTACAGCCGGCACAGGCATGGAAGCACAGACATGAATGGTGCTGTTCCCCACTCACCCCTTTAGGGCTGCTATGGAGATATTCTCCTCTCTCGCCTGCTCCGCTTTTTTAGTTATTGGAAATGTGATAGCTCAAAATGAACACCTTAAATTCAGGTAATCCAAAACACTGGGGTAAATGGTTTGTATCCCAGTATTATTTGACATATCCTGTATATTTAACATGAGAAGTCAATACATAAAAGTTTACTTTCAATGAGCATTGTATTTTATTTGGTATGTGTTGGAACTTCCCTTCCTCTCATTAATCTATTTCATCTATTTCTCACCCTGATGAAAAATAAGCACAGATGAAGCAACCCTCCAGTACTTAAAGGGTGTCTGTAGGAAAGATGGGGAGGGACTCTTTGTCAGGGAGTCTAGTGATAGGATGAGGTGGAACTATTTTAAACTGCAAGAGGGTGGGTTTAGTTACTAGTGACAAATTCTTTACTGTGAGGGTGTGCCTTGGTTTGAAAGACAGAGTGGTGAGTCGCTGGAACGGGTTGCCCAGAGAAGCTGTGGATGCCCCATCCCTGGAAGTGCTCAAGGCCAGGTTGGATGGGACTCTGAGCAGCTTAATCTAGTGAAAGGTGTCCCTGTTCACATCAGGGGAGCTGGAACAAGATGATCTTTAAGGTTCATTTGAACCCAAACAATTCTATAATTCTGTGACTACACAAATATCTTTGTAATGTATTCTGGCAAACTTTTCCTATATGAAAAATTGCTACATTGTAAATTAATTGCTGGAGTGTTTGTAAAGTACTACCAGTCAGATGTTTATCACAGTAATAGCACTATATCTCATTAGCAATGCTCCACACATACATTGTTGTAACTGAAAGTACAATTTAGTTCAAAACAATAAAGAAACATTTTACACATGAAAGACTGAAAAAAAGACCTTAATATAAATTCTTAATCCTCTCATGTGCTCAATTCTAAACACCTAAGTAATCTAGCTTTAGTATTTACTTTCTTCAACTTACAGAAAGGGGAGAAATAAAAAAATAGAATTATATTTCTTTAAGGAAACCTGAATAAAATTGAAATGCTCTGGGTCAGCTTTGCAGCTTGTGAAAAATCAATGTTGCTTCAAGAACTCCTTCACTTTAGTGTACTGGTGTTAATGTACAGTAATGGGGAGCTACACAAAGATTAATAACAAAAATACCTTGGACTTTCATAGCAACTTCTATCTTGAGACTCCCAATTGCTTGTCAAACTCTGTCTTACAGTTTGTGAAGATCAAATGTTCTTTTCAGGAGTTCATAAACACTTTTAGTTCAAGACAATTACAGATTTATTCAGATGAATATCTTATTAAGAAGTCTTATTTAATTTTCTTATTTTTATGTACATGATTTAAGCAAGATAAATGCCAAATTGTTGTTTGTGAATGGTCCTTCCAAGAGGTGTAAAACCTTTTTTGAAAACTCAAACACAGCTTTCAGTCCTGCTGTCATATTGCAGACAAGATGAGTAAGTGTCTTAAATCTAAAATCATAAAAACTATCATCCTTTGAGGGGATCCAGGTTATGTACTACTGCTCACTGTGTGTTCCCTTGAGTTTGCTGCATAATCCACAGATGCAGTCGATTTCTTTCCTCATGGAGAATTTTTTTCTTGTCCCATCAAGCTCTTCTTAGCTTTTTCTTGCGGGACTTGATATCACTTTACTCATTCTCCAGTGATTTTTTACATGAACTATAATGCTTTAGAGACTCTAGTTAACTTTTCATGGTTATTTAAGGGAAGAGGGTGTAAGGATAATCCTCTGTAATACCTGTGTGGGGATCATAAATAGCTACAGCTGTCATTAGTATACAAAATCCTCCAGCTAGTAGCTTTAAAGTTCCCAAAGGATACTGTATGGAAAACGGGCTGGCAAAGACTTGTGTCTGGTGATGTCCTGCAACTAAACAGCACAGTCTGTCCTTGTACTGGTTGGACCTGGAGGCAAGGAGTTGCAGCATGCCAGATTCAGAATATTTTCCTCTACTATATAACTTCCTAGGTTGTTGTAGTCTTTTTACTTAATTCTGCTTTGCTTAATCCTGGTGAAGGGTTGAGAAGCCCTTTGGCCTATAAATACCACTGAATATAGAATGATTGTTTATCCTTTAGATCTCCTTTCTCATTATCACCCCTCTGTCCTTTCACATTGAGGTGTATTCACCTCCAGACTTAGCCCATATTGAGATTATCTAGAGCCACGATAGCGAAAAATCCTGATGAATCTGGTGGATAACAAAGAGCAACAACCCACATGATACCAACGTAGCTGAAGAACTTGGAATCTGTTTCAAGTGTCTGTAAAGCACTTTGTACTCTATAGGAGCAGAAACAGTGATAAGCTTTACTAAAAAATTCATCAAATTCCCAAATATTGGACTGTAACAGTGTGTTGTACATGTTTGTAGGTACCCATGATTCAAGAACAAATTTCTGATTTAAATGAGTGATTTGATAGGTTAGTGATACCCATTTAAAACACCTCCTATTTTCAGACAGATGCCAACGAATTTCAATTCATGATGAAAGCAATATCATAGAGTACTTAATCACACCTATTGCACAAATATGAGAACTGGAACCTGGATCTCCCATCTGTTGAAACACCTAAAGCATTAGGACTCTGATTCATGCTGAAGATGACTAAATATTTTAGTACTTAAAATAACAAAGAACAATAGTATCAGGTACTTTTAAATCTCTAGATTGTGCTGCATGTCAAATTCCTAGCAAGTTATTCAAATTTGAAAAGCATAAAAGATTCATGGACATATTAACTAAAATTGTTTAAAATAAAACCTTCTTTTCTTCAATAACTGTCTGCAAGATGTAGGCACAAAACTCCACACTCAAATTCCTCCACTCCCTGTTTAATAATTGAGTCTTGGTCTTGATATGACTGATGCAAACCTTCAAAAATTGTAATTGCACATGTAAAGCTAGAGCAACAAGGCATTATTTCTACATCTTTTAGAGCACAGTCAGTAATTTAATGGAACTCTACATAACTTTCAATAAAATCACATCCTGGTTTAGTACCACTATTTGCAATTTGTTTCTTAACATTGGAACATTTTTGTTTTGTTTTATAAATTAGTCTTCATGGATTAGCACAGCCATCTGGCTAAAGTGCTTTAGGAATCTGCTTTGCAGAGTGCAAATTGTTTCTTTTTGATTTTGGTTATTAGTTATGCCTGAATATAGACTAATGCCATCGGAAACTGGCACACTGGGGTTGGGACAGGCTTCAAAGTCTATGACTTTTATGTTCTGGACCTTTCTTTGGATTTGCTTTGAAGAACATATTTGGATTTATAATATCAATGTTTTGGAAAACGCACTGTTTCTGAACAACTGTGTTTTTTAAGAAGCTGGGACATGAGCCAGCTGCAAGTGGATGCTGAGATTATTCAGAGACTTATGGCAGACAAGGATGATCAGTCAGAGTCAGATGCTGAATGAAGCAGGGCTCTGTCAGATATTTGGCTCTGAATGCTTTTTTAAGTGCAGAATGTGATACCAGGAGTAGTGGTACAAATGAAGAAAATAACATCAGCAAAGGGATGGAGCAATTAAAATCTCTGCAGGAGAAGTACAGTGCAAAGGACAACCAGGGAAGGTTAAATGAGTGGATGCCAGCAAAATCAGGATGATTGGTCAGAAAGTAGCTTTTTTTTGGTGTAATAGTATTGCACCATTTTAATAGCTTCCTGTTAGCTCAAGGAGAAAAAGTAACTATAAAACTTTAAAGAAACATACCAGGAAAAATACATTAAGGAACATTTAGGACTACTCAGACTGTCTAAATTTGATGTTATGAATTAGGTAACTGAATGAGAGGGATTGTTTTCATATGTTATTAATGAAGAGAGAGAGAAAGCGAAGGGCTGAAAGAAGGAGGCTCCTTAAACAATAATTAAAAATTCAGTTTAATGCCACAGTTCTCCTAGTAAGGAATTCTTCTGTGTCTTCTCTGACTGTTTACAAGTGCAACAGGCAGACTAAAACTAGTCCACAATGAAACAACAAGGATTTGATAACAAGAAATTATTTTGTCCAGAAGAGCAGCTGTAGAGAATAGACAATGTTCAGATAACACAGTTCTGATAAAAGAAGCTTGAAGCAGAAAGACATGTGGAGGTCAAAGTAAGCCTGCAAAAAGCAGCACATGCTGTGGTAAATAACACAAGCTGAGCTTGGCTTGTTAGTCATAACATAAAACAGAGGAAATTCAGTGAATGTATCACTGCAACGATTTGATGGTACTAGCAGAGCACGCTGGTGTAAATACAGTGAAACAGCACCAAAAACAGCACCTTCCATTTTGAAAAAAATCACCAATATAGAAAAAGCAAATACTTGCAGTAGAAGATGGAGATCTGACAGTAAATTGGATACTTCTCTGTCTGTTTTAATTGGATAAAGATGTACAAGGCAGTATGGTGCCCCAAAAAATACTGGAGCAATGAAGAAAAGACTACCAGCAGTTCAAGAAACTATTTTAAGCCCCTACTTCTTTCTCCATGCAGAATGTTAATCTGCAATAGTATTCTATTCAATTTAAAATTATTATAAAATGATAGAATTATTTGGGTTGGAAAAGACCCTAAAGATGATCAAGTTCCAACACCCCTGTTGTAAGTAGGAACGCCTTTCACTTGACCAGATTACTCAATGCTCCATCCAACCTGCCCTTGAACATTTCCAGAGATAGGGTTTCCACACTTCTCTGGGCAACCTGTGCCAGTACCTCACCACCCTCACAGTAGAGGTTTGCTTTTCTAGTGTCTCATCTGATACCTCCCCTCTTTCATTTTAAAGCCCTTGTCCTATCACTACCCCTTGTCCTATCACTACCTGCTTTTGTAAATAATCTCTCTCCATCTTTCTCCTAGGCTACCTTTAGGTACTGGAAGGCCACACCTAAGTCATGCCAGAGCCTTGTCTTTTCTACCTTTCTTGCTCAAATCAATAGGACAATCTCAATTGAAGTTCGGAGGAATAGAACAACTGAGGGAGAGATTAAGGATATTTTCCAAAGCAAAATAAAGACCTCTGCAGAGCAGAGCAAGAAGGGTTATGGCTGGATCACCGTTTGTGACCCAGCAAAAGCCCATGGTAAAGCATGTGCTAAAATAATGTCTGAAATTATTTTTCCTTGGGAAGTGATGGGGAAAATAGAGGGAATAAAGAAGAAATTAAACACCCCATGGAAGTAATGCTTCACATAGCAAAAATTAGCAAATATATACAAGGAAAAACTTTCTATTGTTTCTGCTCTTTACACAGGAAGAAATTCTAGATGAAATTATGTCAAATATTTTCCTCTTCTTTTTGTATCTGCAGGGTTCTGTTGGGCTCTGTTGGCAAAACAGAGTGCATATGAGTTTGCACTTAGATTTGTTTTATAAGGTGTTCCCCACAAACTGCCACATCTTTGTTTGTCTCTTTTGTTTGGCATGAGGTGTTTCACCAGAAAGTGTCATGATTTGTTTTTGATGTAGAGCAAGAATGTTTGCATAGAGGTTGGCTTTGATCTAAGAGAGACCATCTGAAAAGTCTCACATAAAAACTGAGGTAGAAACAAGATTACTGGGCCAAAGCTGAGGAAATACAAATGCCAATTCCTAATAATGGAATTAGCATGCTAAAATTAGCAAATGCCACAACATATATAGAAATTCCCTGAGATATTGGTCTTCACTGGTAATTCTGTCCAACAGAGAAGGGGTGCAAGTAGCCACTGGAAAAGCTGTAGAACTCATGTCTAACCCACTTTACCTGCACAAGCAATCTGAGGGTAGTGCTCTGCCAAGCAACCTATACTGCAAGATGTCTGGAACAGAAAGTTTAAGGGAATTTATGACACTGAATTACAGCCTGTCCTATGAGAAATGGCCATGGATAGTTCAAGAAGGTTGCAAACACACTCCTCTTACAATTGTATAGTCAAACCCAAAGGCTGAAAACTTATTTGTCACTAGCAAAAACTGATAGACATGCATGAATGAACCAACATGGAGGCTGTGGTCTTAGTTCCTAGAGGTAAAAAACTCAGAAAAACCAATAAAGGGAACACTGAGCCTAGATTCCTAAGAAAGAATGGTACATGTATCACTGTTTCTGCTGACTCTTAATCCAGTAACTTTTGAAGCTGTAGACCAGTCTGAGCTAAGCCTAACAGAAAGGCAGTTGTCTCAAAGACATCAGATTATTATATAAGCTTTGTGAAGCTGGATACTTGTGCAAAGAAGAGAGACAGTATCAGTCTCTTCAGCAAGGAAAGATTGCAGCACAAACAGCCTGTAATAGAGACCAGAGAAACCACAAGAGGGACATTATGAATGCTCCAGTAAAAGGAAGAGCTTCAGTGAGAGGCAGCAAATTATTAGGCAGCTGGGAATCCAACCACAAGAAAAATCCATAGGCTTCATTAGTTTTGATGCTCATGGAAATAGTTGTTATTTATGGGAGGCCAGCACTCACTGAAACCTCCCTTTAATGACTTCCTGACATAGCCAAAAGCAGCTTCACAAACAGGTAGTTTTTTTCACCTACCAAAATATAATTTGCAAATAGAATACAAAACTGGGAGTGGTTTGATGTTAAAAAAAAACCAACAAAACAACAGACCAAAACAAAACCACAACCTTTTTGAACATCTAATAATAACAGAGCAGGGTTGAGGGCTGTGTTACCTACATGGCAGGAGCTTAAAAAGGCAACTGGGTTCTTACAAAATGTAGGTTTTGATTCACAGAGCTCCTGCTGAGAATGAATTCCCACAACAGTAATTAAACTAGTGCACAGGACAACATATTTCCAGTTGCCAGCTAATTGGAAGACCTCAGCAATAAGACCAAAGCGTCACTAAAAGGCACAGGGTTAGTGATTCCGAAGACACTAAGGGGAAAAAAAAAAATTCTGAAAACTATCTGGAGGTCATTTAGGGATTTAAAAATCTATGGGAAAAGACAGCTTCTTCTCTACTGGCCTTAAATGAACGTTGACATTAAAGTAGTTGTTAGAGCTCTGTGAAAAATACAGAGCAAGTCAAGTGAAAGAGCCCATGTTGATGGCACATAAAAAATAGGTTTCCTCAAGCAAGAGTTACACTCCTGCACTCTTTCATGGGCATAGCACTACTTTTTTTTCTGGTTTGGTTTAGTTTTCTCTTCAGTCAAAAATATTAATTAATATAAAGATGATCCCCTTTGTAAATGGAATTTCTGAACATGTAGGGCCTTCTGCAGAAACAGAGAAATGGTGATAAAAGTTAGAGTCATGAATGTAGTCTTTTGTAATTTGTACAGGTCTTTCTTTTCCTTCAATGTTTGTGAGAGCTACCAAGTGCAAGCTAAAATAATATTTTAGCTAAGTGAGTCTGCAAACAGATGCTGTGTAATGGATGTTGAACTGAATTTTGGAAAGTGCAAAGAATTGTCATTTCTCAAAAACTTTTTTTTTTTCTCATTAGAAGAATTTGTATACAGCTAGAAGAGTGAGGAGAACCATAAACCAGACATTTTCTCTTTAACCTTGGCCTACATAATGATGGGGTTTACAGAGGACAGGCTCTGACTTTAACGACTTGCACATGATTCACACAGACTACAACAAAACACATTGTAATTATTTCAAGCAATACAGTTTTCCCACAAAAAACTGCAGATACAATAACTATCTATGGAAATTATTGTTTTTCTTGCCAAGCTATAGACACACAAAGCAGAATAGGAATAATTTTTCTGACTTCTACTTATGACGCATATATGTTACAGAAAAGCCTACAATTTTCTTTTTGTTCTCTTCACAGACATGGTCAACTGCAAATAAACCATAACTTCAAGATATTTTCATACAGGATGCCTATTTTTGCATATCCAGTCTACCATCTGAGAACTGTGAATGGGTGTTTTTTGTTTTGATTATTAAGTTAAAAGTACAATTCTGGGCCACTTTTCTTGTGTTTCTCTTAAAGCCTGGCCAATGCTTTCACTTGTGGCATCAGAGATTATCAGGATATTTTGCTTCCTGCAGATAGGCATTCTCACTCACCAAGTATTAAATCAAATTAAGAAGAAGGCAAATGCAGAAAAAAAAATAAAATCAAAGTCTCTTAAGTTTTTGATGATCTTGAATCAAGAGGTTATGTTGTCTGTGAAGTATTGTATTCAATTGTGTGTTCTGTGGTTACTGTACAGAGCTCTCCCCAAAGAGTTTCCAGATAGCTATTTCATATAGTTTTCTTCATATTTTCAAATTTATCCCCTTTCTTTCTCCAGTCTTTCACAACCAAAGAAAAACAAATTCTATTTATCTTCTTTCATTATCAAGGACATAACTTTTTCATTGTACTTCTCCCTATACCTAAACTTGTTTATGTTATTTTTGGTTTGTCTGTTTTTCTCTCCTTTGCATTGCATTGGTTCCCCAGACAAATAGCGCGAGTGCTCAGGCTATTTCCCAAATTGCACCAGGCAAACAACCTCTTTCTCCTACAAAATGCACCTCCCCAAATCTTCATAGTTTTTTTCTCTTTGCTGATGTTCTTTTCAACCTCCACAGTAGGCACCTACTGTACCAGAGGAGCATAGCAGTGCCCTTCAGCTGCAGATGTGGCTATTTGAGCATTTCACACATATCAACTATGTCTCCTTAAATATGTATGACATTTGTGACTTCTGTTTTGATAATTTACTATACTAGTTTAATCAAACAACTTATCTAATTATTTCTACCAACTGTTAGCAGTTTCGTTATCTGCTGTAAAAGCAACCACCACTAACTTTGGGGGTGGAGGTGGGGGTGTTCTATGAATAAAATATCTTTCTTCAGGAGCTTATTAAAAACATTTGCAATAAGCAGTGTACCTACCAGATCACAGCTTTGAGAAAATGATCACTGATTTTTCTTGGCATTCGAGAATACACTGAGCAAATGTCAGTTTGGGGAGCTGATTCAGGCAAACAAATTCATTCACAGTGCGTATCATGAGCTTTGCATCTTGTCTAACAAGTTCCTGATCCTGCTAAAAAAGTGTCATGTAAGGGTGAGACAAATGTGTCAGAAAATCAATTGTCACACTTTCTTGAAACTGGCCATGTTTTTATTGAGTTCATTAAACAATTGGTATCACCCTTTGGAGTAACAATTACAATGCAAGACATTATTTAGTAATAATCAAGGTATATGTGCAACTATATGCATATATATAAGTATACATACACCTGTCTATATATCTTTAGCAGGAACTGATATTTTTTCTTAGCTAAATGACATGATACCTTTTTTCTTTTTTATTTTTTCTTTTCCCTCTCCTCCCCATTAACTGTGCTGTCTTTGGTGTAAGTACACAGGCAAAAAGCTAATCTGTGAGCTAATTTCCCTTCAGGATTTGAAAGAAGTCATTACCTACTCCATACATCATCAGAGAAAAACACTGTGTGCTGCCAGTGTGGCAGAATTCTGTGTCACTTGGATCTTCCCTTATTTGTAGAAGTGATAAGTACTGGATCTGTCAAGTGACAAAATCATTGGCTGTGACCTAAATTCTCCCTAAAACATGGTATGGAGAGAAGAACCCACACACATTGCATTAACTTCTCAACCCTGTTCTATCTACAGTTGTTTGCTGTGACCTTAGGAAAGGATAAGCTTATTCACAGAAAAGAATAATCACCTCTGTAAAAGGTTTGTTCCTATTTTATGGCACAGTTGAAAGTTTCTGACTTATCTTAATTTGCTCATTGTATTTCCACTTAACTGGAATTACCACAACTTGGTATTCGTTTCTCTTCTACTCACAACAAATTCCATGCACGCTTCAAGCCCTAAAAAGGAACTTTTGATATGTTGTCAGATTAGACTTCTGCTTTTGTTAAAAATAATGAGCAACATTTGAAAATTATGAAAGTATTAATCCTCCAATTAGTTTATGAACTCTTTACTGTGATCATGAGAGTTGTAGACCCTAAAGTCTATTCTAATTATGAGATGAGAACACTGAAGCTACTGAGATACTCTCATTTGAAGAGATTGTAAGAGAAAAAAATGACTAACACTGGTGAGTTATGTTGTTTCTAAGAGCAACCAGCTTTGCTTCTGTTTTGTTGGCAATCTTGTTGGCTGACATTTAGAACAAAACGTAATTGTTTTGACTGCAAATACTTGCAATTGAAAGATAATAGTCCATGAAAATGCCTTCCTGAAAAATATGCTTATAAAATTGTGCAATCAGAGTGCTTTTGTGCTCATGTGCCTTTGTTTCAGACATTCAATGGCTAAATACTGGGACATTAATTCCAAGAGACTATATTTTTTGCAGTAAATCAGTTGATTGCTATCAAATGCTATCTCTCAAACAAGTTGTTTTAATAATAACACTTGGGGGACACAATATTTAGCAGCAAACAGTATTCCTCAGTGTGTATCAGAAGACAGATATATGATAGCTCAGGTATTTATCATCTATCCCTTTTAGACAACAAGCAAATTTTGTATTCAATTGCTTAAAAGAATGGTGTGAATTAAACTTATACAAAGATATTCGGACATAGACTAAAATAATATAATATTTTGAAGATATTAAACATTAAAAAAATATTGCTAGGTTATAGAAATTCTTATGTTTCTGTAAATTCTAAGTGAAATAAAAATATAAACTAAACTGATCATGGAAACTATATTATTTTTCTTTTCCTCAGAATTAGTATTTCAAAGAAGCCAGGGGAATACCTACTGTTAAATTTTTGGCATAAAATGGCCACTTCTCTTTCCAACCTTTTGTGAATAATTCATGGGTTAGTTTATTTTCTTAAAAACTTGATGTGACAATTTTGATCTGCACATGGATTCATGAAATCTGATAAGTAGATCTAAAATCAGAAGGACAGACCATTATCACAGGAAACAGAATTAGAAATTACTCATTTTGTCTAATTAAAATTCTGGAGGAATTCACCTCACATAATTCCAGTTTCTGCAATCAAATAACCAGTGTGACATCATCCGGACTCTGAGTAGTCTCAGAAGCCTAAATTTCACAATCATAAAAGAAGAATATAATTTCTGTTTTTTGCAATAAAATATGCTGCTATAAATAATTTTATTAGCTTAAGCTGGGTCAGTGTGGTGGAGTTAATGTTTCTGTAGAATGTCACACTAAGAATGTTTGATAGTACAAAATGCAACAAGGAAAAGAGGAAAAAGAGGAAATGAGAGGATGTTTTCTTGTAAACCACTTGAAATGATTATAGTTATTTCATTGAATAGAAATTAGTATAGTTATTTTGTTGAATAGTTACTGAATTTTCAGACATGAATTCAGAATTTTAAAAAATGTTACAATAATGCCATCTTTGTCTTTAGCATTCACTTTGCTTGTATATGTGCCCTATCATACATGTTTTTGATTGCCCAGACAGATACTTAAAAAGTGAGGATAGATTTTAGCTCAGGATGTTCAGGGTCTGTGAAATGAGGAAAAGTACACAGATGAAAAAATAACCTAAAATAAAGAAGTTTAAAAAAAGGAAAGAAAAACAGAAAAATAAATAGAAGAATTTATTATGAGAGTTTACATTATTTTACTATTTTACATTATCTATTATCATATCAAGATTTAATGACACTGTTAGGTTTCAATTTTTCTGCCAGTGATGTTATTTTGCATTTTCTTGCACTGATTGGTTTGCAGGAGAGAAACAGTGGAAATGAGTACAGGCAAAGTTAGGTCAAATGCACTGATCAGCTCAACTGAAAATAGAGAAATATGTATTTGGTCAGGCCTCATTGTTAGGTGTTATTTGTAATAAAAGCACATTACAAAAGTTATATTGATTGATGGGCAGAGTTAAAAACAGAAGAGTTATACTACAAGATTTATAAAATCAATATTTGACAGGTATGATACAGCAGAATAAAAAAAGGGCTTTTTAAAGGCTTTTTTATTATCATTATATTCCTTTCTATTTTGTGGAACTGACTGTTATTATGACAATGTAAAACCTTCTGAGATACACTCAGTTTTTTTTAAATTGTGGTTATCAGTTATTTGACACATAGAAAAATAGCTATTATACAAGTCTTTCTTCATATTTTAATCTGTTCAAATTCCAGCTCATTTTTCTGAATGTCTTGGCAGTTCTGAAGGTGGTGTGAGGAAGGGCAAACAGCTTTAATATATGAGCTTATAGTGACAGTAGTAGGAACAAATGTTGGTGAGAATTTAATTTGTGAAAGCTTTGATTCCAGACCACAAGAACACATTTTAACAATGTGAAAATAATCAATGATGACTCCATTTTACAAGCACTAAAGGAAGAAAAATGCTCAGAAATTGAATCAATGACCCAGAAAACAATCTCAAATTCAAGGGTGATTTGATGTTTGGAGCTTCTGAAAAAGTGCAGACGGAGGAATTTCTTTCTGATAGCAATTATAAAATAATTAGTTATTAAACTGAATTAATAGATTTCATGAGCAGCTGATATATGTCCCAACAATAAGAACAGGATTTCTGCAATAAGTCTGGTCTCCAACTGGGAAAGTTTTGGAGTATGAAATGCAATTCATGATAAAATTATTTATGTAATACAAAAAACAAGTCCCTGAATTACAAAACAGTGGAAGCTGGAGAGGATTTTGGGGAGTAAGATTAATAATTTCTTCTTATACTCTTTGATACAACATGAAGTATTTGCCTTGGGCACTTTGCAGCATATAGACATCAATAAGTACCTCTTGTATGTTACACATGTCATCTACCACTGGACAAAATTCCCAAGAAACAGGATTCAGGGCTATGTGAATCCTTGGTCTGATCTGCCAGGATAGTCATTATGTTCATAAAACATCCTAGACCAGTTTATCAAAAGACCTGGGGATGACCACCAAAAAATGCTTTGTAAAACAATCAGCTTATGGCCTGTTATCTGCATGGACAATCTCAGCACTTCATTCTGTATTCATTATTTTGGTAAAGTAGAACCAGCACTGTGGGAATGTCAATCACTGACACACTCTTTTTTCCATAGAATTATGCACCGTGGACAGTGCAGAGCAGAGGAATATTTTTCAAAGGGTTTAGGCAAAGGCATGATGTATGTGTCAACACTAAAATAATATTTTAGGTAGGAAAAAAAATGTTTGTGTGTTTATGGATGGATTATGGTTTTTCCCCTAAGCAACCATCACTGTCAGAATAGCTTCTCAGTTTTATGCCCCTCTCCATGCTTCAGTCAGAAGATCATCATCCACGTGAGTGATGCGCATTTGCAACATGACCAGCAGTCTTGACAGTGACAAGAAGGAAGACAGACACTACTGCTGTGTTCATGCACAAAGCAATTTTACCCAGGGAAGAGACAGTAGAAGAGACTGACTACAATCATATGATCTTGCTCAGTTTCATTTCAAATCATCCTAAACTGCATTTGTGCTGACCTGGTCTATAGTTACTCAATTTGATACAGAATACAAAGAGACAGTCAGGAAATGTAACATGAAAAAAAACCGACCTGAAAGCAGGACTAAAATAGCAATGGCAAGATATGTGCTTTCCAGTGCTTTTCTCTAAGGATTTGTGTTAGTGGAAAATACCTATTTCAGCAGCCTGAGAGAGGCAAGTCTGCTGCCACTCCACATCCCCAGGTGCAACCTGTAATGAGGCTGAACATGTATTCCCAGCTGACACACACAGAGCACATGTATACAGCACAAAATACACATATATACACTGCTGGCCATACAGATCACGTAAAGACACACAGACCACTCACACCAACACTGGCAGCACCACCAGCCTCATCCTGCTGTCTGCTCTAGCTGAGGAGAGCAGAGGTCCTCAAGTGTGCTTATATATATATATCTATATACACACACAGCTACAAGATAGTCTTCCAGCAGAAGGCCTTGGTATATCTAGCTGCTCCTGGATCCTGACCTCCCCAGCTACTGCTGCCTGGATGTACAAGGTCTCAAAGCCACAGACCCACTACTGCTGCTGGTACAGACCCTCATCACACACTCTCACACTCTCACACTCACTCACTCACTCACTCACTCACTCACTCACTCACTCACTCACTCACTCACTCACTCACTCACTCACTCACTCACTCACTCACTCACACCTGTCACATATTTCCCTGGTCCTTATAGTCCCTTTCCCATGCTCTTGTCCTTAGAGACCAGCAGCCACTCCCCACCCGAAGGTGGCTCTCAGAGACCTCCAAATCCATCCCTGCCTCCAACCCACTCATCTGCATTATCTTTGCCAGCAATCACACCCACACTCGCCCCAGCTGCTACACCACAGCCAACCTCCTCTACCCCCATACACACAGGGAATAAAGAGCCCCTTACTGGAAAGCAGTTGAAGGTGGAGTTATTGAAGAGAGAAGATAGACTGTGCTGGTCAGGAGCAGGGCACTGCACAACCACACAACTCTTCACACAGGTGAACCCTATTATTTCCTTGTTCCACACTTCTCAGTGGCCCAGTCTCTTAAACCCCTACTTTGTCCTGCTTTTGTTTTCTCAGCTGAATGCCTTTGATGAATTCTGTGCAATCCCCAAAAGTTCTTGCCCTGCACCACATTTTGTGCCCCACACCTCCAGCTAGCATGTCCACTTAGTAACCTGGAAAGCTGCTCCCCATCACACATAGATGGATTGATAGATTTCATACCTGGACACAAGGGCTGAGCTTTTGCTGGGACAGCACTGGGAGAGGACCAGAGAGGGTCTCCTTTCCCCTTAGTCTTTACTTTGCTTTCTTATCTGCCATTGTCACAGTGCTCCTTTGGGCTTGCAAAGATGGGCCTTTCATGACTCTCCCATGGTGGCTGTGCTGTTAACCAATCAATCTGTCAGTAGTCTAACAAACCATGTATTTAAACCTACTTAATATTTCTTATTTAAGATTAGACAACAACAAATAAGAATGGGAGAGCATACACAAAGTACGAGAGTAAGGGAACAGAAAGCCAGAATCGGTATCATCATACTACTTTTGTTTGTTATATAAACTGGGATTCCAATTAGAAATATTTTCTCCTGCAGCCATTCATTCTTGCTAGTACAAAAGACACCACACACCACCAGTGTTGTGAGACGTCTGTTGGTGCTTAGAATTCCTATAGAGGGTCAGGCCTCTTCTTTGCAGGGCTACAGAAGCACATCATTTGTCTGGGTTACTGTCTCCCTCAGAGCACACCTTTGGCACCAAGAGCTGAGGTAATGCAGCACTTCATTCATGCCTTTCATGTGACTGCCACAAACGAGATAGATAAATGATAGGAACTTCGAAATACTCGATGAAGCCTCATCCTGAGCACTGGCAGCAACTGAGCATTTTAAATCTTTTACCCTGGCTTTCTGTGGCAGTAAAATATCATGAATTTGATCAGAGTCAATACCATAGACAACAAGCAGCAACTGAGGATCTTTTCTGAGATCTTGCATAAACATCTAGGTAAAGAGACCACAGCTACACTACTGAATTCCTCACAAGATAGAGTAGCATGACAATAGGTTGGAGGAAACTACCTAGGAAACCTTGAGAATAAAAATCTGTACAAGAGGCATGAGTGTTCTTTGGAAACGATGGTCAATCTTGTCATGATGGGAACTAAATTCAAAGGTCTGGAGATTATTATATCCCTTCTTCTAGCAATTAGACTTTTCACAGGATTTCCACTCAAGTGCCAAAGACAAGGAGGCACTATAACTAACTATTTGAAGTAGGATGTGACAAAGAATTAACCTTGTAGTTACATTACATCTAGGAGAAATAGCCAGTGTTAGGCAAAGAAATGTAAATATATAAATATATATAAGATGAATCACTTATGCTCAAAATTACACCATAGCAAAAGACTGACCCACCATAGAGATCTATGTCATACAGCACGCATAATTTTGTGAAATACAGCACTGAGATGACATGTTGATAAACATTGCTCTTTTATGATACACAAAAGGTGAACATCCATGCTATGAGCAGTTTGACAGTGTAGCTCACTGAGTGTTGATAATTCATCAAAGACCTCAGGCAGAGGACTATAAGATATTTCAGCTTTTTCTCTCAGACAAAGCCCAAAGGGTTGCAGCGGGCACTTGTCACACGAGCTGTCTCCTATGTGCAAACGCAGGGCTTGGTCCTTTACTCTCTCCTGTACAGCATGAATAAAATATCACAGAGAGACTGTAAAATGAAATGTATTTCTGTGACAGAGGTGTCCAGATGACACCCTCGAAAACAAATGCTTGTTTTACACAGGGCTTAACCAATTTACGCAATTTACTGCCACAAGCTATTTTTGTGGCTTACAGTTTAGCAGATTTCAAAGCAGGATAACACTTTTACAGACATAATAAGAACACCTGCATTTACATTAAGTCAGATAAAAGGAAAACACAGAACGGATATTAATACATATAGAAAGGGTAAGTTTCTCTTTGTCTGGACAACACCTAGCATAAACTGAATGAATTTCTACTATACAAGAAAAAGTAAAAGCTAATCTATCAGGTACAGGACAGCTTTAATTGTTTAGTGTGAGAGAAAATATACAAGCACATTATCATCTCACAATTATATAAACATTTCTTGCACCTTCCTCTGTAACATCTGATTTGAGCTACTGTCAGGGAGAGGATATCAGAATACTAATGGCATGAGTCATTGTGGCAGTTTTGGTGTTTCTTCTGCATAACACATCTAGGACTTTTTTGATTATGACAGAAACATCAAAATCACGCAAAATATCACACCACCACAATATATGGAAGTAAAACCAAAATAGAACTAAAATCTAATTTCCTGCATCAATTCCAACAAAAAATAAACAAGAAGTGGGAACCACAGGCTTTTTTCCCCATACTGAAATATTTTGTAATTTTTGTCAGTAGCTGATCCCCTTATAACTAAGCATCTCCCAAAGAGTTTGGGTTTCTTTCCACCACAAAATTACAGAGTTGAGATGCAATTAATTTTGCAATTTTTTTCATCTTTTTTTCATGTTACTTCTCATTTTCAACCCTCCACTCCATGGGTCTGGTCCTTAAGACTGCAAGTTCTTCAAATTAAACACTCTAGACCTGAGCATTAAAATGTGAGCTAGGAAGTGTGCAGGTGAAATGTAGCACCACTCAGGTTTGACATCTCATGTCCTGACTCTTGTCTCCTACTGTTCTGCCTGGTTCAGAACTGAGAGGTCTTCTAGAGTTCACATGAACAAAATGCATCAAGATTCCTATACCATGTGTGCAAGAGTTCCCAGCAGAATAAGCATCTGTTTCGGAGCACTGTTTTATCAAAAACTTTAAATACTAACAACCCTGACAAGCATAGCAGAAATTATGAAACAGAAGCAAGTGACCCATGCGCATGGGGACAAGCTAATATTCAGTCCTGTGGTGACCTTGCATTAGTGCTGTGCTTTGTTCTTTTTCCTGCTATTCTTCACTCTGTTTTCAGAGTGAAGACATTTTCTCTCATAGCTCTTCCCCTGATAGCCTACTTGTTCCTCACCACTGCACTGCTCAGTACATCTTTGATCTGCACTTCTTTTGGGCAATACATACAGCAAGCACTTTGTACGTAGTCCTCCCTGTTGTTTCGATTTACATTGTTAAAAGCAGCCATAAACTACTTCATGCACCTTGGGTATGCTTGACAAATACATAGTTCCAAGGGCTTGCCTGGTGCAGATGTTCTTCCCCTGGTCAGGAATCACCTACGAGATTCATATCTACAGAGCTCAACGAGTGTAAAATCTCCACCATCCCTTGGCATGGTGATGTATAGAGGCTGTGACAGGCCTTGACCAGTTTTCTTCTAATTTCCATCTTTTCTGGGGTTTTGCATTCTGCATTAACACAGAGTTGGGGAGGCCAAAGAGAGTATGGGAGTGAGAACATCCATTTGGATTTTATCTTCCATTTGACAAAAAGGAGTGTTTGAAAGATGAGACACGAGTCAGGGCTCAGAAGGACCTTAACACTTTCTGTCACGACCTGAAATGAGGGTGTACCAAGGAGGGTGTAGCCAGGTGGGGAGCAGACTCTTCTGCCAGGCAGCCAGCAATAGGATGAGAGGACACAGTCTCAAGCTGCACCAGGGGAAATTTAGTTTGGAAATTAGAAAGAATTTATTCACAGAAAAGGTGATTAAACATTGGAATGGACTGCCCTGAGAAGTGGTGGACTCACCGTCCCTGCAGGTGTTAAAGGAAAGACTCGACGTGGCACTCAGTACCATGGTCTGGTTGACATGGTGGTGATTCATCATAGGGTGGACTCAATGATCTAGAAGTCTTTTCTAACTGATCCTGTGATTCTGTGAAGGCAGTATTTGGTTGTCACACAGCCCACGGCTGCCCTCTCTCATATGTATCACAGATTGTCCCTGCCCAGCAGGCTTGGCCTCCACCTGCGCTGGAAGAGCACACTTTCCTTTGATTTGGGCGGACACAGCGCCGGGGTGAGCAGCCGCGGGCAGTGCTGGCTGAGGGAGGCCGATTGTGCCGAGAGGCGCCGGGCGCTGAGGGCGCTGAGGGAGCCCCGCCAGCGACCCCAGCGCGCGCTGCGACCCCGCGGCCACGGCGGGTGGCGCCAGAGAGCGGGCACAACGCACGCCCGCGCGGCCATGGCGGCGCTGATTGGCGGCGGCGGCGGCCCGCAGCCATGAGCGGCGGCTTCTGATTGGTCCGCAGGTGCGGACCCGGGCGGGGCGGGGCGGCGGAGGGTACATAAGGAGGGAGCGGCGCTGGCGGCGCGCAGGCGGCGAGGGGCGCGGGACGGGCGCTGCCGGGGTCTGGGTGTGGGCGGCGGCGGGCGGCGCGTGTGGGGCTCAGCCCGTGGCGACAGCGGCGGCGGGCGCTCCGGGTGTCCGTGGCGGCAGCAGCGGAGCCGGCTGTCCCCAACCATGCTGTGCTATGTGACCAGGCCGGACGCGGTGGTGATGGAGGTGGAGGTAGAGGCGAAAGCCAACGGCGAGGACTGCCTCAACCAGGTGAGGGGCTGCTCCCCGCCGCCCGCCCGCCGGGCGCCAGCGCTCGGGCGGGGCTGTGACGAGCGCGGCGGTGACCACGGGGCAGCGCCGAGCGCTGGTGCCCGGCGGCCGCGCGGCTCCCCTGCCAGCCCGCTGCCCTGTCCCCGCGGCGGGGCCCGGACGCCGGGCGAGGGGCGGCGGTGGCGCGGGGCTGGGCCGTGCGGGGGCGGCCGCGGCGGCGGTGGGGGCGGGGAGCGCCGCAGTCTCCCCGCTTCCCTTATGGTTTTGGTTTCTTGGTTTTAATTTTCCTTTTTTGTGTGTGTGTGGTTTTTTTTTTTCCTCCCTAACCCCTTCTCCATGTTGAATGCAGAGGGTGCTGCATGCCCCGCCACGGGGCTCTCCGACCCCTCTTCCGTGGGAAGCGCAGGCCCGGGCCTCGCCGGTGAATCCCACTGGAAGTGTCCCCGGGGAGGGGACAGCACTGGGGGCAGGAGCGGGGGATGTAGCACCCGCTGCATCCAACCCTCTGCATCCGGGGCCGAGCGCGCTGGAGCTGCCGTCCAGGTGCCTTCTCGCCTGTCCATCGCCAGCGCCTCGGTGTGTCTGCGGTGGCTGCCTTGGGGATGCTGGGGAGAGACAAGCAAACAGTCCGGTCAGCTGGTGGCACCTAAATAGAACTTGCGGTTGACTGTACTTCTTTACTCATTCTTGCCTAGCAAATGCGGTCGGCTGTGATATTGAGTATTAGCTCTTCTCTTGTGGAAATCTGCTGACCCTCTGAAGTGCCTGTCCTGGGGGTGAAATTCGTCCGTGGGAGCCAGTGTATATTTGGCTAGTAGAGAAATTCCCAGTTCATGCTTAGTTGTTTTTTTTCTGGGCTGTTTTGTATGCAACCTAAAATCCAAGTAATTAAGCCTTTGTATGAAGGTGCTGACAGCAGGATCTTGTGTGTGTTTAAGTGAGCAGTCTGAAAGACCACTTCAGATGTTACTTGTCATTCTCATGTTGTAGTCTGATTGTAAAAAAATTTATTATTTCAGGTTTGCAGAAGGTTGGGGATTATAGAAGTTGATTATTTTGGACTGCAGTTCACTGGCAGCAAAGGGGAGAATCTATGGCTGAATTTGAGGAACAGGATCTCCCAGCAGATGGATGGTTTAGCTCCTTATCGATTGAAATTGAGAGTCAAATTTTTTGTTGAGCCACATCTTATCTTACAGGAACAGACAAGGTAAGTAATTATGGTTGTAAGTACACTTAATTTAATACTTTGTTTTCAATTTCTGTAATTTATGAAAATGATTGCACACTTTTATTTCTTTCATCATATGGTAATTTTGCTTGACTTTTCTATGTAGTTTTAAAATCTTACTCTTTTTGAAGTTTATTATTGCTTTTTTTTTTTAGAAAAAAAGTAATTAAATTGGCAACATTAAGCTTTGTGTAGCTACTGGTAAGTAATGACTGTGAGTAATTTTGTGAGCACTTAGTGCTGGAACTGGAAGAAACTAAGCTACCAGTAGCAAACTTTTTCATATGGTGTTTGTGTGTCCGATAGTAACCTCTGTTCTGTGGTGTTACTCTAGGTCATTCTGAACCACTAGTACAGAAAGGCAGGAAACAATTCCTCCCACAGTGCAAAAAAAACTTGCTGAATTCCTTTTTGTCTGGTATTATGTTACAGTAACTTTCATATAGCTACAGGCCCTTAGAGGCTACAAAAGAAACAGCTGTCTGGCTGCTTCTGTGGCAAGTCCTCAACTAAATTGTTATACTGCTATTAAATCAGAAGAAATAGCCTTCTACAATTAGTGTGGAGCACTTGCTTTTACTCCTTGAGTTTGATTACCACATGAATTGCAATAAGATTCTCTTTTAAAGAATGCTGTACACATGTGTATTTAATACTGACCTTCCAACTACTTTTTCCTGTTAATTTTGGATAGTACAGTTATTATGAATGGGGCCAATTGAAATCTAGTGTCTGTATGATAATGCCAAAACTCATTTTCACTACTCCACCAGAACTTGTTACTCTCAGAATCATTGACTTAGTACTTTCAGAATTAAGACCTTGAGTACAATGTGGTGATTCTGCACAGAATGTCTAAAGAACTTGGTCAGATCCTGACAGTCTGATTTGGTGTTTATTTCATAGGAAAAAGTTTTTGAGTTTATTTTTTTAATCTAATGTGGAGGTGAGAGGCTTTTGGGGGAGTAGTGTTTCCAGCTTATCAATATGGTTGAAGTTTTCAGAATGCTGTAGTGGTAGACCATGGTTGTCCTGGATAATTGCTCCAGTTAGGCATATGTATTGAAATTGAATTCCAGTTCTGATATACTTTTATTTAGGAAATAATTTCTACTACCCATGGCATATCGTGGAGTATTTTTCCTTAAAAAAAACCTCTAACTTAAATATTCTTGGTAAGTATAAAACCCAATAACAAATGGGATTGATTTAGAACAAAAGGAGCCACACAATTTCATACCTGATGAGGCAGAAGAGATTACCTTGAGCTTGTCGGGTATGTCTCCACTCACAAAACAAATCAGGGTGAAAGTCTGAGGAATCCTAAAAGTGGCATTTTTATGCTATCATTGATGAATACTTGTTCAACTTCACAAGGCTTTTACAGATGTCTGTGTCCCTGCCTTCAACACTGTCAATGCAAGACTTGGCAGGAGGTAGAAGTTAATAGAGAGGTTGAACTGGTGAAACATGCCCCAAGGGCCTCAAAGACTGGGCTTGTGTAGCTAAAATGTAACAGAGCTTATATACCTACATCAAAGCAGCAAGTATTTCTCCACTGTAAAGATGATTTAAAAGGATGCAGGTGGGGCAAGCTTTCTTTTATGTGTTAATTAAGATGGTTCTGAAACTAATATTTTTAACGAACAATTTAAAAATTAACCTGGGCTTAGGCATCGGAAGAGATATATTAAAACCAAATACAAGTTGTATGTCATGTTACAATAACTGCCTTTTAGTTGTGTAAGCCCAGTAGTCCACAGGTAGCAGACCTAGATTTCCAGTGACTGTGGTAAATGTCTATTCTCCTGGATTGTTGACACTGAGTTTTGGTAGATTGACTTTTTTTTCTACTCAGGTCTGCTTGAGGATTTATGTATGCATGTAACTGTGAGTCCATACTTAGTTTGTGTGTAAGCATCAAGGAGAAGATGAAAAACTCGTAAACCTGTTGCCAAGTCTTGATGAAGAAAGTGATGGGTATCCTTAGTTTCCTTTAGCAGCTGTGTCCGTATTTGGTGTTTTTGGCAGAGCTGTTGCTTTGTGGTCCTGTGTGTAAAGAGCACTGGGGAAGTTTTCCAGTCTTTTGCTTGCAGCCTCCAATCCTGTTTTTACATATAAATTAGATGCATGTTGAGACTGCTTTTGAAATCTGAGAAGCTGCAAGTAATTCTAAATTTTGTTGATGTGCTTCATCATGATTATAAAGGCAAGCATTGTGACTGAGATACCAGGTTTTTTTTTCTGTGTACTTAGGAAGCTTTGCCAACCCCAGTTGCAGTGCTTCATTAGAGACCCTTGCCTTGTGCTTGAGTTTAAAACTCAGTTGTATGTTTGTTTGTAGCAATTTAATGTTCAGGTTTCTACATGCTGTGAAAGCTGATCTGGCAACAGAATGTCGACCTCTGCCTCTGTTATCTTTAATCAGCCCTGAGGAAGATTGCAGCCAATTTTAATATTCTTATACAAAGCAGCCTCTTGCTACTGAGCACAAAGACAGAGCAGGTTGTAATTGTACTTCTGACCACTGTGGCAACAAACCACATTCACTAAGTGCTTTGGGAGTCTGAGAATTGCATGGAGAAACCCTTTCTAATGCACTTTTTTTATAGGGTTAAAAGCAGTTTATTCTTCTTTGGATCTCAACTTCTAGGTTTTTTATTTGACTACCTGGTACTGAATTGTACCACATGATTTCATAGTTTAGAATTGTTTTCAATGGAATAAAAGTGCTTCAGTGAAAGAATGTCATTCAAATTTAATCTGCTGCTGTCAGTTTTGCAAACAAGTCTGAGATGTGAACAGTGTGCTGCTTTAGAGGAGTTTGAAGAGCTATAAGTTTTCTTTAGCATGGAAAATCACATTGGCTTGAAAAGAATTGCTATCTCTTTCCCTAAAGACACATGATGGTCCAGGATCGAGATCTTAACTGTGGCTTGTGTTGTGTTTGTTTTCACTGTTTCCTGTATTTCTTTGATAGGTCGCGCAACAGTTGGGGGGATGAAAAAGCAAACCTGCTTTTCACTTCTTTACTGAATGACTTGTGGGTGGTTTGTGTATCAAATGTTGTGAAGTGTTGAATTGCAGTGAGGAGCTAGGGCTTAGAGAAAGGATTATACTAAGCTAATCGGAATTTTCAGGAGACTTTTTGACGGGGGTAGGGCTGTGAGGAGGTGCCCGGCAGGGGTGCAGGCCAGGCGGTCTGGCTGTGCTGGATGTGGTGTCAGCGCAGTGACCGGGAGTAGCCCAGGCCTGGCGGTGCTGGGGCACGGCCTGGGAGCCAGCTCTGCTTTGGGCTACCACAGCCCTACCTGGGGCAGAGAGCTCCGGGCATCGGCCACAGGCTGCTGTGGAATGTGGAGCAGAGGAGCCTTGAGACTTGCACCCACCTGTTAATTTTTTAGGAGTGTTTGCCGGGCCACCCAAGAGGCCAGTGGTGCCCGGCAGCAGTCTGGGAGAATGGTGGGTTTAGGTTTTAAATTCAGTATTATTTGCCTTGTGTAGTGTGACTGAAAATCAGATATTCATACATAAGCCACGGCAACTTAAAATACATCAGATTCTGGTGAGCCACACAATATCATGGACCATGCAAAAGAGCTGTCTTTTTCCAACCTTGGAAGTGGCAATTATAGTTTTAGGGGTTGTTAAAAGTTGTGTGATGTTTGCCAGTATTTGAATTATATTTACACTCTCTTGCTATGTTGCTCAGTTGTATTGATGAACTAGCTGAAATGAAGAATGACCTTAAATCTGTTGAGGAGTCAGATACATGTAGTAGATAAAAAGTGAGGAAACCAACCTGTTATCCTATAGCACTGGGTAGCCAGTGCAGCAGTGACATAGTGTTTGTTACAAGGCAATAAAAGTGTATGTGGTAGACACTCGGGTGAGTTGAATGGATCTGTTTGTCTAAATCAGAGTTGAATTGCAGTTTGGTAATCTTTTTACCCACTCTGCTGAGAGCAAGGAAGAACAAAGATACCGAGGAGCATAGAATAGGCGAAAAGGTTGCTTTATTCCAAAGGGGTGGCCTTGACTGCTTTTAAAAAAACAGAATTATAGATTCAGAAATCTTTAACAATATATTTTTAGGGAGAACAATTACGCCTCTTAATTTTGATTTTAGACTACAGAGCAGTAAATGTACTCCACAATAGGAAAGAGCCTTAACTTGTAAGGTTAAGGTGGTAAGGAACCATACCCCAGAGAGAACAGGTAGTTCCTTAGGAGGTATGCTAAGATTCTTGCCAGCAGTCTGGCAAGAGAATGAGGTCTTTGGCTATGCTTCTAGCTTAGGGGTCATTAGTCATATGCAGATAATGATGTCATATGCAGACACCAGCCTTGGTAAAGGGTTGGGGTTTGTCACTTCTTCCACTGACAGCTAAGTTTAGAGCTTAAAATTTTTAACTACCTATTTGCTCTTGTCTTGATTAAAAAAATTGTAGTACAAACGACCAGTAATAGTGCAGAGCCTTGATTCCTAATGCGCATAATTGTCTTCAATGAGTTACAAAAGAAAGTATGATCTTGTGTTACATGTACTTTTCATAGTGTGTTTTGTGGAGTTATTGCCAGTTCATTTGGGTGAAGACTAACTAGGTGATTTTCCCCCTCTTGGAATTTCATTGTAGTGAAGTCTGTTTCTGGCAGTGGTGTTCAGTATTGTCAGCCTGCATAAATTGCTTCAGAGGAAGGTAAAAAGCAATTAATGTGATTGATATCTGGGTCTGTGACTTTGGTTTGGTAGCTATACTTTTTTGTGTAGTAGACCATCTGCTGAAATCTCCTTGCAACCTCCCCTTTCTACAGTTTTTGTATCAAATTATTTACATCCAACTGCAATACATTAATCACACCACATTTGGTTTTACTGAGTGTTTTGTATGCACATAAATTATATGCAAAACATGGATCCAAAAATAAGGATGCAAAATTATTATAAAATCACCAGTATAGCTAAAGCTTGAAGAAAATCCGTGATCCTGTTCTAATTGTAAAACTGCCCTTTGTTCTTTTGGAAAGGAAGAAATCTGTCTGGGCAGTGACTGATGGAGTGTAGCTTTGGCAAATTTAATGTATTGCACTCTAGTCAGTATCCTTATATAGTGTTTTGAGCTACTAAACCCAGAGGAATTGTTCTGTAATTGAATACACAGGTATGTCTAGGCAGCATGGGGTTCAGAGAGGAAGAAGCAGCAGTTTTGGGCTACAGACCCTGTCTTTTGTACTGGTGCTGTCACTTGTAGAGAACTTGGGCTACAAGTATGGTGGGAAGTTCTGTTTGTCCTTAAAGCTGCCACTAGCTGATCAATGTCCCAACATGTCTGGCAGGTGTTAAGATGTTTAGGAGTCACAGCAATTGATGGGCAAAGTTCAGAGTTGTGAAGATTTAAAGGCTGAATGAGGCTTTGGCAAGGGTAGTAAAAAGCTGCAGAATGTGCTGAAAGAATGTTGGGGCTGGGGCAGGGGGTAGGGACAGACATACCTTTTGTCTGACTTCAGTTACTTCTCAAATTTATAACATGTAATATTAATGTATCAAGTACAACTGAAGTGGGAATGATGCATAAACAAAACCATTTGGTTTCTTACATGGTGGACAGACTTTAGATTTTCTACCAGCATTATTGGAAATTCAACCTTTAGGGAACATACGAACAGTTCAGATTTTAGTTTTAAGAGTTCATTGTTCTAAAACTTGCTAGGTAAAAATTTCATTAAGTCTAAAATACTAGTGCTGAAATAATTCCTTGGAAGAAATGTATCCTTTTACTGTACATCCTGACTCCTTAGAGGTTAGAAAAGTCTTAAATTTTTTTTTTTAATATAAATGTTCCAAGAAGAAGAGGGATGGTTGATGGTGCATGAAGCAATTAGGTCACAATCTAATTTACAGGAACTTACATAAATCCTTTCTTGTAACTAATAGTATCTGTGCTATGAACAGGTTTTCTACAAGACAGTCTATTGGGTCCTTTAGAATTTGCAGAATTAGATAAGTAACTGCATCAAGGATCCTAATGCTTTAGTTTTGCTTGACTTTATTCATCAATAAAATAATTCTTATGCCTTTTTCTTTAAGGATCAAAAGACTTTGTTTAGTTTTGTGTAAAAAAAGTCTGCATTTGTTATGATTGTGGCTAGTGTCATATTTTGGACCTTTTGAAGAGGAATGACTTTACAATGGATATTAATATTACTTTAATAAGCTGCACTCTGCAGCTGGATGGGCTAAACAAAACCACTTTTTCAGATGTGTTCATAACCCTCACTGTCTTTTGATTTCTAGGTGCCTTTTCTTCATCAAACACACTTAAAATCAATACAAACAAAAAGCCCAAAAACAAACAAGAAAACCCCAACACACAAAACAATGCACAAAAAGACAGCAGAGATTTTGCTACCCGAACTTAGGTGCATATGGACTGAATTTGCATAACTAGTTAGTTTGCAGTAACTGTCCTTTATATGTGCTGTTTGTTCTATTTAGCAAAAAAAATGTAAAGTAGCTGAGTATTGGTGAGATGTTTTTCCTTTTGTGATATGAGCCAGTTATGGGAAGTTACTGCACATTAGTTGGTGTGATGCTACTTCACATTGTGCCTTAAACTCATTTGTCTTTCTATGCCATTACTGGCTTTGTAGTAATGGAATGTGACAAGCCATGCATCTGCTGTACCTTTCAGTAATTCATCTATATTTGCAGGAGCAATATTTTGGTTTTCAGGTCCCCTTGAGATGTCAATAACGTCTTCCCAGAAAGCGGAGTACTCTTGACTTTACCCTGTGTAGTCAGTGCTGTCATATGAAAAAAAAACCCTGAAGATACAAGAATTTAGGTGTGGTAGTTGTAAATCCAATGAGAAAAATAAAAAGTCTAATCTTTCTTTGAAGTGCTGCATTTGTAATTAGTACTTAAGAAATCCTGTTCTGGTGTTGTCAGAGGATCAAGACTTCATGAGAAGCTGTTTATTTTATGAAATGTTGATTGGAGTTAAGGAGTTACTGTTTGCCTTTATTTTGGCCCTAGTGTTTTCGCAATTTATACTGAATTCTTTAGGTTTATGGGCTGAGCACCAAAAAGAGTCTGTACAACTAAGTCATTTTAAAAGGCTGCAGATATTCCTTTATGGGGCCTAGGCCCAAAGAGCTGTGACTCTGCAAGGCAGGAAAAACACATGGGAGCAGCGGTTTGACTTTGTCAAAAAATAGAGCCTAAAGAAGGAATAACCTGCTGACAGTGGAGACAACTCTGTCTGAAGTTCTGGTCCTCTTGCCACCTAAACTTGTGTCCTTCACAGTGTGAGGACATTGGCTTCCACCAAACCCCTTCTAGTATTGCTGAAGGGTGTAAGTTGATGTTTAGACTTGAGAGATGTAATTAAGCACTTGCATCACAACTAGCATGATACTCTAGCATGACAGTTTGCAAAGGGCAGTGTTGGAGCTGAGACTTCTTGCAGGAAGTGGACTGTAGAAAACTTTACAGGATAATTTAATACCAATTATTTTTTCCTGATGCAAAAAGTTGTGAATATGAGGCATATTTTGGTCTGGTATCTTATTAGTTGCAACATTTACCAATAGAGCTAAGAAAGAAGACAACCTTAGCAAGTTCTGCAATTGCTCATAATGCTGAAAAAGGTTCTATTTGCCTTGTTGTACAAAGGAGTTACAGAACGCTACAACAGAATATATGTAAGATATTACTCAGAATTCCTATTGTAAGGAAAGCTCATTACTTATTAGCATATTCAACTTCAGTGATGAGAGATTAAATACAGTGCTGCAGCAAAGCTTTTCTTAAAAGTAAATTAGACTTGATTTTAGAAAAGTAAATGTCCTGTTCCTGTGGAAGCCAAGACACATCCCTGTTGGGTGCTAGGCTTCATTTATTGAAAGATATTTTTTTTCAGTGAAACATTATTCTCCATCTGGCTTCCATAAATATGCTGAGTCTTAAATGGTAAGAAATTTATATTGTGTTCCCTGAGGGAAAATAAGGATGATCTATAGAAGTTAGGGCAACCGATAGGGGATAATAACATGCTGCTGTTAATGTTGGTGAAAATGTTGATTTGTCTGTCAAGTAACCTATTAGATAATTAAGAACAGCTTTTTTAAGTTTGAGCAAGCTGTCAAACCTGCCTTGGTCTCAAGTGCAAAGTTTTGTCTGATAAGTGCTTGCACAGTAGCTGTTTTTCTATTTTATTCCCCAGTGCCTTTTCATATATTTCAAGTTATTCTGTTAATCATGTCACTGGCAAAGGCACCATGGCTGTAGTGGCAGGGGCATTTCCACTGCGTAGAGAAAGTATGGCTTTCCTTCTTGAATAACAAGGCTGTGTATGTCTTGAGATGCTCTTCCAGAACTTGCTTTTTTGAAATGCAGAATAACTTGTAAATTGCAACAAAAAAATCTAAACACAGGAAACTAATTGAAATCTTTCATTGATATTTTACTCACTGAGTTTAAATTACTAAGTGGCCTTAGGAAGTAAAGCAGTTCTTACTCTTGAGATACTTGTGATGATGGTGAAGTGCTCTTTTCTTTTAGTAGTGATTTTAGATGCTATCTTCAGTTGTAGCTTCATGTTTAAGAGTAAGTAAAGAATGAGACAGAGGCCCTTTTCTTTCTTTGTGCCAGACTTTATCTGCTTGGTACATTCGTTGCAAATTCTTGATTACCAAACATAGCAGAGATGTTACTTGTTACATGTCTTGATTACAGATGTCATGTGTAAGGAAATGTTTCTGATTGTGTTGCAGGCATATGTTTTTCTTGCATATAAAAGAAGATCTTCTTGCTGGTAATCTTCAATGTTCTTCAGAGCATGCAATTGAACTTAGTGCACTGTTGGCACAGATGAAGTTTGGAGATTATAACCAGAACACTGCCAAGTACAGTTATGAAGAGTTGTGTGCAAAAGAGCTCACCACTACCATTTTGGAGAGGTAAGAAGCAAAACAATATAGTTTCCTTTTTGGAGACCAACAGCAGAAGATTTTGTTACGTAGTTAATGGCTGATGCTGCAGGGTAAACCAGTAATTTAACAATAATAGCTTTGGAGATCAAAATCTCCAAGCTGAATGTTTGATGTTCTGATACCAGTTAAATTCTTAAGCTCAGTTATGAGGTGTTTTTTTGTTTTTGTGGATTTTTCTGTTGTTGTTCTTTTCTTGTGAAAATTCTGGTATGTGGGAAGGTACAGATATATTTAAGTAACTGGAACAGGGTATTTAAATTGTAAACATGTCTTAGGCCTATACTTGTGAATGAAGGAATTTATGTGGCTTAGTACCCTTACTCTGAAGAGTAAACAGAATTCTGAAACATCTTCATAGCTCAATTCCTGAATATCAGGAAACATTCACTGTGTCATACTTTTCTGTAGCATTTTCTTTAACTATGAACTTAGTGGTAGCTCAGGGAAATATTTAGGACTGGTGGTGTTAGTTGGAAAGCCTTAATTACATGTAGCTTTTGCATTTCTAAGGAAATGCATAGTATTTTCTCCTTGACGTTCTCAGGGTATTTTGGTAATTCTCAACTATTTCCAGTTCACAATTGCTGGAAATCTATAGACAGATAAAGCAGGTCAGGAGCATTTACTAATCTGTTTAACTAGGTCATCTAAAAACCCATGTTAAAACAAGTGACATGTTAAAACTGCTGCTGACAGTAATGGCAGATATTTCAGTTATTTCACTTATCCTTAATCTTTTTATCAACAGCATTATTACAAAACACAAGGAACTAGAAGGTCTAAGTCAAGCATCTGCTGAATACCAGATTCTACAGATTGTTACAACACTGGAGAACTATGGGGTAGAGTGGCACTCAGTGAGAGATAGTGAAGGGCAAAAACTCCTTATTGGTGTTGGACCTGAAGGCATATCCATCTGTAAAGATGACTTCAGTCCAATCAACAGGTATGTGTTTCCTGGAACCACTTGCATGATCAATTTTTCAGAAATACGGAGCGTGCCTCTAGTTTTCACATAAATACATAAAACTACTCTGAGAATTACTAAATATGAGTATTGGGATGTAGGGTCTGAGGACACTACCTGCTTGTAATCAAGATAAACAAGTGACCTTAAATTTGATTTTTATATATATTTTTGGGACAGCATCTTCAATCAGCATTGCTGACTACCATCAGAAATCCTTGTAACTTCTGATAAAAATGCACTGTAATAGTTTGTAGGAAATGCCCTAATCCTTAACAACTAAATAACCTTTATTTTTTTAACATTAATTTTTAGGATTGCTTATCCTGTTGTTCAAATGGCAACTCAGTCTGGGAAGAATGTATATCTGACTGTTACCAAGGAGTCTGGTAATAGCGTGGTTCTCTTGTTTAAGATGATCAGTACAAGGGCAGCAAGTGGACTCTACAGAGCAATTACAGAGACACATGCTTTTTACAGGTCAGTGTTGCCCCTAGAGTCAAGTGCTGCTGCTCTTCTCCAATGTTTGAACTAAGTGCTTAAGTCTGACTGCGCTTTGGAAATGCTCTGCAAAATTTCATTGTCTTTGCAGCTTCTCTTTTCCTCTTAAGTCCAGAAGCTGAACAGGTTCTTGCTACTTTCCATTTTGTGGGGTGACAGTAACACGAAAAGTAAGCAAAATTTTCCCGCTATGAATAACAGCATTTCAGAGTATAAACTTTGTATGTTCCTTGATACTTAATAAGCAATACATAAATTTTTTGTTCCTATGTAAGAGAGAGAATGAGAGCAGTTGGGAAGATCCTGTCATTCAGAATGTGTAGACCTTTTATTTGTCTCCTTCAGCTGTTACTTTATCTGTACGCCACCTTCCCATCCTGTATATTTAAACCTTCTTACAGTTCCTCTGTCCTTGCTCACATGCTTGGGACTTTGCTTCATGCCAGCAGCTATCCATTGTTACTGCCCTGTTGTTCTTTGAGGTAGGGGCACTATACTCATTTCTTGGTGGGCAACTTTTCAACCCCCTTTCATTCCTACTGTGGTGTCCAACACTGATCAGTATGACTAGCTGTCAAACACACTTAGCAGTGTTATCTTAAAAATAACTACTACATACCAGTTAAAATTACTTCTTGATCTTTGTCTCTGCGTGTAGTTTCTGATGACCTTCACAGTTTCTGATTTTAATTTAAGCAGAATTTTAGTTTGGCAATAGCATTTGGCCATAAGCTTAGATCTTGCACCATAGGCTCTGTGAGGCTGTAGTCCTTCTGTTCTGTGTTTGTTTTCCTTCCTGTGTTGCCTAGAGAAGTGATATGCCTTAATAGGCTTCTGAAGATTCAACTGGATCACTGAAATATGTGACAACCATGGTTAGGATAGCTGAAATGCACAGCTGGACTCAAATACAAATGCCTTAATTCTCTACACTCCATTCACTGTGGTTCCCTCCAGAATGACATAATGCTAGTGTATAAAGTACTGGGTGGAAATTGGGTTAAAATCATTGCTTGACTCTGATAAAAATTGACAGCCAAAGAATCTTAATTGGAATTCTTAACAGCAGTGTTTGGAAATTCCATGCAAAAAGGTGTTGCGAGGCTGAACTGTGGATTAAGCAACTGTTTGCTGTTTGTTAGCATAATTCTTTAAGTCACTTTCATAGGCTGAGTCCATTTTACCAGACACTTCACATTTTGAAGATGTAAAGTAATAGTCACTTTACATTTTACAAGTTTCAAAGGAGAGTTTTCATGCAAAGATCAGCAAGAGCTTAAGTATTACCTCAGACTGTTTGATTTGCTTTTTTCAGTGCTGTTACTTCAATTTGGGGAACAAATTATTGTAGGATCATTCTACTGGTATTAACTAACCAAGTTTGCATTTGTCCTGTTGCTTTATAGGTGTGACACTGTCACCAGTGCAGTCATGATGCAGTATAGTCGAGACTTAAAGGGTCACCTAGCATCTCTATTTCTGAATGAAAACATTAATCTTGGTAAAAAATACGTCTTTGATATTAAAAGAACATCAAAAGAAGTTTATGATCATGCGAGGCGAGCTCTATACAATGCTGGCATTGTGGATCTTGTTTCAAGAAGTGATCAAACTCCACCAAGTTCCCCCCTTAAGTCTTCAGAAAGCAGCATGAACTGTGACAACTGTGAGGGTCTCAGCTGCCAACAAACAAAAGCCCTGCAAGAGAAGTTGCGGAAGCTGAAGGAGTCCATGCTTTGTATGGTGTGTTGTGAAGAAGAGATAAATTCAACCTTTTGTCCCTGTGGCCATACAGTTTGCTGCAAGTCCTGTGCTTCCCAGTTACAGGTAAATGCAGTGCCATTAAGTTATGAGTTACCAATTTGTGGGGGAGATTTGTTTTTTTATATTTGATGGTCATGGATTAATATGTTTGTGTTGATGTTCTAGTAAAACTGCTAAAATTTTGTTTGTGGCAAACTGATTTCAGACAGCATTGTCTGAACAATGTGCTAACGTAATTTGTGGTGAGGCTAAGAATGAGCTGCATACTTCTCACTATACCCTGTCTTAAATATGGGATGATGGAAAAAATGCTTTATTGTGTATGTGAAGTCTGCAGGAAGTGCAGAGACTCTCAAAATACAAAGTAAACTAATGTCCCAATGTTTTTCCTTTGCAGTCGTGTCCTGTTTGCAGATCTCGTGTAGAGCATGTCCAGCATGTGTACTTGCCAACCCACACCAGTCTTCTCAATCTGACTGTGATATGATCTACGCACACACTTTAAATGCATCATGTACTCTTCAAACTGCACTAATAAGAAATGCAACCATTGATTGTGAAGAAGGCAATCACTCTGGCACCTATCCACGATCAAAAGCAAGAAATACTGCATTTTTTAACATAAATATTCTTTGTTCAGCATGTCCAAAATGGTTTGGGACATCTTCTGAGAGTAGAAGTGTAATTGATTCATAAAAGAATGATCGTAAGTTTGTAGCAGGGCAGTGTAGCCACAAAGCTCAGTAACCCTGGAGAAATGTGGTGTACACGTGCAGACGTACCTGGTGAAAGCAATGCAGCCTTTTCTTTTACATTCTCTAAATCCTTTTTAGTACAGTTGCACTGTTTATTTTAAAGGTAAGACTTGCTTTTACAGATACCAGTTTAGTAAGGCTCATAGCTTCTGCTTTTAGTAAACTGCTTTAAAGAGAAGAGATCTTTTTTAAAAATTAGTTCTTAAACTGGAGTTACAAGGCTTCTCTAAGCAGCTGTGCTTAACTCAGAATTCTATTAAATAGAAAGCAATTCTGAGAGAATAGCTTTGGAAAGGGAAGACAAGATGGTTAATCTTCAAGTTTTGAGGGTGGGTCAGGAAAGTCTTGTGGTTGACAGTGTCCTGTGGAAGCATTGCTATGGGACTTCATTCACAGCTCTCAGTGGGCAGAAACTCACAAGTTTCCCACAGTCTACTTTTGGCTGGTGGACTTGGGAGCTGCAGGCAACTGCCCTTCAAGTTGGCTTTATTTTTGGACACTGATTTTAAAATATTAAACATGCACCATTAATCTTTAAGGGTTGTGTATAATTTTAAATGCTTTCTTCAGTTAGTGTCTTTAGCAGGAAATGACCTACCCAATAAAATGTTCTTGATTTCCACCCCCCTATGTGGGCATTTTGGGCTCTAGTTTCCTAGTGTCTTCTCCAGGGTACAGTGGGAACTGAAGGCCATGTTTGGGTGCAATACTGGCTTAATCAAAGCTAGAAAAGTACACTGTCACTTTACTGAAATTTTCTGACTATACTTTTCATATTGCCTTAATGTAGCAGTAATGTGTGTTTATGCATCTGTTTCTTTGCACAGACATTTTGTCAAAATATTAAAACTCTACTTTTTTATGACACATTAGCATATAAACCTTACTCTAAGAGGGTATTTATTTTTTCACTTTGTAAAGAAAATTTTGTTTCCTCATGAAGCAAGAGCTTTGTCCTATATTGTAGGCAGCTTCTGTCTTTTTTATATTCAGATTAATAAAGGACTTGAAAAATCTTTGTTACTGCTAAGACTGATTTTTGTTCTGCAATTCATCTGAGGCATTACTGAACTGAAAACACAATGCAGTATTTTTGTGTTTACAGTCTTGAATATTTTGTCACATTTGAGGTAATGAGGTCTTCTCAAGTGCATGCAAAGGAGGGAAGAAAACTGACATTTGTTACAGACAATGAACATTAAAACAGCTGACATATTCAAACTGTAATATAGCCTTCTGAATTGACTTTGTAAAGAATATTTCCTATGGTAAATTGCCCCAAATCTGGAGCAATATAGCTGGAGCTGTATTCCAGGGGAATGAGAGAAATTAAAGAATGCAGCTTAAGAGTAGAGAGTTGTTTTCAGTAGTCTTGTTTAGCAACTTCTTAATTACAGATGTGTTGTTGTCTTTTCGGATTGGAGCTATTCATACTTGCTAACTTAAGAATTCTCCTTTCACACTGTTGAAGAGATGGTGCTTCAGCACTTCCAGATCTGTGCTCTGCAATGACAGGGAGTGTGTTCAGAGAAAGCTACCCAGCTACTGTTCCAGCATACAGAAGCTTGAGCAAACCTTTGCTTCCAAGATTACAACCAAATTGTGTTAGTAACATCTAATCCATTATTTTATGGCAGCTGGCTGAAATGGATTATAAATTAATATAAATGGATATTAATACAGGAATCTGATTTAAAGCATGCAACATGATCAAGCTGTTAAAATAGGCAAGCATGAGGTCTGGGTCCTTGTAATTAAATTGACTGTGTAATTAAACCTTGCTAATAAAAATAATTCCAGTAGTTAGAACTCTAATCAAGGTAGGGTTTGAGACCGGTTATACGGCAGTGGTGGAATTTAGCCAAATCCTGTGACTTGTGTAAACATACCCTCTTTAGTGTTTGAAAGCTGTGCAGGGCACCAACCCAAACTGTGAGGTCTGAGTGCAGGCCTGGTGCAGGCTGTGCCTGAAGCTGCTGGGAGCCTGGGACTGTATTGGCAAAGCAGAGTGTGCAGCAACAAGTGAAGGCTGATGGAGTTAGGTGGGAGGGGTCTCCGATCAGTGGGGAGTGTGGTTTTTTTTAATGAAATGATGTTACCTGTCCTGAGAATTGAGCAGCAGCTCACCTCTTCACAGTGTTGTAAATCACCACAAAAGCCTCACTTGGTTTATATGTAAGAAAAAATTTGATGTAAAACGATGCAAGAATAGCTTTGATTTGTTCACAGACTTCATTGCTTGAAATGTAGTTGATCATGCTCTGCTAGGAAAGTTTTGCTTAACCATCCAGCACTGCTGTGACTTGTGTTGCTCAATGTTTGTGGGTCGAGTACCCTTTATTACAAGGAGTAACTGTGTCTTGTCCACGTGAGCTGCCGAGTGCCGTGAAGAATGTAAAAGAAGGGATAGGAAATCTTGAACTCCACATGCCAGTTAGTCATACTGCAGAAAAAATCACATCTTGTTTACCGAAGTGCTGTTCTTTTCTCCTGAGGTGCTTTGAATATTGCAATGGATGGCAGAGGGGTTGAGAAGAATCCCAAACCAGCAAACAAAAGCACAGTTCGTGGGAGTAACTGGAGTGCGTGTCCTTTACACTTCTTCCTCTGCAGCATTGATCACAAAGCTTCATTTGGTACCTCACACATAAGTCAGCTCCTGTACCAATATCTGCTACACAAAGCTGGTACAAATTAGCAAGAAAATTCATGGAACATTCAGTTTTTATTTGTCCTCAGAATTGCAGTGCAGCTGCTATAATCCCACTGCCTGTGTGCAATGTCACTTTAAAGGGCCGTAGTCTCAAATTTCCACCACAGCTACCTAAATGGGAAAAACTTTTGGAGACAACACAACTTGCTGAGCCAGAGCCTTGCTAGTGAGGTGCACCTCCTGAGGGCAGAGCAGCATTTAAGAGCAGCCCTGTGGGGAGAGGGTTACATGTAGAAAATCTGGAGAAGATAAAGTACTAAAGTACAGTTACACTTGAGTGTTATTAATAAATAAGACAGGGCTGTGAAGTTCCAGACTTCCACCGGTATCTCCCTGGCTTTCATCCTCCCCCTGCTGCACCAAGGTCTCTGTTTACAGAGAGCTCAGTCGGAGAGGAGCTCCAAAGGCAGCATGTTGAGATGTTCCAAGCTCCAGCTGGTATAAAGGCACAGTTCCATCCTCCAGCTCATAGTTGCTCATTTCAAGGTACATACAAAATGTTCAAATAGCAAAGAACTGTAAAATGAAGGCTTCTGTATTTTTGAATTATTTTGATTGCTTCCCCAAGTGCCATAAAAGCGTGTACACAGCAGCATTCATATATGTTGAGATTTATTTCCTTGCTAAATCAGCAGTGTTGCCTTCCTAGGAGAACGCCCTTGGGGGAAAATCCTCATCTGTCAGCCTACGCTGTTTCATTTCACAGCAGCACGCTGGCATGTTGATCAAAGACGGGGAAAATAACAGCTCAGATTTCCTGTGTATGCTTTTGAACAACAAACTCCATGGAGTGTTAAAATTATGAATTGACAAATTTTAGCTTCAGCAATGCCTGGTCAAACATCCTTCTGGAATCATCACCACCACCATTTTCTGTGAAAGAATGCTGTAGTGCCAGGCAAATGCTTCAATCACTTTGTGCCCTCAGATTCAGCCAGCTGGAGCCTGTTAAAACAGAAATTAGCAGCTGACAAATGGGTTTAAAAAGTAAAATTGTGGAGGGGAAAAACCCCACAACCTGGGGTACACTGCTAGAAGAAAGGTGGACTTTCCAAGGCAGAGCCTGAGCACAGTTTTGCTGGAAGAAGCCTGAGTGGGGGCTCCCACTATGGGGTCCAGGGCTGTGGCTTCACCTGGGACAGCTAGCCTGGCAGGAGCACCACTGACCCTTAGCTGGTGGGATGGGCTGGGTGGGATGCAGACTAGGAGAGGCAGGAGAGGGCCAGGCAGGAGATGAGGCATGCTTGGGCAAGCAAGCCACTGCCAGGCCATTAATTCCCCAGGAAAACTCCTACTGGAGCACTCTCCAGACAGGCCACAGCCAAACCTCCCCATCTGCAAGGAACCCTGAGGACCACATGACTGCAAGGTAAACCATCAGCTGGAACCCCATGGTTCAACATGACCTTCCACAGTACTGGGTGGTAAAAGCTACCATGGTTTCTGGGTCTTCTGGTCCTGCAATGGGTCGTGTGAGCTAGGAAGAGGCACCAGGAGGAATGTTGAGTAGGGACTCTCAGAGCCCTGGCTAAGGAGTCTCTGGTTGGTGCAGTAGCAGGAAAATCAAATTGTGACGACTCTGAACACTCTTTCCATATGAGCATGGGACACAAGGGATCCAAAAGATTGAATGGGGCTGGTGCTCCTGGATGCTCAGGGATGGTGAGCAGGGCTCAGCATGACCTCTGGTTCATGCCAGGGTAGGGGACTTTGGGGTCTGGCCAACAGCAAACTTTCAAAGCACTTACGTGTAAGCCAAGTTCCTGAAAGAAAAAGGTCAAGCAAACAGACCATACCAGCTTTCCCAGAGCTTGACAACAGGTCACTTGCCAATTCTCATCAACTAAAAGGCACACTTCATTTCTTTGCTTGGAGACTGGGCTGGGTGGGGAATCAGTCTAATCCTGAAAGCTGATGCCTTTCTTTGCCTTCACTTTGACTCTCTCCTGAGTAACCTGGTTTAGTATGTTTGCTCTTTGCTAACCCTTCCTTATTCTTGAAGACTCTTCTGTTCTCTCACGAGTGATTCCTGGAATCCAGGCTCTGAAGCCAACCCTTCTTCATCTAGTAGCTAAACTCTACTCCAGGAAACAATCTGACTTGCTTTGGCCAATCCTGTCCAGTAAGGATGACAGACACACACCACCCCGACCTCTTTCTGTGCCTTGTCAGGAGTGCAAAGGGCACCACCTCTGGCAGCTGGAAAAAAGGAAATCAGTATAAAATAATCTTTCCTCTCACCATTAGGGTGTCAAAACAAGACTTTGTATGTAGCTGCCCTGTCAGGATCACTTAGTGGTTCCAATGGGAATAACAAGGGGTGTGTGTGTGTGTGAAGGGGTTTGCCAGCTCTGTTTTATCCAGTAGTTTGTGTCTGGCTTCTTTGCTTCTTCAAACCAAGCCAATGCAGGTAATGAGAGCCAGTAACATGGCAACTTCTTACATAAACAGGCTTGCCAGAGCCAGATCTTCCTCTCTCTTGCCAGAAAGCTGTTTGTCTGAGGAATCCATGCATCTGGCACCAAATTCCAATCATAGCACTACAACTTTGGGAATTACAGAGACATTGGCACCTCATCTGAAGAGACAGTATTTGTTTTCCTTGTTTAGAATTATAAATAGTCAATAGAGGACTCTCATTCAAGCAGTATTGATGATTGAAATAAACCAGGCACAGAGACAGAGCCAAAAATTGGACTTGTGCTACAAAGCCAAACCAGCTCTTGCTTCAGAAGCTGCAATTCCAAAAGGGCAATGCAAAAAGCAAACTGGCCCCGAAGGTACACTGACACACCGGGTGTCTGTGTGTGACCTTAAAACTGCTTGCCTAGGTCACTGTTTGAACTGGAATTTTTTAAAAATGCCTTCAGCTCTGCTGTGGTTTGAGCAACTGACTTCCTCCTTCCCCTCTCCAAGACCCACCAAGTGAAGCAATACTGGAGTGGCCTGAGAGCACCCTGCTTGTGCAACCCACTGACAACACTGTGGATAATCCTGAAGGGCAGGTGCAGGGTCTTTATATTTAGCACACTGGAGGTGGTGCTTTGCAACCTTATCAGGAGAGCTCTCCAACCCTGGGGGAGACAAGCATTTGAACCTCCCTTGGTGATGAAGAAGTAAATTACAACAGTTATTGTATTCCCTAGGTGAAAAATGCCTTTGCTACAACAGGAGGAAAAAGGCTTTATTTTTAGGAAAGAGACAGAGGGAGAGAAAAAAGATTAAATTCTGTCTTTTAGAATAATTGCCAGCCTCTTCTTGGAGAAGACTGGTAGGAATAAAAGGTGTGGAAAAACTTCTGAAAGGAAAAAAAGAGACAGAAATGTGCTGCCACAATGGATGCTGTTACCCAAAAGAACATGATGCTGGGTAGGTTCCCAGCTGTGCAAGTTCTGGAAATTCCCTCTCAAATTCTGTTCCTACCTGAAGAGTTTCCCTGAAAATTAACTGCCATGTTCTTCAAGCCAAGCTCACAGAATCACAGAATCATCTAAATGTTGGGTTGGAAGGAACCTTAAAAACCATCTCGTTCCAACCCCATCTGCCATGAGCAGGGACACCTTGCACTTGACCAGATTACTCAGAGTCCCATCCAACCTGGCCTTGAACACTTCCAGGGATGGGATATCCATGATGTGTCTGGACAACCTGTGGCTGTGCCTCACCACCCTCACAGTAAGGAATTTCTGCAAAATATCCAATCCAAACCCCCTTCTTTCCATTTAAAGATATTTCCCCTTGTCTTATCATTGCATTCCTTTCTTAAAATTCCCTCTCCAGCTCTCTTGTAGGCTTCTTTTAGGCACTGTAAGGTGCTCCAAGGTGTTCCTGAAGCCTTCTCCCAGCTGAATAACCCCAGGTCTCAGCCTGTCTTTGTGGGAGAGGTGCTCCAGTCCTCTCAGCATCTTTGTGCCCCCATTCATGGTCATTATTTCATGGTCATGGACTGCAAACAATAGTTCCTCTCTCTAGTGGGGAGCTCTGTAGTAGCTGGAAAGAGGCAGAGTAACACCAGAAACCAAGCACAGTCTGGTGACTAAAACATCAGCAGCACAGCTCTTGCTGAAAATCATGTCCTTGAGTGGGAGGGGGACATATGACTGTGGAAAGAGAAACTAACAAGGGTAAGGAACAAGTGACAAGAAGAAAAAGGGAAACTCCCCCAAAACTGAGTACCTTGCAGAGGTTTCTAATAATAAATTGCACCATATTGTGTTTCTTTCCTCACTCTTGGCTACGCAAATGTTAAATCAGCAACCCCAAGTTGCTAAACCCTTCTTTTTTTAATACCGGTCACATAGGAAGAACATTATTTTGGTGTAGATACAACCCTCATAGCTAATCCTCAGCTGAGTGTTGTCTCCCCAGATTTCTTCTAAAAACTCGAGTCCTTTGGGATTGCACTGGGGCACGTTTGTCCTTGAAGCCTTTCCTTGCACAGCCTGTTTGTGAAAGGGATACAGCACTGTTGCAATGAATATTCTGCAGCTTCACCACCACCTTACTGGATACCTACCAATAAGTGTTATCCATGTGCAAGATGATATTTCAGTCTCATAACTGCTCTACTTGTAATCTCCTGGTTCTCCCTCTCTCCACAAAACACTTCCCTGCTTATCATTCCTGGCTCAGTCTCATGTTTCTGAGTGTCCTTTTCTGCACTCTGTGTTTCTTGGATGCAAATTCCAGAAGCATGCCAGCTTCCTCAACTCTATATCACCTTCTGCCTGCATGCATATTCTTTGATACATAGCAGCATTTCTCCCACTCTTAATTCAAGCCAAATCACCAAATCCCTACAGTCACCTATTGCATTTTGGTTCTTCCTACAAATTGCCTGTCTCCTCTGATCTTTTGCCTTTTTTACAAAGGACATCGATGCATTTTTTAAAATATGAGATGGCACAGTGTGGGTACTTGGATCTCTGATGAACTGAGTATCAAAGAAGAAAAAGACAGCTGGCCTTCCAGGTGTGCAGTCCAAAACTGGTGATGCTACTAATAACTTTCTGAAGAAAAAATCAAATATGCATCTAAAGTATAGTCAGTCACACTGTGATTTTCCTAGTGATGTTCTTGAATCTAGAAAGGGTTTGAGAGGAAACATATCTCTAGTTCACTCATCCAAGATGAGAAAGTATTTACAGCAGTGTTTCCTGAACAGTCTCCAATAAATCAGAGTTATTAATTGTTTATTCCTCCTAAACCTTTGTTTCTCTCTGCTGTCAGTGACTTACCTGCAGCAGACTCCAGTCTAGATTGGAATTTTCAGTTCTCATCCATCTCCCTAACAGTTTTTGTGATATCTGTATTTCCTCTTAGAGATCTTACAAGGTGCAAGAGTTTGGCCCAAAAACAGGCCCAAGGACAGTGTTTGAGCTCTCTAGACTTTGTTCAGGGCTTTTATCTGTAAGAGACACTGAAGCAAAACCAGATAAACCTCCAGCTTGGGAGCTCAAAGTTAAGACTGTCACCTAGATCAGGATCTCAGCTGTGCAGAGATGGGCACATCTCTTGTTTCCACTAAATAGTGAGACATGTTTTTTCCCCATGACACTCTTTCTTTCCCTCTGGTTTTAATTTGAAGAATTAGCTAATTACTACCTTGGAATTTCCATCCTTTGGAAAATGCTGTGCCCTCCTACAAAAGATAGGCCTTTCTATTAAAAGAGAATGCTCATGGTGGGTGAGTTAACTGTGGTGCTTCCCTTGTGATCATTTCTCTGACAAGTGAACATTTTCTCCAGAGCTGCTTAGGCCTAAGGGAGGTGAGTCATATGCCTCATTTTACTGTAGGAGTCTTTACACGGACATTAATTAGTGTGAGATATCAGTTTTTCTCCAAGCTTCGTCTCCCTTATCCCAACAAACCACACATTCCCATCAATGCTGCTATAACCAACAAGATTCCCAGTTCCTCCAAACTGATGTAAACCCAACTGGACTGTGTAAAGGGGCATATCTGAGGACCTATTTCATGGTGACAGTGACATGACAGGATAGTCATCTCAAACATTAGGAACTGGTCCAGTTATGTCTTGGTCTGGACATGGCCCCTGCTGGCATTTTTCTTGGCACAAACACAGTGTAAGGCCACAGGGAGTAGCTGATGGGGATGGAATATGGCAGCCTCTGCTGCTCCACCTGGACTGTCAGGCTTCTTCAGCCGTGAAATGGGCTTAGAGAAATAAATGGCTTGGGTTTATGGAAACAAAGCCTGCTGGTTGGGTAAAGCTTCAGTAAGGATCATCATGCCCTGGAGCAAAAGTCTTCATTTATCCTGGCAGGCTCGTGCTGGGAAAGGAGCACTGGGAAACTGCAGGGAAAGGACGTGAAGCCCTTTCGCAGGAAAAAGGCAAAAGCCCACGAGATATGAGTGCTCCAGGTCAGTGTGGGGAATGTGCTGTGGGAGATGTATTCTAAATTGTGGTCCCAAAGCTCATAAAAAATGTTCCAGATGAAGAAGTACACAGGGACACCTTGTCCCTTTGTTGACAGATTGATGAAAGTTGGGTTGAGCTGACTACAGAGGCTGCATATGCATAGGTACATGCATGGCTCTCTGCTGTTGCTGATGCTACACCTCTGCTTTTAAAACACTGTACAGCTACTCTGACAATAACACCTGAGTGATTCCATCAGGTCTCTTTCCTTTTAAAAGAAAATGATTCAAAAATCATAAAATGTATTTGATATCCTTGATTGGATCCCAAATCACCAATCTAATGAACTAAAAGCCTGAACAAGAGCTCAAGGAAACCAAAGGAAGTTCTGTATTACTTGTAGACAACTGCCCAGAAAATGGAACAGGCACCAAGGAATAAGTGAGATGGAAAGAATCTGATCCTCTTCATTAAACTGCTCACTCTACAACAACAGATGGTGTGTTTGTGAGTGTTTGCTGTTAAGGAAGTCAGGGCCCTGGACCAAAGAGAAAATATAAGCCACATTTAAGTACTTGCATATGTTGACTTTTGGAATCATTTCCAGCCAGATATAATGTCAGACATCTATACACTGACCCCTCAGTTTTGTCTGCCTGTGCTTTCATTCGTCTGTCATTACGGTTGACCCCACATGGCAGCAAAACATTCAGTATTGTTTTATCATAAATAGCAAACAAGCTCAGACAACTACTTAAAGAAAGGAGAACTGCAGCCCATGGAAGGCTTTGTATAGCAGAAATGTTTTAATATAGGCAGGCAGCAACAATTATTATGTCTGCCTATAACACTATTCAAATAACTGTGCCAATTTGCATCACTTAGAATTGATTTTACTGTGTTGCCTGTCTGTTTCAGACTGCTGGTGGTTTTTTTAAGTCTCAACCAAAATTTTCTAAGAATGACACAAAGGGAAAATATGTTGTTTTGCAATCCTAAAAGATCTTGTTTACGCAAAACCCTTGTGTGTGTGTGATCCAAATCATATAGATGCATGCATTCGCATATATCTTTGCATCTCTGCATATATATATATCATTGCATTGTGGTGATTTTTCTTTCTACCCTGCCTCCCTCGAATGGCTCTGACTTGGAGAACATTCTAGCATCAGGGAGGGAGGAGAAAACTGGCTTTATGCTTAAAGCAGCAATTCTCAGGGCTGAAGAGCTGGATTTGATTCTGCTTTTTCGTGGAGCTCCCACACCATGCCAGCCATGTGATGTAGGATGGTTTTCCCTGGTTGTTAGAACACATTTATACTGCAGATGGATGTCCTGAACCTGCAGGGCAGCTTCTATGAGTACCTGCAGCAGAAGAGCCCTGTGCTGCCTGGCACTTCCATCTCACAGCATCCCTACACCTTCTTCTGCCCCCAAACCCTACAGGGTGGACAGACAGCGCCAAGGGGGAGAGAAATTGCCTTTTGTAACTGGATTTTCAGCCAGAGCTGAACCAAAGTCATATTACATCTGAAGCACTGCTGTAACCACTGGGCTGTTTGATTTAAGCATGTATGTCAAAATTAATTCCACACACCCCCACCCCCACACCCCCTCAGTACATTTTGTCTTATCTTTGCATTAGGCATTTCTTCCATATATTTTCCATATATTTTCCATATATTTTCTGCTGAGCACATCAGATTTTTCTGTCTATGCCACAATAGATTGAAATTAGTCTCAGATGCAAGGAAACATATTCCCCCTTCCACTCCATGCACATCTTGTACACTAGCCCTCCCAAGAAATGTGCAATATGCTTTTCACTCTGATTCCCTCAGATTCTGCCATGACCAGACCAGGAGAGACTGTAGCTCCTCTTCTAAGGTAAACAGCACAGCAGGTCAAAGAGTGTTGCTTCCCCAGAAGAGATTTGGGGCTTTGCTTCATTGAGCTGAGCTCCCTCTGCAAATGCATTACAGCTCAAAACCCACCACTGGTGTTAGAGGTACTAATGGGCAAAATTGTCATTCCTGATTAGCAAGGCTGTGTTAGTACAATTTACTCCAGAGATTGGATAATGTACCACCTGCTATCATCATCAAAATACCTTTTTTTTTTTTTTTTTTAATACTAGGTGAATCCCAAAGGCATTCCTGAAAAAATGAAAAAAAAAAAAAAATCAGCCATGTACTGTCTTTACTGGAAGCAGTAAATTTATTTACATTAAAATACGGTATTAAATCTCATTCTTCTATTCCACTGTGAAGCAATGGGAGACTTATAAGCAGGATTTTTCTAAGATTTTTTGAAACAGCTTCACAGCCTTACCCGTCACTGATACTGTCAAATTGGCATACTGTATACCTTGAAATGCTGTGCATTGCACAGTCATAAATCCCACATGGATTTATCCAGCAGGCTTAGTGTCATTAGCCTCTGTTACAGACAGGCTGCAGTGCTGAATGAGCGCATAACTTGACAGAGGTCATCCAAGGTAGCAAAGACCTCACAAGGGAGCACAGATTTCATAACAGCCTCTCATTTTCTGAGCGTTGCTGGGAAGGCAGCCTGGATGTGATGCGCTCTCGCTCATCGTTTCCTTTTGCCTGTTTCCATTGAAAATGCATCTGTGCGTCATAAAAAACAAAAAACAAAAAACAAACCCAAACATTTATCAGGCATTTTGTTGTCTGTTTTCTGACCCCAAAAAAGCTACCTGTCATTTTCCAGAGTCATTGCCAAATCTCAACATGGCATTTTTTTTAATATTCGTTGTAATTGTGTTAACATGTTTGCTGAGTGAGCACTCCTAGCCTGTGCTGACCGCTTGGAATTCAAAATTAGCACAGTAATTATATTTCACAGGCTACTGGTCCACGGGAAATTTCACCTCGCTTGTGAATTTGCATGTTCTGAAATAGGTCGGAGAGGCAGATGGCTTTGAAAGAAGAAGCAAAATAAAAGGGACTGGGAGTCAAGACTCCTGTTTTGCTCATGAGATTAAGCCCTTTACGACAGGGTGAGTGCTCACATCCAGTTAGGTGGTTCACTAGCACTGAGTGAATCATCGAGAGAGTCTCTGGAATTTTCCTGGAGGGTATTTTCTGGGTAGCTTCCAGGAGTATTTATGCACAGTGCATCCGGAAGCACCGGCTTGTTATTCACTGCAGTTCCATCAGGGAGTTGAAAAAGAGCAGCAGTTGGATGAGCCTGACATCTAAGAGTCTAAGGGCAGAGGATAAACTGTTTTCTATTACCATGACTCTGAAGCTGTAATTAAATATAGGCATTGCCAACTGCAAGATCTGTTAGATAACTGAGCAAACATATCTCTGGGGAAGCAACCTTGGCCTGAGGTATTTTTCTCACTTCTGTGGACACAAGAAATATCAACAACCCTATTCAAGCCCTTCTTTGATTATAATTTCAGTCCCAGTAATTAAAGGCAGTCTCAATAAACTAAAGTCCCTCAAGGAACAGGAACAGAAGCCCACTGTGTCCCTCCAGTGTATCAGCACATTATGATATTTTCCCACATATTATGGCAGGGTGAAAAATAAATAAAAACACTGCAGAGACACACAACCTAATTCTGCAAGTGCTTTCAAGCCATGTGCTGTCTGGGATTGCCTCTTTCTGGGTTTCTGTTTTTCTTTTATGTGCCTTCCTTCCTACATACCCACAAACACTTGATTTATTTCTCAGTTTAATAACATCAACAAAAAAGAACGGAATCATATTAATGACCAGCTTTATTTTTGGAAGAAACCAACAGTCATGTATATCCAACTTGCATATGGAGTCTCTTGCTCAGTGAAGAGGCAGCACCATCTGGAAACCTTTCATGCTGCCTCTTTACATTTCGTCTCCACGATGAAACGTATCTGCAGAACCATCCCTTGGCCACAGTATATCTGCAGATACAACTGCACCACCAGTCATGGATGCCTGGAGACAACCAGTGGGCTCCTGATGTAAAGATGCAAGTCCTTTCCACTTAAGCCAAAGGAGAATTTCTGCTGGCTTTTAGCTGAACCCAGGCCATAATTATTAGGTGACTGACCATGATAGTACAGCATATCAAAATCAAGGATTTTAGTTTCTTATGTGATAAATTTACCTGGATATGTCAATACTGTAATATTCTTTTTTTTTCCCCTCAAAGTCTGAAATTGAAAAATATTGAAATTGAAAAAATTGAAAAACAATACTCAAACATTTCCTGATTGTTGTTCTTCTGCCTGGATATGACAGAAAGAGCTCATGTGGACCATCTGAGTGTAAAGAAGTTCCTATTAAAAGCCTAACCCAAGACCTGAGTTTTGTTTATCAGTCAGAAAGCAATTAGTAATAACACCATTTTCTTCTCTCAGGAAATGAGATCCACTGTTTAAGTCAACTACCTGAAACTGGTCTGAATGCAACACTTACAGACCTCTGCCCATCAATAGCACCTCAGACAAACCTAAGCTCAGCCAAAAGGACTCAGTCAGCTTTCCATTGCTTGGAGGAAGCTTATAAAAGAGAGGAAGAACGACATTTACATGGACAGGGAGTGACAGAATAAGGAAAAATGGTTTTAAACTAAAAGAGAAGAGATTTAGACTAGATGTTTGGAAGAATTCTTTTACTGTGAGGGTGGTGAGGCACTGGCAGAGGTTGCCCAGAGGAGCTGTGGATGTCCCATCCCTGGAAGTGCTCAAGGCCAGGTTGAATGGGGCTCTGAGCAACCTGGTCAAGTAGAAGGTGTCCCTGCACATGACAGGGGGGTTGAAACTACATGGTCTCTAAGGTCCCTTCCAACCCAAGCCATTCTAAGATGCCATGATTCTATGAAAAGCCAGAGGCTTTTGTGTGGGATGGTTTCTCTGTGCTCTAATTTCATGCTTAGCATTGCAAAACTCAAGAATTGATTGTTTATTTATGACATTCAAATCAAATGCACATTGAGATGGAAATGGAGGATTATTTTAATAAACATATCAATAATCCTTGTTAGTAGAAGCCTTGTGGCTTGCTTTGCCCGACAATGTACTCACATTGTCTGTTTTCTTGTTTTGTTATTTTGATTCCCATTTGATTTATATACAGAAAAAATAGTGTATCAATGTGCAAAGTGTGTATCCATGTCAAATAATTTAATCATGAGGTTGATATGAACTGCAGAATAATGGGATGCCTTCAGTAATTCATCTTATCATCCGCCTTGAAGTATGGCTAAAAAAAAATCTTACAAAATTCACAACAAAAGTTACCTAGGAAAAAATGCGACTTATTGCTGTCAGCAAAACCATGTTAAGGAGATCTAAAAGGACAGGAAAGAAGGAAGAAAACAATCAAAGGTGTTTTATGTTGCATCTCAGGTTCTTCTGCCATTGTAATTGTTTTCAGTGGATTGTGACTACATTGTCCTTAAATATTTCAAGGAGCTAAATTCTTTCATGCAGCAGAAAGGTAAATAAGACAATATTTACTGTACTATCATTTCACTATATTTAAGTGTTGTAGCTAAAGTAGATCAGAAAAAATATAGCCACATTTTTGCCCTTTTCTTGGAGTCTGTTTTTAATGGATGGTATTCCAGCCCATTGATCTTACCCACAGAACCAGCTTGCAGCAGACAATCCATCACAGCCCCAGCATTCCAAGCTGTGATGTGTGGTTGTCATCTCATGAGAGCGGAATAAGACCTGAGGGTTTGAAGTCATATTTACTTTCTTGTGGGAACATAGAGAAGAGGCTTAAAATGAGACTGCCCTGAAAGATACTTGGATGCTTTGACTGAATTAAAAAGTGAGCCCTTACAAGACATTTCCTTGAGAAACCAACATGTCATGGGGTAGCTTCACCTTCAAGATCGAGTAAAAAAAAGGGGAAGTTGAAGCTACTGGTGACTGATGGGAGTTTTTCTTCCTGACCAATTATCAGTCATTTCCAAGAATTGACAGCAGATCTGACCATTAAAAAGTGAATTCAACTTGTAAACACCCCCTTAAGAAGTACACTCAGAGCTGTCTCGTTCTCTTTGGTTTCCGGCTTTTGAGAGGTAACAAGCTCTGTCTTGGCTTTCCCCCCCCCCCCTCAGGCCCGGGACAAGGCCGCAGGGAGGGGGGGGGGGAAGGAGAGAAAAGCAGAGCTTGGCAGCTTAGTTTAGTTTTCAAGGTCTGCTGCTAGACTGAAACTTGACACTATGAACTTTTGCAGCTTTCTTAAAACTTTTAATTCTTTTACTACCTAGATAAACAACAGATTACTCCTTTTTCTTAGAAAAGACAGAGAAAGAGAGACAATTAACATGTAAGACATCATAAACTACCAAAAACAGTGAAGAAAAGAGTTAAGTTTAAATAAGAAAGAGAGAAAAAAGGAGATGCTTGTTGCTGAAAAGTCTTTCTGTTACAGCTATGGAGATGGACAGTAGTTTAAAGACTCCTTTAATTCATGACTAGAGTATGGGAGGAATAGAGTATTCAAAGTGTGGACTTTAGAGAAAAGAAAGGTGGTTGTGATACTGTGAGTTGCTGGAACTTGCGAGTGAAGATTTTAAAGCCTTAAAGGAGCCAAAGAGATGGCTGTTTTCCAGGAAGGCTCACAGAAACAGCTGAAGAAGATTTCTACCTTTGAATCACTTATCCTTAAAAATAACATCCCTAGATTCAATTTGACCCATTGCACACCTCAGAATAGTGTGAAATGGGAGGAGTGGACTCTAGAAACTCCACAGATTGGCAAGAAGAGACTTCTGTTTCTCTACAGGGACTGATGAAAAGACTCTAAAAAATTGAGACTGTTTTTAACCACCAAAATTCTAATTTTTTTTTTTTTTTTTTTTTTTTTTTTTGTCTCTATGTTGTTATGTGTACAAAGAAATAATTGAGTAGTAAGAAGTAAAAGGGTTTTCTGAAAGTTTATTTTGGTACTCTTATTCTAATAGTTTGTTAATAAACTGTCTTTATTCCTTTTAAGTTTTAAGCCTGTTTTGCTCTTATTTTAATCCATATCTCACAACAAAAAGATAAGTAATTTTTGTTACTAGTTTAAAACCACAACACAACAAGAAATAGAAGAAAGACAATTTGCAGAAATTTGCTATTTTAAGGATTTATGCAATCTGGGATGATTCTGCGCCCATGGCAGGGCCTGCTGGTGTTGTCACCCAGACTTTTGCTACAGGTCCAGAGATCTTGCTCAAAACTCATACTAGTCCCATATGGACTAGCCACAATCAGTTTCTTTAGGTGGTTGAATCAGAAGCAGCTCAACATGATGCATCCTACCTCTAGCTGTCAGCTGCACAAACCAGCTCACCGTGACCACTTGGCCTGATGTGTCACCAGCATGCACCATGTGCCTTCTCAGTGTTGTCTGTGCTCAGAATAATGACAGGAAGACAGAATCAGGAGAAGCTGTGGTGCTTGAAGCACAGAGAAATCATATAGCATATAAAAGCAGCCAAAATAGCAAATAAATTTCCCAGTCTCCTACTTCAGAGCTAGAGAAACACTGAGGATCTGAAGCACACCCAACACACTGCTCAGCTCATGAGGAGTGCTCTGGCCCCATAAAGTACTTGAGGAGTGGAGCAAGGGCAAGACACAAACCAGTAAGTGCTTTTCCAAGAGAAATCCAATGCTTAACACAGACAAAGTAACAACAAATAGGAGCTGCTTGCACTCAGCCCACTCCTCAAAGTTGGAGCTACCCTTACCAAATAGTTTAGACTACAAAGCAGGCACCTGAAGAAGTGGAAAAATCGTGGTTAATTGACAGATATGAGAAAGTAGGGACACAGTCAGGCACCTTTGCTCCTGACAGGCATCAGAGTTCAAGCCACATCAACCTCTTAATTCCCCTGAATTCTGCCCAAGCAAGGTTGGCATCAGTGCTCTGTGAAGCCAAGGCCATGGCTGACCAGGCCTCACTCTTCAGCAGCATCATTTCCAGGGCTCCTAGCCCAGATTTTACAGGCCTCCCTGCACAGCACTAACAGTGCTAACTGCTAATTTATTTATAACAAATTCCTAAATTATTTTTGGCTTTCAAATGCTAGAGAGAAAGAGGGAATCAGTCAGTCAGCAAGACTGACACACAGCAAGTATCTCCAGGGAAGAGAGTGATCTGTACCATTGCTATTGACTTTACTTGGCAGTCTAGGCTGCTTTTTTCCCTTCTGTCTTTTGCACAAGTTGCATCTAGAGCTTGAATTCATCTGGTTTAATGCAGGGTGCCATCTGATCACCCTGAGGCAAGTGGTTTGAAGCTCTCTGATGGACGGGTCGTAGGTCCAGAGCCTCACTGAGAGCTGGGGCATGTGTGATGCTAATCTGGAGTACAGCTTTTGGTGCAGTTTCTTTCAGAGGAAGCCTAGATCCTATGTGCCAAGCAATTTTGTGAAAACTGAGAATGAGAATAAGCAGGGCGTTCATTTCAACACTATGTTACTCTACTAAATCAAAATGCAACTGCAGATGAAGACACAGATAAGGTATTTCATGTTACTAACCATACCTACTAACCATGGACGTGATCACATTGTTCAATTGTACCTATCTGAAACAAGAGGAAAGAAATTTCAAAGAAAGGACTCTGATAAAGGACTGTGACTGTGCTCTTTGGAGGTGTCTTTATGTTCCCCAGATAAAATTTGTGACATGGGTGATTTGGAAATACTGGGGAGAAGCCTGAAGGAATAAAATATAGAAAAACTTGCAAATTATCCTAGTAGTAAAGCATTCAGTAATCTCTCCAGAGCCCTTTGTAGTTAATGACTATTAATGGATTTTGCGAATTTCATAGTGTTTTAGTCTGCAGTCTGTTTGTGAGAAGTGATTGCTCTAGAGGGAGTTAGGGCTAGAGTTAGAGACAAGTGAACAGAATATTCTCTTCCTTTGCAAAACCCATCAAGGCATCTTACTGTTCCCAAACAGTAACGCCTGTTCCCAAACAACAAAGGTATTTTCTCAGATAGGATGTGGACCAAAGAGGCACATCCACCCCCACCTTCTTAAAATAAAGCTATAGTCTGCTTCTCACATTATTCCAGAAGAGCAAGCAAGTCACCTACTTTCTTCTGTTTGGGAGGGTCCAGAATCCATAGGAGCTGAGGTGCTAAGGAAATGAAAAAGCCTTTTAAGGCATTTTTTGTGATCACAGAATTTATATACTGAGGTTCTAAACTGATTCAAGAAACACTGTACATTCCAGTGGGCTGTCATTTCAAACAAGTTTTATTTAGCAGGTCTAGGATATTATGAGTCATTTCACTCCTTATTCCCTGACCCAAGTCTGAAAATAAATTTTTCTTCAGCTCTCCATTCCAATATAAAACCCAGAACTTTCCAGCAACTTCTATCTGTGTCTCTGAGCAGCAGTTTCTGTGGGGATGAGAAGGTCTGTCCACTGCTGTTTACTTTTTTCTTTGTTCTCACTACAGCTGGCCATACTCTGAAATGGGTTGGGTTCAGCAGCAATCTTCAAAAAAATTCCAATCCTAAAGACTTCCATGCATATTTAACCCAAAATTTCTTAAATCCTTGTTGAAAAGATGAAAAAGACAGAAACAAAAGAGTAGAAGATAATTTTAGCTTTACTAGATCAACACAAAATTTTCACTTGACAAATCATTTGGCTTTGAGATTCTTCACAACCTCTGTATCAAATCTATCAAGAATCACCTGCTTTCTCCTAAAACAGACCCTGCTGGTGTTTTAAAAATATTTGTTGGTTTAATAAGAAACTCTCTTTTAAATTGCTATTTTGTCTGAGCCTTTCATCGCATTTTTACTTGTATTCCATTCCAGAATAGCAGTTGGGTGAGCAGGATATTTAAATTTTTTTCTGAGGTAGGCTCTTACTTATTTCCCCCATGGAAATTCAGAATTTTTTGAACATAAAAACTTTGTGTTTCTGGAAACATCAGTTATCAAAACCAGAGTTTCTTCATCCTGCTCCTTAAGTGTCCAAGTAGCTGTTTCCTTGCCTGGCTGTTTCCTCATGCAGCCCTTTATGAAAGAGGGGAAAGCACCTGACAGGGAAACAGAGGAAGAAGACAGGTATTGCACAAAGAGCTCTGAGGGTCTGTTCAAGAATAAGAGGAAACAGATAAATTCTCAAAATCTCCACCTTTCTCACCACAGAGAAAATCCTGTTCCCTTCTGAGTTATTTATTAGAGATTCTCTGTACAAAGGCCCCCTAATGGCTGACCTCTGCAAAAAAACAAATTATCTTGTTTTGTCTGTGTTGCTGTGTTAGCTTGGGGCCTCAGTCCTGCTAAGTCCAAGATCCCACTGTCCACGCTGCTTCACCTGCTGCCTTATTGCCTGCATCTAGAGTGAGCCTGTGGCCTTTCCAGGCAGGAGCACAGGTATCAAGCACTCCTGCTCCCATATTACTGCAGAACACTATTATAATTCAAGTGTTTCCTCTGGATCTAAAAGCCAGCAATACAGATCAGGAACTACTTGGGGTGAGAGGTCTGAATGAAACAGGGAAGGCTTCACTGGCTCTCTGTGGGAGCTCTGCTTCGCTATGGCTGCTCATTGAAACAGATGAGAACACTCAACACTCACTCACTGCCTTTGATCTTTCATTGCAGGTAATTTATATGAGTGTTTCTGGCCTTTTTTTGCTCAAGAGCATGACACTGATGGGCAAACGAGCTCAGACTTCAGGTTGGCTGTTTATGCCACCGAGGAAAGGAAAGCTCCAAAAAAGGCTCCAGGTAAAACCATGTATGTTCCAGCACGTGGAAATCGAGCAAGGATGAATGGCTGGAATCACTGACCTTTATAACTAATTTCCAAAGATCAGCAGTTTCTGCTGAGTTTTGTTTAGAATAAACAGCACCAGGCAGGAGTTCGGCAGAAGTGAGCCCTGGGTCAAGGCTGTAGTGAGCACCACACAAATCCTGTGTCCTTGCACCAACCCTAGCCAGATGAGGTCCAGGTACTTCTAGCTGGGTCCTGACTCTGTGCCCTGAATTTCATCTCCATCCTTCTACAGCAAATAAATATACTTTTGTAACATTCTAGAGCCAAAATGCCCATTTTAGAGCCAAATTCCTGAGTGCTTATGTCCTTTTCCTTCAGAGGGCCTAACATTGCCTTCCCTTATGAAGGCAATTATGCTTTGCCAAACAAATATATAAAGACGGTCCTGTTGTGGTTTATATCCACTGAGTAGCTCTGCAGAGTTGTTACTGGCATGATGCTGAACTTGATAGTTCTGGCTTCACCCTAATATGTCCTTTTATTTCACAGCAATTCCTCCCCTCATCTTGCTTTTTTATTTCTTCAATTCTTTACTAGTTTCACCCCATTTGGACTAATGAGCTTTCAGGCAAATGCTGTCTCTCATTATATGTTTGTAAAATCAACCTCTCAGCTGAACTGCTATCTTTACAAACTATTACAATATCAATAGGAATGAAAATTAGAACATTTGCACATGGAAACACCAGTGGTAAATCCAGTTAACAAACTTTAATGCTCCTGAAACCTACTATTTTGTGTGCCAGGGTTGCATGGAGCTACCTTCACCAAGACAGTTTTAATGTACTGTCCTGGTTTAGGGCAGAACTTAACATCCAGCATAAACAGAACAGACGATTGGGGATACAAGCATCATAAATTCACCCCAGGACATATACCCATCCTGGCACAGTTTTCTTCCAAACACAGCAGCCACCATCTCTTTTCCTGTCAGGATACACCCTACTGGTATCCAGCAACATCTCCTGGGTTGCACATGATATCAGCTGCCCGGGAACTAGCAAAATTGCATCGCCCTAATCCTCAAAGCTTGCTTGAACAGATTTGCTGGCACCATGCCTGTGCTAGAGGACAGGAACACTTAAAATCACATAATTTTTTTGGCTCATTGAAATAATTTTGTTGCCCTGTTTTTCCATTGCCATTCAGCCTGATTTCCAAGCAATTTTCTCAATGGAGTACTTCACAGAGGTTGGGAGTATGCTGTGCTCAATACTGCATTCTAGCCATAAGCCACATTGGTGTTGGTTTCTTTTCTGGCACTGTCATCTTGTGAGTAACGCTACCTTCCCAGGTTTTGGCACAAAATGCTTCCTACTTAGTCATCAGATGCCCAGTGAAACTTACTTCATTCAGACAGATTCTCTTCTTCTTTTTTTTTGTAGCTCACTTTCAGAATTCGTTTCTGCTTGTTAATGCAAGCCTCCGAGCATGCTGCTGCTGTGCATTTTTAAACACTTACCCAAATGTCATCTCTATTATTTCCAAACTCTCAGACTCTTTGGGGATAGCTTAGATGCAAATGAGCTGTCAAAGAAAGATTACTTGAACCAACATTCAGAATGACAAAAGGCTTACAGACTGCATGCACAGCACATGGCTTCCAGCTTCCCAGTCAGCCATTATTTGCCAAAATCAAGGGTTTATACACAGTCCAAAAAAAATTCAGCTTTGTTACAACAGGGCACAGTTATTTCCCATTGAAAAATTTAAACTTCTTAGTTCTAGAAAAACTCTGATTTCCATAGCTTCTCAGATGTTGCTCAGCTACTCACTCAACCCACACATTTTTTGTACCTAAAAATTCATTTTAGAGCCTGTCTGTCCTCCAATAGGTAGAGCTATTTCTCCCTGTCACACACTTTTTGGGGGATGTTGCAGAGGTGGATAAAAAGAAAAAGCACACTCACTTCACCCTGCACAGCAGCCTGAGAAACAGTGAGTGCTGCTCTGACAGAACAAACCAGGACCCCTCTTCCAAAATCAAGGCCCACATCCATGGCTGCACATGTTGTGATTCTTGGGGCTGTCCTGTGCAGGGCCAGGACTTTGGTAGTCCTTGTGGATCCCTTCCAACTCAGAACATTCAGTGATTCTGTGATCCAAGAGGCTTCATGAGGAGATGCAATGCAGTCACTGAAAGCAAAGGCATCATTTTGTGAAGCCCAACTTTCTAACTGCAGATGGCACCCCTGATTCTGCTGAGGTGACACACATTTTGCTGAAGAGCTGATTTCTTCAGCACGAAATAAGACAGCCCCAGAGACTGAGTGATTTAAACCAAATCTTGACCTGTTTTAACACTGTCTCAGTATTACGCACAGGAGATACACACACTCGTGCACTCATTAAAATGGGACAGCAAGCCAAATTCGTCTCTCATACAACTACTGACATCAACAGAAGGCCCAGTGTTTGAACAGCAGCTGTCACAATTTGTTCTCTGAATAATATTTAGCCAAGATTAAACCTAGATAGAGATAGCAGGTATTTTGCAGATATTCTGGTCTTACAATGGGCATTGAGCAAGTCCTGGAAGTGTAGGGTTTGAGGGGTAAACAAGATATGCTTCGTTCTGATCTCCTGTGTCCGCTGAGAACTCTTCCCTCACACACTGGCAGTGGTCCAAATTATGCCTTTTTCAGGAAGATAGTAAAATACAATTTTAAAAGGAAATACATACATTGCACTTTTCATCTCAAGAGCCTGGAAAGTGCAGCTGGGCATTAATTAATCAGCAGAACATCTCTGCAAGTTAAAGGAATATTTTTATCCTCTGTGTGGAAACTGAGGCACCAGGGAGTAGAGTATCCTATAAAGGGTCAAAAGGAAGTTCTTCACTAGAGAAAAGAATTTGCCTAACTGGTGATACCTCTGGGCTAAGAAATAATCTGTGTACTTGAAAAAGATGAGTTCTGTGTTTTTCATGGTTTATTCCTGCTGAGAGATGTTCATTGCCCACAAACTGCTGAACCAAGACTGAATGTTACTCAGTATGTCATGCCCTGTTGGTCCTCAGCCCAAATCACTGCAGTCTGTAACCCTTGCCAGTACATTTTTTTACCTTTATGGCATGAGATCTTTAGATTTGAAAGTAGCCAAGACTGTGGCCCACAGTATCTGCAGTGATAACATCAAAGAAAGGGTGCAGCAGGATCAAATTTACATGCCACACACCATTGCCTTGCTGGTCAGTATTATTCCTGAAATTATTATAAAAGAGAGCTGTGTGTCAACCACTGATGCTGTTGTTCACAGCACATGGAAGAGTATTGTTTTCATATGTATGTCACTATCTTTGAATATGTGTAATGGGTGAACTCTTACTATTTCCAGGACCATGGATTCCTTCACATGTCCAGTATAGGGCTAGACTAGAGTGTATACCAGAATTGCCTCTCTGCTTGCACCTTGCTTTGGAATCTGCCTCTCACTCTGAGCAGTGTCTTCCTACTGGTTCCTTGTGCCTTTACATCTACACCTCCTGACTCAGACTGAAATTGCTTCATTCCCTTATTTTATTCTGCATTTGTTCAGTGGTATGCCAGGGATGGGATCCTTTGTTAGCCTTCCTGTCAACAGCAAAGCATCCTGAGAGGATGAAGAGAGGATGGGGACTGCATTTCCCTGACTACACCATGTGCCACAAAAGCCTCTCCTTGGGCAGAACTAGCCAAGGGAGGGGGAGTGCAGAGCAGTTACAATCCTCTCAACTTGCCTGGTTAAATTTTCTCCCTTAAGAATGATTCACACTGACCTAGAAAATGTAACAGAAATGGATATGTCGGTTACCAGGTTACTGCTGTGCCTTGCAAAATCATGGCAAACTCTTTCCTAAGGGATGAACTTTCACTCTGTGCCCCAAGTGATACTGTCCTCTGAAGCACTGGGGTAACTGCAGTTTAAGTTGATTTAGTCACAGCACAGTTGACACTGCCTATAGGGTAGAAAAGGCATCTGTGGAAATAAAAAGACCCTTCTGTATAAAATGCAAGAAATATTTCTGCAGAAGCTTAAGTTACATATCTCCAGATGAACATGGGAGAAAAGTCACAGTGGGTTCACAGCACCCCCAGAAACCTCACCAACCACATCACCAAATCTACAAATAACATTTTCATGCATTGTGTTGAACAGAACTGCAGAATTTTATCTTTGAAGATGAGGAAATGCCCTGGGGCCCATAGTTGTGACTATTACTGGCTTTAGTATCTGATTGTCACCAGTTTAGAAGGCTCTGCCTGTATTCCCAGACAACTTGGAACAACATCTAGGAGGATTGTGAAGATTGCCCATTTGCTTACAAAGTAGTGACAAGTCTGAGACTCAAAAGGGACATTACAAATCTATGTACTGCAATTTGTCCACTGCCAGGACTCCTAACCTTTTGTCCTATATCTGTCTTTTTCTAGGGGTCTGCATTATTCTGGCTCAAAAGCACTACAGCAAGGCAGAAACAGAATTTTTGAGAACTAGTAAAATAAGGAGAAAAAAATGTGATCTCAGATAAATAGCAAGAGATTTGTAGCGCTGGTTGTATTTTTCATTCCATATAAATTCTAAAGAGGGATTTCCTAACTCATCTGCATTTGTTACAGAACTTGGAGGATTTTTACCATTGTGCTACAGACCTAGGAGATCACATAGCATAATTTAGGCTTCTCTCCCTACAGAGTATACCAGTTCTTTGTTACAATGGTGATAGAAAAAAAGGACAAAAAAGGCTGAACACAGGCCAGGAAGGACTATATTTTCCCTGGTGTTGCAAAGAGCCATTTGTGGCATAGGTTTATTTGCTTTTATTCAGTTAACTTGTGTTAGCAAAAAAAAATGCCAGGTCTGCAGGAGGTAGAGCAGAATCTAATTAAGTGACTTAACCACATTATTAGTTGGACAAAGCAAACATTTTTCACCTGAAATGGCATGTACCTCTCCAGTGAGCCTGGACAGCCTGGTCTGAGCTTTAAGGCTGTAATACTTATGATTTCAGGGCTGCTGAGTATGAAAATTACAGAAATTATCTGTGTGTGGGAAACGTGGCAGAAAGACATTGTACATGTGAGCTCAAAGTCTGATTTTGTTTTTTGTTTTGTTTTGTTTTGGCTTTTGGGGCAGGAGGGGGCTTTGTTTTTTGCTTTGGTTTCTTTTTCAGAGGCTGCTAAAAATAGCATTTCACATCCTTAGATCCTATCTGAGGCATATAGCACTGAAAAAAAGCATAGATATGAAAACAAAACGCACTTCTTAAAACTGCTGGATATTTTTTCTCAGCACCGTTGTTTTGGTTATGACTCAGAAGTTTGACTTGTAAGGCAAGTTGGCATTTTGTTCACCAGAACACTTCTTATGCTTGGGAGAATGCCTGTACAATGATTTGGGAGCTGATTTAGGCAGAGTGAGTACACTGAGTCCTGCAAACAGCACTGCTGGCAGTGTCCCAGATGTATTCAAAGCATTCACACCATGGTTAAGAAGAGTTGAAACTGGAGTATTTGCAGGTGAACTGGCCTGTGGCATGCTTGCCTTGCACATCCCCAAGCTGTCACATCTTACTCATAAGAACTTGGCCCTGCACGTATGATCAGTCTATTTCCTTGCAGACTGCATGCTTGCATGCAAACAGTAGAGAAGAGCAGTAAATGCAGGCAAGGCCACAGGGTCAGATTTGCATTTCCCAGCACAGCCTGCATTTCATGACTTGAAATGTTGTCCCTCACCAAGGAAAAAGGGGGTATTCGAGTTTTCTGTGCTGAAAGACATCTGAGGTAACACTAGCACACCAACTCTGGGCTTTGCAGATGCTCAGCACGTCTCAAAACCAGGCACTTTATTTTGGCACTTGTATATAACTGCCTTAGGGGTCTCATTTCAGAAATGCCATTTGCAAATTCAGTTCTAAATATTTTATCATGTCTATTCCCCTCAGAAGGAGCTGCACAGATTAAACACAAAACGCTTGTAGAGTCCTCAGATAAGATGCACTACTGACACAGAACGTATTGTTAATCATGATTAATTATTATTATTCTGTTGGCTGACAGGCATCTGACTGACGGATACTCTCTAATCCCCATTCTCTCCCCAGATTTTCTTCCTAATTAGTGTCCTCTAGAACCTTGTAATCACATGCCACGCAAATGAACTGCATGCTATTCAGCCAAACATATGACAGTGGATTGGGTGACTTCCTCTATCTCCAGCAGGCTGGAAGAAAAGAAGCGGGGAGACGCTTCACGGTGTAAATGCTGATTTTCCCCGCCGGGAAAAGGGAACGGCGGGCACAGGGCGGGGGTGCAGCGCCCTCTGCAGGCGGCGCCGGCACCGCCACCAACCCGGGCACGGCATCCACCGCGCCCAACGGCGGGGCTCAGGGATCCCGGGAATACAAATCGCTTCCCTCTGTGCTGCTAGCGTTCTATATTAACCGGAAAATCCCCCGACAAACACCTTAAAAAAAAAAAAAAAATCCACACCAAAACAGACGCAGCATCACCATTGTCCAGCGGGAACACCTTGGAAATTGCCTTGAGTTGTGCCAGGGAAAGTTTAGGTAGGGTATTACATAAAAAAATTTCTTCGCAGAAAGGTTGTCAAGGAACAGGCTGCCCAGGGAAATGGTTGAGTCACCATCCCTGGAAGTATTTAAAAGATGTGTAGATGTGGCACTTGGGGACACGGTTTAGTGCCAGGCTTAATGGTTCATCTGAATGATCTTAAAGACTTTTTCCAACCTAAATGATTCCATGATTCTATGAAATACACTCAAGCACTGGCCACAAGGCAAGGCCAAACACAGAGGACAGCTCTCAGCTTGCCCAGCCTGTGGTGCAAAGTTGGCTGTCTGGTTTGGTGTTCCCCGAGCCACATGAGTCCTCTGGCCATGAGTAGGGGTCTGTGGGCTGGCACACCCCGACCTCCCAAACCCTCCCAGCCCATGCTAAACAAAGTTCCAGACCTACACCCAGCCAGGCTGGAGGGCTCACAGTGATTACCAGCATGGCCAGTATGGTGCACAGATAGAGAGCAGATGCCATGCCTGCCAAAAAGGTTGGGTTTAATCACTTGGTCTAGCTGTAGAAATTAGTGAGAATTGAAGAGATGTTTGCAAGTAAGAGGAGACAAATTCTAGACAAGCTATAATTGGCAAAACTGAATAAGAACAAGGAGTGAGCTAAGATCTCCTTCACCTGATTAAATGATGCCTGGAAGTGTTTCAACTACACAGTAGGAATTTTTAAGTACTAGCAATATCTACTTGTCAAGATTGCTTCATGACAAAAAACAATGCCAAGATTTCTGATCTGCCTGCCACTGAAACAAAATTTGACTCATTCAAAGGCACTCAATAAATTATAAATATAAGGTCTATATCTTTCAGAAGAGCTACACCAGCTGAGGTTTAGCCTGTATTTCCCAGGAGTCCCAATCTATCATTTGACTATCTGTCAGTTCCTAAAAATTTCCTCCATCTGTAGGCTTGGTGTTTGTGATGTAGAGCTTTTTTATATATGTACTCTGTGTATGTGTATATCCCTATCTTTTCTAAATGTAAACCCACGTTACACTCCAGCATCAGAGGCATAGATGGAAGGCTCCACCAGAAGCTAGGCAAAGCTTTGGATATACTTTCCTTCCAGACAAGCCCACCTCTACACATCCCATTATGGGCCACTGCTGGGCAGAGAAGACAGTGAAAAGCCCCCTCTGGAAGGGGTTGTTGCATGGGATTGCTCACTGGAAGCCAGGGGCAGCTGAGTGTGTCCTGGCATTCTTCCTGCACTCCAGTGTGCACTCCTCATGGCAGCAAGGGCAGACTGTCCTTCTCCAGCACAGTAAGAGGAGTACCTGACATCCTTTCAAAATACCTGGGTACAAACCCCACCATCCCTCCAGTACCCTTTTCTTCTGCCACCCAACTCAACCCCCACATTTATCTGATCAATTGGTTTGATTTACTTATATTTTATTTAAACCACACACGAGCCATCGAATTTAAACCTACGGATTACTATTTTTCATAGTATAGAATGGCAAGGGAGACAAATATGGTGTGGCCTCCATAGTGCTGTCTTTCAAGAGGGAATTAACATTGTACCCTGCTTCCCTCTTCCATCTCACAGCTGTGTGCAGCTCTGCTCAGCCAAGATTCATAAACAGACTTATTAAATAAGAAAATTATCATCAACATTTTATCACCGTTTCTCCAGACTTCCTGCTAGTAGGCAACAAAAATTACTCAGGGTGGGTGGAGGTGAACAGGGATGTTAACATTGCACGAGGAGAAACTGGCTTTCATAAAAACACTTGATGGCCCAATAATTGATACAGTCTCTTAATACATATGTTCACTTGATGGCAATTAGATCTGTAGTCTAAGCATTTCTGGACTTTTTGCCAGGAAAGAATTGGGAAATTAATGAAGGCAAATGAATTATTTGTCCCAATGGTTTCTGATGTAAGGATACAGCTGTTCTTTATCAGCATAATTCATTTTTAATGTCTCCCAAAGCTCAGCTCAGCTATATGCCTATGTTCTTCATATGCCAAGCTTCTGTTCTGATTAAATATCAAATGGTTTTTAAATATCAAAATGGTTCTGTATTTCTGAGCTCTGTTATGAGCTGTGGGGAAAGAAAAACAAGGACTCCTTTGATCATACACTCGCGAGCTTTATATGATGACACCACCACTGGTTCCTATGGATGTAGTCCCAATTTACACTTAGGGAAGTGAGGGAAGCTAGATTGTGTGCCATGATGTATATCAGCCTGCTACACTGCAACCCAAATGGTGGCTTGGGAAAGTAATAAGAAGTAAAGAAAGATGCATTTTTACTAAATTGGGCACCAGACACAGTGATTCAAATGAACCATTTTCAAAATTAGAAATCTGAACATTAATAGACATTAATTTATTCCTATATTTTCTCTCCCATGACAGCATAGCCCCACATACCTTAACAAACTCCTCAAGACTTGTTTGCCTGACCCCAAAGGGACACTGCAGGTCATCAATTTTCTTGACAAATTCTTGCTCTAGTTAGAAACACATTACCTACCACCCGGCAGCAGGGTGTCAGCGGGAAAAGTAGCCTGCAGTTGAATGCAAGAGGGTTCAGGAATATGAGAGCAAATTAATTGAGCTGAAATAATGAGGAATGAAAAAGAGGGAGTGTGAAGAAGTGCCCCTCCATGCTGTGCTTTCACCATCAGAGCTCTCAAGGGCCTATTGTGCAGCCTTGGGTGGGTGTCAGGGCAGCACCAGAGAAGGAGCAGGGAGCGGCAGTGTGGGCACAGCTGGGAGCGGCTGCCTGCTCAGCTGTATTTACTCAGGGACCGCTGCAGCTCTAAAACACTGGGGTCAAGTGAGGGCAGGAAAGGCAAGGCAAGGGGCTGCTGGCCCTGTAGCTTAACGAGGCTAATTATTCCCTTTCCCACAGAGCTGGGCAGAGGGGCTCAGAAAAGCAATTGTGTTCTGCTTCTCCCTTGAAAAGAGAATGAGGTGCTGTTTAGGTAGCTTAGAGATGCTGATTACTGCTTTCCTCAGAGTGATCTGCCTAAAGAGCCTTTGCCATCTAAATACAGGGGAAGGGAAGGGAAGGGAAGACTCAGAAGTCCAAAGAACTATCCCTATGGTCCTATTTGTTCACGATACAGGATCAGCACAGCCGTAACAATGTACTGCAGGTGAATTGACATGGGAAATAGGGCCTGAACGAGATCTGGAGGATTAGACTGAAGCAGGGAAACTCTAAGGCAATTGTAAGAGAAGCTATCAAGGATGATAAGAAGAGGCATTTGGTAGTAGGAGAGTCAATTGTGTGCCTGGAGAATAGCCATCCTTTTCTAAGGATGGAGCTAACAGAACAGTGATTATGACTGCCTGAAGCAAATGTTCATGGTATTACTGAGATGTTTGACAATTTAGTCAGGGGAGCTCAAGATGAAAGGAAAACTTATTAGTACTGTATGTGCTGCAGAAAAAAAAAGGGAATAAATGGTATCTAATATTTGTATCACACCTTTCATCCTGATGGATCCCACAAACTGCACATGGAAGTGGCTTCTGCCTCTGCTGAATATGGATGACGGGGTGAAACATGCCAGCTCTGTTAACATTAGAAACCAGCACTGCTACACAGCAGCTTAGGGGAAAAGAGAGGTAGGCACTAATCAAAATGCAAACTAATAATTTTCTAGGCAAAGATGTGGAAGAACAGACCAAAAACATGCAGTGTTTTCAGAAGTATTCGTTATACAAATGAAAAAAGACTGTAATTAGGATCCATGCCTTACTGCCTCTGGGTGCTGCATATCCAGCACCAAATAATGTTCTTGCTCCAGAGATTTCCCAGCAGAGGAACTACATATGAGACTAAAATCCAAGTAGATAAGTGATCTTGAGTTTAGCCCCTTGTTCTACCAGAACAAAATCACTTCAATTCCTTCAAATTTTATTGACAGAATGCATATATCTATTTACCACTACTAAGGATGTTATTTCACTTGGATGTAATTTTTTAATCACACGTATTTTCAGGAAGGTGAAAACAACTAAAAAAGGTCTGCTTTCTTCCTAAAAAGGAGGAGAGCAGTTCATGAGATTTGATCCATCGGTTTCACATTGTATTTTTCCTATTTGATTACTTAAAGAACATGGGCACCCAAACCACATGTTTGGGCTTTAAGCTACCAGCATGATTTAAGCTACCAGCAGCTACAGATGTGCAGCTACTGTGGTCTCACATGCTAATATTCACTTTTTAAACAGCCTTGCAAAACTAGAGCATATTTTACAAGCTCAGGCATTAAATTTTCCCTTCCCGTTTTATCATAATGATATACGAGAATACTTAGCAGGGTTTTATTTGCTGTGGGAAAGGGAAGCAGCATTTTCTAGGTCATTTTAAGAATATCTTTAACTCTAGCCAGTGAAGAATCATGGGTAAAAAAGGCATAGTGGTGACAACTGAGTTGATGTTAATCATAATCCTTATGTAGGTGTCTTTATGAAAAAAGTGCATGACAGCTGATAAATGCAACAGCTTTTATCTACATCCCATTAAATGCCTAAACTGCAATAAAGGACCAAGCCAATTTTGTTTTCTACATCTCCATGATAAGATCCAAATTAAAACAAGGTTTGCAGAGGCAAGCTCCCTGGTCCAAGTGTACAAGGTATTTAGAGTTGTATGAAATGTCATTTTACACACAAAAGGCATAATGCCCTCATACTAATTAATATTTAAAAAGAAAAATTCTAGTTTTATGTATTAATTGCAAGGATTAAAGAAAGTGCTTGAAACAGTTAAAACATTTTGTAACAGGATCATTTTTCTGCCGGTAGATGGTGCAGTAGGGCAGCAAAGTTGTTTAGTTTTTCCAAAGATTAAATTGGATTTGAAAGCTGTTCATTACCAGGTATTCACAGTTCAGAAGCATTTCTCCAGCTTAAAATTTGTAGCAACATTTCCACCCAACATAAAAATGTCAAGGAAAGCCCCGAAAATGAAGAAAATCCCACTTAATTATATAATGGGTGGGGCTTTTAAAAAATGTTTTTATGCTTTATATTTATTTCATATAGCAATGGCAGTGTGCTTATTCAAACAGACTTTGGGCACCAAGCCAAAAAAATCCACAACTGCCAAGATTAGAGTAGGCAATGTGCTGGCCCTTCTCCATAAGCAGGAAATGGACTTTCAGAACCTCAGTCTGATTTATGTTCAAGAGACTGAGCAAATCAATGGTGTTAAGTGCAAGAGAAGTAGATATTATTTTCTTTTCTGTGTTAAGCACCTTGGTCCTGAGTAAGACAAACTCGGGAATAAGCCTACAACAGCACTAATTCCACATGCAACAGATTTATATGAAGAAAGCAGCACATTGATCTAGGTATTACGTTAAAAATAAAGAGGCAAACAGCAATATTAGTATTTGCACTGCCTCAGCAATGCTGTGACTGCATCTGTTGCATACTGTAAAATCAGCTGCTGGTGAGAGAAACATTTATGCAAAATTTCTTCTTGAACTTAATATTTTCCTCTATTTACATGAGCAGGTTGAATTGACAATGGATTACTGGGAGTTTCTGGGCTAGAATTAATGGATGAAGTTCAGATGCAAGCTTCTTTCCAAGCTGGAGTTCAATCACTGACAGAAGGAGAGGGTATGGCCAGCCCCAGCTGAGTCTGGCTTGTAACATGGTGAAATCCTTATGTGCTGTATGATAGTAGGTGATTTGCTACCAAAAAAATCATCAGCTGGTATACAAGCAACACCAGAAGTTTATTTTTGCTGAGTTCTTCTCTGCCCAAGTCCTTCTGCAATTGTGCGTTCTTGATTTTGTTTGCTTATTTGTAAATATAATTATTTACTGAGGCAGTTTTTCTACCTCACTGGGGTTGCTATTTGGTCTAGTATATTTTGGAAAAGCCTGGTAAACCAGACTATGTCCAGCCAAAACAAAAGAACTTCACCCCCTCAAACTGCGATGGTGAAGCCAAGTAGCCAGGCTGTCTGATGACTTAAAAGGAAAACAGATGCGAAAACATGGGCTCAGCCCACTTCTTGCAGCAGTGGTATTAATGCAAAATCCACATTTGTCTCTGATGAGTTTAGACTCCAGCCTATTTCTCCCAGCTGTGCTATTAAGTAGGAATAAGTTCACTGAAGTTGGTGGCTTTTACTGCTATAAAGCCAGTATGAAATCACAATCAGTTATTGATGTGTAACCTGAATAGGACTTTGCTTCATCCTTAAATTTTTCTCTCCACATCTTTCTGTTATGTAAATGAGATTTACTAATTTGACTATCAAATGACCACTGAATAAACTATGTAATTATCTGGTTTTTTGAAAGGCCCTTGAGATCTTGTAGAGAAAGACACTCTGCAATGACAAAGTAATGTATGGAACCACTGAATCACAGAGTGTCTGAGGTTGGTATGGACCTTTCAAGATCATGTAGTCCACACTCACGGGGAAAAAAAAAGAGTGGTTTCTAATGTTCAGATAGAATTTCCTGGGTTTCAGCTTGTGACCATTTCTCTTGTTCTACCAGTGGGCACTGCTAAGGAGAGGATGGCTCCTTATGTAAAGTTATGTAGCAGCAACAGAATACCTGTTACATCCTGTGAGATTTCCACAGAGGGAATCTCACTGCCTTTTACAGTATGTAGAACTGTAATTCTGTAATGAACAGAAGTATTAGTTCACAATGGATAGTATACAACAGGTTTTGACCATTTAAAAAAAATCTACAAACCACTTTCTGCCAGCAAAGTCCAATAGTAAACCAGACTTCACCCGAGCATGGACCCAGCTACAAGCTCTACAATGCAATAGTCCCCACTCTTTAATTAGAATCTCACTGCCTTGAACAACCTGGACAGCTACCACTCCTCCAGGTAGTTTGAGGACAGTTTGGGGAACAGCATCAAACTGTTTCCAATATGCAGTTTGAGTGAGACCCCTTGAAGCTCACATATGGCATCTAAATGGCTACGTATGAGCCACACTCTGTCTCTTGCCTTGCAGGGACAGATTGGCGTGGTCCATTTTACTTATCAGCACAGACAGGCTCTAAGCATATTTCATAAGCCAAGCAAGGTCAGAGTTGCATTAATTATAGATTGCTGTGATTACTTACAATTAACATTTGAAACCTGCTGAAATCAAATGGTAATGGATACTGTCACTTACTCCTAAGTAAACTGTACCTTGAACGAGAAGCTGTCCCACTGGCTTCAGTGTAGACCTGGGATTTAACTGATGATTAGCAACTAAGATTATTTTTTCTCTAAGAACTTTGAATTTAAATGAAAACTTACAGCATACAAGTTTCCTCATAACAAGTGATCTTCATGCACATAGTTGGAAGTCTGCTTGGCACACTTATGAAAGGCAGGGGTGTCAGCCCCAGCCCTCCCATTTCTGGTGGCTATCAAGGTCAGCAAAAGCCTTAATGTAGATGCTGTAATAATACTGATAGTTCAGAGAAACACCCTTATCTCCACTATGAAAGGAAATCTGCTTGCATTTTCAGGGTTTGCTGAGTTATGTTTCTTGATCCATCCACTGGGAAATACTGTTCAGCATAGACAAGACCCAAACTCAAATAGAATAATAAAAGGGATTTACATTTCTCATAAGAAAAACAAGGCTCTTTCCTCAAAAGTACTGCTTCTCCTTAAGAGTGAAAGATCTTCATCACACATGTCCTGCAGCATGTTGTTCTTTCCAGATATGGGATTTTGCTGGGAAGTTGTGACACACAGTTTGTGGGAGCACTTGCCAGCTGAGCAATGCTTTTGCTAGGGCTCACCACACTTCTTAAACAGGCACGCTAATTATGTTACAGGCTGTATGGAGCTATATGAGGCTATAGTATTTTCCTGGGAACCACAGCAAGCAAGTTGGCATGTGCTTTCAGTTGTGTTAGCTGTATATCTGCTGTGACCAGAATTTCTCTTGACAACAAATAATGACAACATCATTAAGCATTTACCCTACAGTCACCTCGGTGTTTTGGGTGCTCATAAGTGTTCATACTTTCAGGTTGTCACTGAATTCTTCTTTCAGTACCACGGAGTTACTGAGGAAGTGCTCTTATTTAAATAAGAAAAATACTAGGCATTGATAAAAATAAGTGTTTTTAATGCCATATGTAATTAACCTGGTGCACCACAAATAGCTGGCCTCCAGCTGTACTTAATGTCACCAATCACAAGCCTTTGAGCCCAAAGTTCAGTCTGTTTTCAATCCACTTCAATATCCTTCTACCTAGTCCACACCTGTTCAGTTTGCCTACAAAAACGTTACCTGGAATTTATCAAAATCCTAAGTCAAAATAAATAAGATCGATTGTTTTTTCCTCATTCACTGAACAAGTCATTTCATCTCAGAAAGTGTGCTGAGCATGATTTTATTATCATAAATTCACACCAACTACCTTCAGTCTTTCTTGTCCTTCGTTCATTTTAAAATTATTTCCAGGATTATTTGCTCCACCATCTTCTCAGGCATTGAAATGAAGCTGACTAGCCCAGATCATGCTTCCTACTTGCTCTTCTCAAAGACAGGACTGATATTTGCTTTTCCTAGTCCTCAGGACTTCCCCCTCCCAATCTGATCCTGCTCTTACGAGGGTGTCTTCGCTACTCCTGATTTTCTGATGTGTCTCAGGGGCCTGGGAATCCTGAGAAAAATCTTACCAGTGAAAACCAAGGTGAAGATGCCAGTGAGTACCTCAGTCTCTTCCACATCCTTTGTTACCAGGTCAGATTTGTTAACTAATTTGTACTCTTACATACAACAGTATTTACAATTACAATAGCAGGATGAAAAGCACAAGGTCAAAAATCTTAGCTAATAATAGGCTTTAGATGCAGTAGTAACTATTTGCACTATAATGATCACTTTTTCTTCTTCTCAAAAACACCAAGTTCAGAAAACTTTTAGAAGACCTACAAATCTACATTGGCATTGGTCTTTTCAGCTACAGTGGCTAAGCAATTCTCTTCTGAGTGCACTGTTCCATCTGCTTTTAAGTATAAATATAAAACAATGAAGTAGAGAAAAAAAGAACTCTGAAGGAAAGTAACAAATCATTTACATATGCTAAATTTGAAATCAGTGATGGCTCATTTGCACTTGAAGACTAAACTGTATACAGCCTGGTTGAACAGCTCTTTTTTCCATAGCAGAAAGAGATAATATAGGATCACTTATGGCAGGCATATAAAGAGGAATAACAAAGATACATAAGAGGTGATTTTCATTTCTGGCTATAATATTAATGTAATTATTGACCGTGTCCCCTCTGGTGTCCATACTTCAGAAAGGACAATGAAAAAAACCAGAGGTAATTCAGCAAGAAAACATAATTTTGATTACAGAAAATGTATCTTGAATTAAGAAACTGGAGAATTTCAAACTTCGTAAACTATAAAGAACACTCAAGCTGATCTGAGATGCCTGACTAGTCTGTTGGTATGTGTTCATGGGGAATTAATGGATATTAGCAGATACCGTGATTTGCAGGAAAATAGCACTGTGAGGTCTGTGAGTAGAGACTAAAATACTGGAAATTTTAAGCAGCATCAGGCATGCATTTTCTGTGGCGCACACATATCACTGCTAGCTCAAACCTTCTACTCTTCAAAATTGTGCTGACCTTTTGAATTCACAGTGCAAAGCAGTGGCTTCTTTCTTTCTTCTCAGCATCACATGCCTGCCATGAGGGCAAAAGGAAGACATGGTGCCAGGCACAGACAGAATGCATTTGTTTTTTTCCATTCTCAGTTCTCTGCTACAGACATGCCACTTCCACAGGACCCATTCTCATCAGTACTCTTATTACTTAACAGTAAATAGTGGCACATATGTCTGTCTGAAAAATATGTTTTAGTAGTTCCTTTATATTGTGGAGAAAATAACAAATGAATGGCCTCTGTTATGCAGATCAAACTAATTATAAAGTTTTTCTTTTTCCTGACAATCTCCATGGGAAATACCCACAATGGCAAGGCTCCCCTGGAACATCATCTGGAGTTCCAAAGCCCCAGATTCAAGGCCTCTCCCCCAGACAATCAAAACTGCAAACCCTCAAATGCTCTGCCTTCTGTGTAAAACCCTGGCTTCATGCTTGGTCATACTGGATTATCTGGGACACTCAGACAAAGAGGTGTAAAAGAGCTCTTTGGGATGCAGGGTGTTGACCAGATGTATGCAACTTCCAGATAAAGAAGAGAGAGCGCTACCTCCTCCTGCAATGTGTCTGATGAAGTGTCCCAGGCTTCACTTTCCAGTCACTAACAAGGCTTAGCTCGTGAAGAAGTCCAAATCTTACAACCCACTGACTTCATAATTAAATAGACTTTAAGGCTCAAAGCTCCTGGGGAAGTAATCTCATGTGGTATCTCGTAACCTTGTATTGATCCCTCTGGCAGCAGATGTAGATGGACTCAGCTTGTGCAATCCTGCTGCTCTGAGTGGTTTGTGAACTCTGTGTTGAACCGTGGCTAGCACCACTGAAAAGGGAGGAGATAGTCACAAATCAGGCTCCTGTATGCTGGGCAAAAAAAACCTCAAACAAACAAAAAAACCCCAAACTAAAGACAAAAAATAAACAAAAAAAAAAAAACCCAAAACAAACAAAAACCAAACAACCAAGCAAGAACTCCCTGTTGCTTCTCTAAGTGCAGTGAAGTCGGAAATTCCCGAGGCAGCTGCAGGTGGCTGCTGCCCTGACCACTCTTCTGTGACCAAGCAGCTGCACATTTCTCAACGTCTCTAACGCCAAAAGCACACTCTGGCTCTCTGCTGTGCTCTGCACGGCCATGGGGAGCCCAGCTCTCCCTCACAATTACCGGGCGCCGGGCAGGCCGGGGGCCGGGTTCGGGCTCAGAGCAGAGCACCCCGGGAATTGGGATTCCCACGACAGCCCAGCTAGACCAAGATGTGTCTTTTCTATATGGCTGGAGGGACAGCAATTTGGGCCGTGCTGCATCAGCCCTAACAGCGCTGCAGAACGCCGCAAACCCCCGCCCGGGGCGGTGGAAGGTAGAGGGAGGCAGGCCAAGATGTCCGTTCAGTCCCGCAGCGGCCGCCGGGCACGGCCGGGCTCTGACACCCGGTACCAGCGGCGGCGGGGCCCGCTCGGTCACATGGAGGCGCCATTTCCTCTGTCCTTGCTTCGCCCTTAAGGCCGCCGCTGTGCCGCCGGCGCCTCGCCCCGCACGGGGCGGTTGCGGACGGCGACGCGTCCCCGTCTGCCCCCCACCGCACACTGCCCGGCGGAGAGGCGGGGGTGGCTGCGGCGGGGGACGGGGCAGGGGCCGGCCGGCCGGCCGCTCGGCTAAAAACAGCCCTCGCCTAATAAAGCGATGGGGCCTGGTGCCCTCGCCCTATAAATACGCTCGGTGCGCGGCTGGCGGGCTTTGGCCGGCTCGGCTCGGCTCTGCAGGCGGGGCGGTACAGCCAGCACAGCAGGGCCGCCGCTGCCGCCGCCTCTGTCGCCAGGACAGCCCCGGTCCCCGCACCCCGACACCCCAGCGAGATGCCCCGGGTAGACGCAGACCTCAAACTGGACTTTAAAGATGTCCTGGTCAGACCTAAAAGGAGCAGCCTCAAGAGCAGAGCAGAGGTGGGGGCATCCAAACCCAGCATGCTTCCCCCCTCCCCCTCCAACGCTTAACTTCCTTAACCCGCCTTCCCCCCCGCTTTATTTTTATTCCCCGGTCTAGCGCAGCAATGCCCTCCCCGATCGAGACGCCCTTTTTGCGTGGTGCTGGGATGCCGCTGCTCCCGGGAGGGGAGGACGGGGCCGGGGTTGCCGAGTCCGCGGCGTGTCCCCCCCCACGGCCCCGGCGGAGCCGGGGGCGGCCGCTGCCGAGCTGGCCTCCGTCGCCCCTCAAGCTGAAATATAAGGGGGGCAGTGGGGGGCTGCTTGCTCCTAACAGGTGCCTCTGCGACGCTGAGCGGGGGTCGGAGGGGGCGGCGAATCAGCAGCGCTGCAGGACAGCGGTGTCCGGTTACCCGCCCCGCAGCTTGGGTCGGCAGAAGCCGGTGATGCCACCTGACAGGCGGTATTGCCCTCAGCCCCGGGGGCTGTGGGCGGTGCTGGTACCGAGGAACTGATGTAGTCTTAAAGAAAAAAAAAAAATTAAAAAAAAATATATGTATATATATAATTATTGTAATAAAAACCCGGGAAGACGCCGGGTTGCGCTTCCCAGTGCGCAGGGTGCCCTGGGCTGAGACCCCGTCATGGGGAGGGAATAATAAGGGAAGTCACATCAAACCTGGGGAGATGGGTGCATTTCACCCTCGCGTGGGTTTAACCCTCGTGTGAGCTGCGTGTGAAGAGCCCTGCAGTCCCCCTGGGTCTCTGTGTCCCTGCCGGCCACTGTTAGCCGGAACAGTCCTGTAGTTCTCTCCCATCAGGGATCCGGAAAGACCCCAGGAAATCAATCCCGTGAGGATCGATTGCCTCCACAAAAAGATGGCTGCTTCGGGATCGAAGGTGCCTTCTCGTTTGCCCCACATAACCCCAAGGTTAACAAAGGATTTAGGCTGGCTAAAGAAGGAATTATGTTGCTTTGGGGGATGAAAAGAGGATTAAGGTTTTCTCCTGGGGAAGTTGTATGGAGTTGTAAGAGAGAAAGAAAGACTGAGGTAGAAAGGGAAAGTGAAACAGGGAGGCTGTGTTTACTGTGGGCCTAAGGCCAGGGATTTTGAATGCAACAACTAAGCGAAACTTCTTTGCCATCGTAAGGTATGAGATCAGAGAGGCTCTCAGTAGAAAGCTGATCTCTGGCAAGTCATTTTTAATTTACGATGAACAGTGTCACGGCTGAGTAACTCCTCATCAGGTGCAATTACTGCAAATAAAGCCTGTGGGCACTTTCGAGCCACTTGCTTGGGGACCTATGGATCCCTCCTTAAAATTCACTGTGCCGGCCTGGCAAACAGGTGGAGCTGTGCTCCACCGAGTGAGTGGCAGGCACATGGCTCCTTCAAGTGCAGTGTTTTGTATATTTAGCAGCGTGCAGGCTGTGGAAAGAAGGGTTGCTGGGAGGGGAAAACGATAGGAGGAACATGAGCTGATATGGCAGGGTTGTAACGGGTGGCTCTGATGAACTGTTAAAACATTGCAGATGAGAAAAAGTGTGTGTCATGAGGGGGTCAGTGAAAACCGATGAAGGTTAAGAAATTGAACACCATCACTGAGGCTGTGGCAACAGGGATAAACAGAGTCTGCGAGAGCCAGATCTGAAATGGACAGCCCCAGTCTGCTTCAAAACAAGAATATAAATAAATAGTTCTGGCAGAGGAACAGAGGCAGCATACTACAGTGCCTGTTACCCAGCAAGCTGCTGCTTTGAAGCTTATATCAGGAAGCGTCTGCTTCTCTGGTGTGAATGCCTCGTTTTGTACAAGGATAGCTTTTTATGCAGTGACTAGAGTTAAGTCAGCTTCCTAAAGAGGCAGTTTGGGATGTTTGCAGATCTTCTTATAGGTTTGCTACGTTGGTACTTGTTTCTGATTCCTTGCACTGTCTTCATTTTCTGTGCTTGCTTTCTCCTTTTGAAAAGATATCAGAAAATGTGATGCTTGATTCAAATATAGAAATTGGTTAGAGCAAAGATGAGAGTGGGAGCAGCATTATCTGTCTCTGGGGTCTTGGTACTCACATAGCCTGTTCTTGCCTTAGCTGGGCTTACTCATGCACTCTGGCCATTGCAAGTTCACCAGACAAAGTGTCTTGTAGGAAGTTGTTAGTTTAAATTTTTTAAATTTAAGTAAGTCCACAGGAACAGCATCATTTGCTGAAATAGGTAGAGAGAATGGCAGCCAGTATGATCAGCAGTGTTGACTGATTTCCACATGAGGAAAAAACTAAACCTACCAGGGTAATGCAGTATGGAGAAGAAGCAGCTGTGGAGGATATACTAAAAGTCCATAAAGTGAGGAGTGGAATGGAAAAGGTGAAACTGAGTAGTGGCTGTTGATTGTCTCTCATAAAACAAGAAAAAGCATTGAATGTATTAACTAGGCAAAGGTTGTAGTTTTTATGCAACACATTATTTGTATTATTGCTGTGGGATATTGGAGAGGTTAAAGGTGTGAAGAGCTAAAAAAATTGCAAGGCAAGTTCTTGCCTTCTGTCTATTTTGCAGTATTTTGATGTCTTTTCTGAAACATAACTCTTCTCCTTTCTGAAATTCCTTTGAAGGAGATGTTTTTCCTTTTTAAAACTGTAGGGCAGTGGTTCTGGTGCTGGTATCTGTGTGGAATTTGTTGTGGGATACTCTTGTTTCCCCCCTCCCCTTGGGTTCTAGTTAATACATTATATTAAGACAGAGTGAAGTAAATTAAAATTTCATACTTGTTTCATACTTCTTCATACTATTTTCTAATGTTAGAAAAGTTAGTTCTGCAGCTAAAATTCCTGGTAGAATGGTTTGTCATGTGTGATGGCTGGAGAATTAGACCTGATAGTAAATGGGAGAAGGGGGAGTGTCCATTAAGATATATCTTAGCTTGTTAACTAAAGGGACCCTTCACCTACAAGCTAATACGAGAACATGATTCACAGTTTACCACTAAGGCACCAAGTTTTTTTTCATATACAAATAAGTAATAAATTCTTCACAATATTAATCAGAATCTAGCCTGCAATTTGGAAGTGCTCAAAATGTGTTTTAATTGAATAGTAAAAAAAATCCTGTATTTTTTTTCTCTTGCTTTCTTTCTCGTGATGGATTTCTGTTTAGTTCAGGTCTCCAAATGTTACTGGGTTAAAGTTGCAGTGAGGATTAGTGAAAACTGAAAGAGCCTTCATTTTCACTAGAGACTAAAGTAATATCTTAGAGTTGTGCATTTCTTTTTTTTTTTTTCCTTTTGAGCATTTTTCCCCTAGCTAGGAAGATCCTAGGTAGGCCAGTGGGAACTGATCTAATTTGATAATACCTCTTGCAGATGTAAGGAAAAAAATGCCTGATGTTACCGTGATCATTTGAAGGTGCTGAAGAAGAAATAACTTTGAAGGTGAAGGCGGATACAGTTTTAAGACATTAACTTAGAAACTAGCAGCTTCTTGGTTTAGCAAGCCAAGGTATGATTGTTCATATTGTATGGCAAGAGGGCTGGTAACTGTGACCAAAGAGCGTACTTTATTATACTGTTATTTACCTTAAAGACTGGGACAAAGTCCTCTATGCCCTGGAGATGCAGGGAGTTGCAATTCTGACTTCTTTGGAGTTAGGACTTCAACTTGAGTTTCTCAGACAGCCATACAAACAGCTGAGTTTACTTCTGTATACAATAACCCAGAGTTCTCATTGTCCTTTCTTTCCAAGCCCTTCTGCCTTGTTCCTTTTCTTTTTTTAATTTTATTTTGATTCTTTTTCTTAAGTAAGAGCTCTATTTAATGCAGAAAACATTCTTTTAAACTTTTTTCTTGTTTGAAAGGCAGAATTGTAAAAAAAAAGGAAATTAATGATGTAATAGTGGAACAAAAGGAACAGGAAATTTGAGGAAAATCAAGAAGCTGTGTCTAAACATGTTGTATCTGAAATCTGTGGCAAAACTCGTGTAATATTACAATCGGTTACTTAAAAGAATGCGTGTGTGTTCACTGCAGGTCGACCTCAAGCGCACCTTCACCTTCCGCAACTCCAAGCAGACATACACAGGAATTCCCATTATAGTGGCAAACATGGACACTGTGGGGACATTTGAAATGGCTGTGGTTATGGCAAAAGTAAGTCTCAGCTCTCATTTCTGCAACAGTTGGGAAGCTGCTGGGTGACAGTGAGCAGCCTTTGTTGATTTTTAGTTAAGTTTGTTTGAGAGCAGGGGAACATGAGTTTAAAACTCCAGAATAAGAAAAAGCAGGTGTACTTTTACAACACAGTTGCCACAAACAAGGCTCCTGGTATAAGAGTTTTAGTGGAGATGCTTCCATACTGGAAAGCTTTCATCTTGAGTGTATCTCAGCTTCAGTTAGAGCTTCTAGAGCATAGTTATTGAGGTCCCTTTGTGCTCCCTGACAGAAAAAAAAAAAATTAACTGACAAGTTTTGCAAGTGTAGGTTACAGGATAGAACTGCAGCACTTTCTAAGTTAATGAGCCTCTGTCACATTCAAAATACTGACAGTAGCTTAATGAAATATATCATAAACCTGGTCCTGAAAGGCTGGCTAAGTACATAAAGTTGCTTTTGAAGAGCTGTTAATAGTTGCCTGGTCTGTTATTCACTGTTACTGTTTCTTCCAAGCAGGATGAGCTTACACTTAAAAGGGGGTTTTCTAATGCCTTATTTTGCAGCTGAGGGAAAAATTACTAACTTGGACATTAATATCAGTTCTCTTGGTTTTTTGCTAGTATGCAATGTTCACTGCAATTCACAAGCATTATTCTCTGGAAGAATGGAAACTGTTTGCTGCCAATCACCCAGAATGCCTTGAGGTACATTTTTCTACTGTAAATTATTATGGTTTATTGCTTTGTTCTGAACTCACATACACTGGAGTCTCCTGGGAATACTGTTGTCAAGTGAGGTTTTGGGGAATGAAGATATTTGCTGTTCTTAAATTCATCAAGGGAAGTGGCTCATCCTGATTTAAAAGAACAGTTACGTGATTCCATTACAAAAGTGCTTATTTTAAGATGCAAAAAAGCAAAGTTTATTTATACCTGGGATGGAAACAGAGAAGTATCCTGAACAAAAAAAGGAGGAAATACTTGGGAGTAGGTATGAGTGCCGTGCTTCTGTTGCTGTTGGGAGCTGTGGTAGTGCACCAATGTGAATAATTTCAAGTAACCCAACCATAGGCTGGCCCTGCGCACCCTTGTGGCAGGCAAAGTCTTTGCCATCAGGTGTGCAAGCGGATCTGGAGTCTGCAGGCTGGAGGCGCCTAGGTGCTAGGCCCAGGCAGGGATGAGCATTGAAAGTTGTCAGAGCTTGTGTGTCCTTCACTTACCTTTTTGCACCAGAGCTCACTTTGTGCTATTCCTGGCTGTGCTATCACATTTGTTCACAGGGTCCTAACCTGAGCCATTATATTTAGTCAATTTAAACATTGACATAAGTTGTGATTTTCTCACGTTCAGACTTCTTTTCCTCTGGCAGGCCTCCGTACCAGGAGAGGCGCTGTGAGTGTCCCTGGCCATCTCCCCTTCCTGCTCCAAGTTCAGTGCAGTTTTTGATCTTTCTCTGTGTAGAAAAAAATACCACACAGCTGCATTGCATCTTTACCTGTGGCATATTTTAGAATTATGTTATAAAGGCTATTGATTATAGAGTTGTCTGAAAGTGATCCTAGCACTTCAGCCAGTGAGGATACTTACATGCCACCATACGGTAGAAAGTGGTCCCAGGAATGTCCTGTGTTTGAGCACTTCCAAACTTAACTTATTTGTGCTACATAATGACTGGAATAGGATCTCCTATTCCTATAGTGATTAAATACTGACTTGCACTGAGACCTTGGATTTCTGTGGAGGGTTTGTAGGCCAACAGCTGTGGAAACTATTTTTCTTTTGGAAAGAACTCATTGGAAGACAAGCAATCTGCTTGTTTTCAATGGTAGCTGACCCTGCTTGAGAAAGGGGATTGTACTACAAAATCTCCAGAGGACCCTTCCAAACAAAATTGTTCTGTGATTCTGTAGATCACAGGAGTGCTTGGTGAACTTAAAGACCCAGATTTTACTCTCTGACAGTGCCCAAAATTTTGCCTCTCTAGCTTCCTGGAAATACACCAAGTTAGGGCTTCATCTTCATGTTCATGAGTATGCCTGAACCTTGATTGATCTCAGATGATTATATAAGCCTGCGACAATCCACTTGTGAATGAATGCTAGAATGCTAATTTCCCTCTCTTTTATATCATTTAAACAAGACAGAAATAGCCCACTGATTTTCCCAGGAAGGTATTTATTTCATATTGCATGGTGTGATTTTTCACTAGTTACCAGCACAAGTCCTGCCAAGACTATGCAGGAAAAGACATGCAAATTGTGTGTGTTTATTTCAGTTTTTGCAACCTACTACTCTGTTTTGTTCTTTCTGTTTTTTTTTAGCATGTAGCAGCAAGCTCAGGTAGTGGACAAGATGATTTGAAAAAGTTAACAAGTATACTAGAGGCCATTCCAGCTATCAGATTCATCTGCCTGGATGTAGCAAATGGCTATTCAGAGTATTTTGTGGAGTTTGTGAAGTCTGTCCGTGCCCTGTTCCCACATCACACCATTATGGTAAGTGTGTAGAAAGGCTGGAAGGGGTGTGTGTGTATGTGAATTCTGTCCAGGAAGAGGACCCAGAGTTTGACTGGTAGGCATCAGAAGCTAGAAAAGGAAGGGAAGCAAGGAAGGATGTTAAACAACAGTTTGACATTGTCCGTCTTCCATTGCTGATGATTTCTGTGGGAATGTTTAGTGTGTACTCTGATACAGCTGTCTGATTAAGTTGGCATGGAGGACTGGGTGGATCCAATTCGCTTCCTGCACATGTCCTTCCCCCACTAGATGAGACCTCTAATCATTAAGTGTTACAGGTTGATTTGGGTGATTTCAAGCAGAGGTTTGCTGTGGGAGCGTGCCAACATTTCTGGCCAGCTGGAGCCAATGACTGTTAGATCACTATGAAGACAGCTCAATGCAGACTGATCCTTGCCCGTGATAAGAGTGAGAGGGATGTTGGGTAGTTGTGAACAGCATTATCAGAGAGTAAAAAGGTCAGTGCTAGGGCTTTTTGTGGTGCTTTCTGTGATGTTACTATCCCGTCCCAGAGTGCTAGTTCCATGCTTCCTTGAGCCCTTTTGTGCTAAGAATAGGGTGTTTGCATATGGGCATGGAACTCCTGGCAGCAGAGCACAACTGCTGCTTTACAAGAGCTCTTGAAAAGATGTGTCTGAATTGTTTCCATGAGAATAGCAGAAATCCTCAAACAAGCAGCAGATCTGTAATAAGGCTACCAGCCTTTCTTCAAGCCAGTGCAGCAAGAAATCATGTGTTTAGGCAAGACTTGCCTGCTTTCCATGCCAGAGATAAAGCTTCATGTATGTAAAGTAAATGTGAAATAAGACTATTCCTAAGTGTGCATTCTCCCTTGGTTCATTAGAGAATAACATGCATCAAGCAGCTCAGAGGAGGATGCATTCCTTTCTCCCATGTCAGAGGAAGGCAGTGTCCTTGCTTCCGAATGATGGAAAAGTGAAGTGAGCTGGGATGCTTGTTGGGTTCTGGGTTGTCATGGGCTAATGAATAGACATTCTTCAACAGCTGCCAGGAGAGGTGGGAACCATTTCGGTGTGGTTATATTTCCCATGGCTTTGGAGAGAGATTTTGGAACTATGAAATGATAAATGTGGGCCTTCTGAGCTTTCTGCTTCATGTACACTGCAATGAGGGAAGAAGCTGTTTCCTTGCTTTGTATCTGAAGTATTGTCCTTAGTGACATGATTACCCCAGTGTCTTTGTCTTTGAAGAGTTGTGGGAGGGAGTTTAAATTGCCAAAGATTATCTCTGTCAGGAGTGGAAAGAAAATTGCGTGTCATGCCCTCCTCTACCTCTCCACAGATTGCTGACTTTGCTGACTGAGGAGGGAAATCAACCAAGATGAATTCCCCAGAAGGCAGAAAAAGTCAATGTCAAAGTCAGATGTCAAGCCCAGATTTTAGTCCAGGGTTCTTAGACCAGTTTAATCCACCTACCATGACTGTTCTGCTGCCTTCCTAGTGTCTCTGCTTTTGTGACTAAGGTTATTGTTACTTCAGGTGTCATTGTCCTGACAGCACCACCTGCTTGAGCACATTTACAGCCCTTATCAGTTGCCTTCTCTGATTGTAGCTCCTTTCTCTGAATGTGGCTTCAATATGGCTTATGTTTTTCATCTCTGATAATTTCCACCCCTAAAAGCATGCTAACAGACTTGGGGTGTTCAAAAACCTTCAGTTTCCCACAGCCTCCAGGGTCTGTTTGGTCCCTGAAGGTCTTTGATTCAACTAGAGACACCCACCTCTACTCTGCTTCCAAATGAATTCCCATTCTGTGCCCAAATGGCCTTTTGAAGCTGTTCCTGGCTGAAATGCAGGAGCAGGTCTAGGCTTCTTTTAATGGTAATCTGGAAGACATGTCCTGCTGCTACCTGTTCTGAATGCTTTGATGTGTCTGTGCTATGCCTGCAGTATGTTCTCTGCTGTTGGGGCTTTCAAACAAAAGGGTTAGCAGTTAAATAGTAGGTATAAAAATAAAAACACTTTCTCATAGCTGAAAGTGATCTCCAGGACCTTGCAGGCTGTCTTGTTTGCTTTCCTCAGCATGACTATTCATTCCACAGTCAGCTGCAGTGCAACACAGAACAGTAACCCAACCCTGGATCTCAGGGAATGTGTGTTCCCAGGGGCCACGTAATGGGTTCAGCTCTGAGGTTCACAGGGGATGTGCAGAGCAGCTGTGGTTAATGTAGTACTCTCCGTGGCCAATACTCCCTGGCAGATGGAATATGTCTCTTGTGTAACAGCCTTTCAAATGCATGCTTCTATCTTTTTAAATACTTACTTTACAATCACATGACCTTATTTTCTTCTGCCTGCTTCTGACACAAGGTTTTTTCATTACTGCGTTTTGTATTAATTTACAAAGAAGATCAGTTCTCCATGGAACACAAAGGGGAGGGAAGACAAACAGGGACACAGAGGTACAACGTGACTTGTCTTAAATCACTCATCAGGTTGGGAATGGGGGAAGAAGGAATATTTAAGTCTTCTGAGTGTCTCACAAGTGCCTCTTAAAACCAGGAAGATCCTGAGGAGAATCACCCATTCAGTCAGCATTCATGATGGAGGATCAGAGCGTTTATATTACAGGTTGCATAGTCCTTGTTTATTAGTTTAATTGTAGACTTTAGGGTTATTCCATCAACCTGAAAGTCAGTTTACAAGCTAAGTTATCTTTGCCAGCAAGGTTTGCCAAGTTTTTATGCTGAATTTTTATTTTTGTGGTATTCCTCTGTTCATCATAGAAGAACAGCCCTGAGGGGGTCAGGGAGTGTCGCAGGAAGAAGACTGAAGCAGGAGCACGCTTGGAGATACAGTAGCACCCGTAAATTGTGGGCCAGAGAAGGAGACAAGCTGAATTACAAAGCAGAAGCAGAGGGAAACAGCAGGAACCAGAAACTGTTGCTCCTCCTTGGAGTCAGTAACAGAACTTTTCTGGGCCTTAGATGGAGGCAGGAATTAGTCAGGGAAAGCCATGCAGACCACTCCCAGTTCATCCCTGGAACACACACCAGAGTAGATTCAGTTGTGGCATGTCCACCAGGGCTGACGCCTTAGAACAGGGGCCAGGCAGGATCCCAGGATACGAGAGGGTGATGCTGCTGAGCCTGTCTCAGGTCAGGCACAGTACTGAATGCAGGCAGCCACCTTGCAAAGGGCATCTCCCTCCATCTCATGGTTAAGCACCCCTTGCTTTTGTGGGTGGGAAGTGTCCTTTGGCCGTCTTCCTGATAATGTGGAGGCACAGACTGTGCTTTCTTCTAGGATACAAGAAGAAAGTTTGAGAACTGTTGTCATAGACACTTCTCCCGAGCTCGATCCATTGCCATTTGCCAGAAGCTTTCAATCAGTGCAGCAGTGTTCCTGTCTTAGGCAGTATGAGTTGATATTTATAGCAGGCTTTCATGAGACACAGTATCAAATGCCTGACTGAAATTCAGAGGCACTTCCCTACTGTGTTCACTAATTTTATATCTTTGTCAGAGAAGCCGTAGTCCTTATAATCCTGTTAGGTAAAATCTTGATCTCGTTAAAGTCAGTAGGGAACTTTGACTTTTCTGAGGCGAGGATTTATTGACCCACAGTTCAGTCATCCTGGATAGTGCTGGAATGACCCAGGATAGTGTTCACTTGAAACCTCATACTGAATGATGGTACATCACAATACTTGCACCAACTTCTGTGTTCCCTGAGTACTTGTGTAAACACACTGCAAAGTGTATTGTCTGTAGTGACTTCAGTGTGCACATTCCAATTGCGTTCTATTATTTAAAATTAATTTGAGAGGGTTTCATTTCTAACTGTAGTCTCAGACTTTCTTTATTGACCTTTTCATATTTTTTTTTAAATATTTTTTTAAAAGTTGAAATATTCTGGCTTTATCATACCAGTGGGGACTTGAAATGCTCTTCTGCCTCAATTTACACTGGTATCAGTGGTAAGGCAAGCACTGGTTTCAGTAAAGCAGAGTTCAGCTGAGTGTGAGTAAACTGATTTCCCTTTAGCTGTCATACTGGGGTTTCTTCACATACAGATAGCTGTGCCTCCCTCATAGTGGTTTTTTGTGCTCTCTGAGGTCTGCAGAAGGTACCTAAAAGAAGCAAGCCTCTCATTGGCAGGTTGAAATCTGCTATGTAGAGCTTCACGTCTTCCTTGAAAATTTGTTAAGGATCTGCAGATTCAGAAAGACAGAAATCAGTGATGTGTACATGCATTCCAGGAAAAAATGTATGCTGGGGACGTAAGTGCTTTTCCCTGCTAGTATGAGCATTTTGAACCAACATATGCAGTTCCAACATTTTCTAGCAGTAACTTAACAGTAAACGTCTGGTTAACATTTCTGAAGAGACAGTTTGACAACCCTCTATGCTCTGCTAATAAGAAGACACTGCTGTTTAAGTTAAATACATGTTTGATCCCAAATCTCATGAAACCACTGACTTGTTCCTTCCTATTTATGAATCTTTTGAATGTATTCCAGTATTTCACCAAGTTGTAATGTGGTGTGTGTCATACAGCAAAGGTGGTCATCTGCCTTCCAGAGGTAAACTGCTTCCCTCATGTCCTAAGTGGCACACTCCATCATCCCACCTTGGAATGTGCAGCACTTAGTATATACTAACAAATTACCATTGAACAGAAAGGAAGCAGCACTTAGCTGAAACACTGTACCTATTATATATTCTTTATTTCCAGATTGTTCTATTTTATTTTATTTTTAATCAATATCATGCTCTTTTGAGCAAAGTTAAGTGGTTCTGTATCATAGACCACAAATTGCTGCTTGATATTATCATTGTTTTTATAAGTACTTCAGGTGGTGGCTTGTCAGCTGTTTCAAGTTAATAAAAGGAGGAAGCAAAATTCAGTAAAAATAAATAAATGGTGAAATAGGAGTCAGAAATCATTAAGGGGAGAACAGGCCTTGCCCAGTATTCCCTGGGTACCCTTCTGTTGACTTCAGCAGTAGTTACATTTGAATAAAAGCTAAGAAAATACTAATTGAGGTCTTTAGAATTTGCTTCCTCCTCTGCCCATATCAGTACTGCTACAAACACTTGCTAAGTCCTGCAATATTGTTATGTAAGAGGTTTTCTGAACATCTCTACATCTAAATTCAGATCTCCAGAAATGAATAGCCTGTCTTTTGTAAAAGTGCAAAACAGCTGATGTGCAAAACGAGATTTATCTTGTGCAGTTTTTCAAGTTAGGAATGTTCTGTAGATGTGAGACAAGCCGCAGAGCTGAGATACAAACCAAACTTGGTAATTGTCCAAGAGTACTGAAGGAGCTAGCAAATGTTAGAGCAGGACCCCTCTCATCACCTATCAAAGGTCTTGGGGAGTCTGGGGAGGTTCCTGCTCAGAGAAAGCAAGATGGTGTTACTCCAGTTTACAGGAAAGGTGTGAGGGAAGACCTGGGAAACTAAACACAGAGGCATGGGGCATTGACCACCTCTTCAGGAAGCTTGTTCCAGGGTTTGTCTACCCTCTTGCTTAAGAACTGATTCCTCATGTCAGGTCTGAACCTCCCTGAGGGGCACAGCTTTGAGCCATTCATATGCATCCTGTCACTGGATCCCAGGGGGAACTCAGCACCTCCCTCTCCACTTCCCTCCTCAGGAAGCTGTAGTGAGCAATGAGGTCACCCCTTGGCCGCCTTCTCTCCAAGCTAGATGAACCCAGTGCCTTGGCCACTCCCCACAGTACCTGCCTTTCAGTTGCATCACCAGCTTTGCTACCTTCTTCTGGCACATTCAAAGACCTTCACATCTTTCTTAAATTATGGGGTGCAATTTATAGGATTGCATTCCTTCTACAATGTTCCCTCAGAGTATGGGAATGCAATTAGTATAGCTGTAGTGAGTCAGTTCAGCGTGTGCTATGTCAGCATTCATTTGCCTTGTGCAGCCCTTTGCAGAGAGGAAAGCGTGGTCTGAAAATGCACTGGATAACAGTTTGTTTTCAAATGTAACTCAAAGCATAGGTTTTAGCCCATAAATCTCCTCTGAATAGGATTCAAATGTCATTTGAAATCTTTGCTCTTTGAAGACTGTCTTTTCCCCAAAAATCATCTGGATAGAGGATACTCCTGGCAAGGGAATTAATCTCTAGCCTTACTGTGATTGCTGATCCACCAGATCCACAGTTGGACGCATGCAAGGGCCTGTCATGTCACACTGAGCTTGCATCAAAATGTTTCTTTAACTGAATAGAAACAGACTGGCAGCTCTCTGCACTTACTGCACCAGTTTTACAAGCCAATTACCAAGTGTGTGCTAGAAGGTTGTTTTGTAGTTTCTTTTTATTAAATGTATCTAATTTCATCACACTGGCATTCTCTGCATTCACAGCATCCATGGACCAGAAAAATCTTTATGTCATGGTATGTTGCTACATGCCTTGTACCCAGCCGAGGCTCTGACAGAAGAGGGCCACAATAAACCACGTGTGAAAAACCTTACTCTAGGAATAGGTAACACAGTATCAGGGGAAGTTCTGCAAGTTTCTGCTTCAATTTGGAATAGGTAAATGTTCCTGGAGGCATAAGTAGATCACATGGTGACTGTGAGCCACCAGTGTGACACAGGCAAATGCATTCTTTGTGTGTCAGGCAAGATATTTCCATAGAAAAGACAAGTGTTGTGTAAAGCCCTGAGAACTTGGTGATAACAGAACTCACCTGTACCACTGTGGTTAGTTCTCATTCTTGAGGTTCAAGAAAGATCTGTCTGGTATGGTATGGAAGTATGGTATGAGGGCAGACAAAGACAAAGCAATTCATTAGGGGTGTGGAGAGCCAATAGAAGTTTTCTAGAAGAAGCAAGGCAAAGGCCAAGAGAACTGCCTTCACTTTCAGCAAAGATAACAATGTAGGCAAAAGGAGGAAAAGAGCTGTTGAAATGGAAGGAAAAATATAGTAAAGAACACAAACCAGTTCAGAACTTAAGGGTGTCACCCTAAACAGCATGCTCTCTGTATCTCTGCAAAGGTCATGCAGAGGGAACCAAACCCCTGTTTTTAACCAGTAACATCACCACAACCAAATGTATGTATGTGGTGTGAATGCTCAGATTTATATAGTCTGTATGTTCATACCAATTTTGGCACCAATGCACAAAATTAGAAGAATAGTACCTTAATTTCAGTGAGCAAAATACTGAATCGTAAAGGAGAAAGATATTTTCCAGTGTTTTAAACAAGATCTGAACTTCCTGTAAAGTGAGTTAGGCAAAAGGCATGGAGATCTCATGGCTGTTCAGGAGAGATAGGTAGGGCAGGAGAGGTGGAGGAGTTCACTGTATATGAGAAGAATAACCCCTGTAGTTAGGGATGATGTGTTTGAGAGCCTCTAGGTGAGGATTAGGGGGATGGATGACAAAGCAGATCTCCTGATGGGATGCCAAGTATCAGGGTTTACTGGACTAATTGTTAAATTCTTTTGATTGGAGAATTTACCTGTATGACTGGTTTAGTCTCAGTGGCATGTCTAAGGAACAGTATGGTTAACTATTTTCTTCCATACTCTGTATAGTTCAACTTGTAAAAGCTCTAGATAAAACTTTACATTATCATCTTTAGTCTTTACTGCAGCAGTCTTGAGATCTCCTATACACGTGATGCTGTTCTTTCTTTCTAGGCAGGCAATGTGGTGACAGGAGAGATGGTAGAAGAACTTATTATTTCTGGAGCAGATATTATTAAAGTGGGTATTGGACCAGGTAAGTCAAATAAGGGTGGCTTTTGGTACCACTGGTAGAGGAGTTGTTCAGATGGAGTAAGTGCATAATGCTGTTTTCTTGCCTGTTACAATGCAAGATCCTCTCAGCTCAATGAAGTACCAGTGAGCTTGCACACACGGTATGTTTAAGAAATACACAGGGTGCTGGAGTTTCATACTGCACAGTGTTGCATACTGCAATTCAGTCAGTGAAGACACCTGTTATTGGAAACACTGGGCTGCCTGAGTTCCTGACATTATCACTGATAATGTGTTGTGTTTGGGAATACTTTTCTAGCCTGTTGAAAAGAGGATGAGTCATCCAAGCTAAAGCTCAAAGGATACTGTGTTCAGGTGTCCCCTTCTATCAAGGAAAGATGGGTTTCTGAATAGAAAATTATTTATGATTTGTGTTCTGTGAAGCTGAGGTTATTCTTGTCAATGTCTTCAAAGATGAAATGGCATCAATTGTGAAATACTGATAACTTTGCCTCTTCCTGTTACTATTGCCTGGAAGCTAAAATTTGCATTTATGCATGTACATGCTATGTATCACTCTAACATTTCCATGGATAAACAAGAGGATCCTGAACTTCTTACACTGTTTTCCCTATCTTCCCCAATATTGTTGTCTGGCATACACTGCCATCATCTATCTATCTTCCTCTTCCTTTTTTTTTTTTTCTTTTTTTTCCCTTCCTTGTGCCTTCCTTCACATGTTCCTTCTCTTGCTATTTTCTTCTTAGATTGCAGCTGGAGTCTCCATATGTGGGCTAGATTTTGAAGTGGCTAACACAAATGCCACTGACAGTATAGCTGTGATCAGCCAGTGCAGTGCAGGCAGATTGTTTACTCTGCAGTGCCAGATAGTTATGGTCCATGAATGGATAACTGGAGCAGAGAAAACATTGTAATAAACATTGCAGTTGTGCCCGGGAAGATACCAAACAATGAATACTGCAAAATACATGAAGAATAAATAACAGAGATTTCATGGTGTAATTGTCATGGACAAATTCAGATTTAAAAGAAGAATAATTATAATTTGTATCCTCAAACATGGAAAATGTTTGATGTAAATGCTGTATAGTCTTCCCTGGAGGTCTTCCTGAACAGATCTGAACAAGCTGACCATGCAAACCCACAAGTAACAAATGTTTCTCCCTCAGGTCTTGAGGCTCTTTTCCAAATAATGATCCATCCTGTGGAAAATGGCAGTGATTTATTATAAAGCATTACGTACACTATAAAATACAAGCCCTGTGGAAATCATATTAAAACTAATTTTCTTACTATTTTGCAAGAATTCTTCTTAGTGTTTTTACTTTGCCAGTTCTTTGAAGGATCTTCGGTAACTTTTGCTTTACTAGTAGCTTGAGTATATCTGGATTTCAGCTGAGTGAAGGGATCCAGATTTCACTGCATTTGGTTCAGAATCTGTTTTGAAATTCTCATTATCATGCAGACCTTTTAGGTCTGTATCCTAAATTATAGGACCTATACTGGCAAAAAGCAGTCCTCATTGTGACTTTCAATTTAAATAAAAAAATAGAGAAGGTATTCCAAGAGGTCTATAGCCATGTTGCTGTGTTGAACTGTAATTAAATTGTATGTATATATGTATATATATACACATATATACACATTTTTTTTTCTATACATGCATGTACAGTGTATGGATATAAAGAATATAGTTCGATGATTAGATACAGTTCATATATTTCCCTTGATGTTGGACTATACAGCTTTCAGATGATTGTTTATCTCATTTTTAAATACTGTGTGCTGGTTTTTTTATATTCCCCAAAACCAAATGTTTCTGGCCAGAGAATTACTTCTCTAAACATGCAGAAAAGAGATAAAAATACTTATTAGAAGAAGTCAGGTAATAAATGCTGCTGCTGAGTCCCTCAGGTTGTGATTCTGGTCGTTTTCTCCCTTCCCTTCAGGCACCTCAGTCAGATTTGCTTTCTTGTGATGCAGTAATTCCCTTACTGAGAAGCATTACTGATGAGAACTAAACTGGGACTAGCCCTGGAGAAAAAAGGGAGGATATTAGTCTACTCAGCCACAGCTCCCATGAAGTGGCGTGAGAGCATTTCAGAACTCAAGTTCCTGTGCTTTCCTTTTATCTGTGAGAAGCCAGCACTGGCAATATAGACTTCTTGAGAGAGAAATAATGCTAATAGAAACACATTTTTTCTGTATTGTTTCTGTCATCCTAATGGGCTATGTTTATTCCTCTTGTTCTCTTGTCTAGGTTCTGTGTGTACCACTCGGATTAAGACAGGGGTGGGCTATCCACAGCTAAGTGCTGTTATTGAGTGTGCAGACTCAGCACATGGCTTGAAAGGACATATCATCTCTGTAAGTAACTATCACCACTCTCAGATTCCCACTGTGCAAATCGTTGTGGAACAGGAGAATCAAACAGTCTAGTACCCTACGTGTTAAAGCCTGTCCTCCTGTCATTCCCTGTTGACTCCTGTATTAGCTCCTAGGACAGTCAGTGGAGATCCAGATACAAAGAAACCAACTCCCTAACATTAAAAAGACATGGGAACCTCACTCCTGTTTATGACTTTCAAAATCTGTTTCTTTCTCCCGGAATGGAGTAAGCTGTTATGTAAACAGAATAGGAAGCTTGATACTGTTGTCACTATTGAAGCAAACAGTAATTCCTATGAAAGGCTTCTGAAAAACGGGTGGAATGTAAACATGACTTTCCTCAGAGTGTGACTGAGGGGCAGACAGGCAGTAGAGGGGAACACAACGTAAAATGATGTGAGCCCATCTGTGCCCTAGTTGGATTGATTCAGATAGCATCCTCACAGAGCTCTCTGCGCAGGGGCAGGAGTGTTTGAGGTGGCTCTTTTGAGCACAGCTGGCACGTGAGCCCCTTATGTTCTCACTAAGCTCTGGGGAAATAACAAGCCTGTGGAGGAAAAAGAGCATCTGTCTGTATTGCCTACTAATGGCATTTCCACTCTTGTCTGCAAGACCAGATTCACCTCGCAGAGAGAAAGTAAATTGGTAAGCATGGCCCCAGACTGAGCTAGAGGGCAGTCTGCAGCACCCAAAGGCCTCGTGTGCATGGGCACACACAGGCAGTCAGCGTGTCCTGGCCATGCCAGGCTGGCACAGCCTCTGCAGGCTGCCTGTGAGGCAGCTGCTCATGGGGAGGGCACAGGGCCTCACCTGTGTGCTGTGCTCACAGCCAGCAGCCTCCCTCTGCCACCCTAGGAGAGACCACATACTGGATTTTAGATCTACTGCCAAGTGAAATCACTGTAAGGCCTTGGTTTCTTTGACGCAGTTGGGACTAGTATCCATCTGAGGAAGGAGGAGTGTTGTGTTGCGTTGTTGAGGAGGGAGATGAGAGGGAAACAAACTGATTGGGGATGGGCAAAGGGTTTGACTGGATCTCTTGGAGTATTATGGAGAAGGAACATGTTATAGTCAGGTCTCTCTTGCTCTTTACTGTTAATGAATATGCAGTCCCTCCTCTCTATGGCTCCTCTGTATGAATTTTGCAGAAAAAAAGAGAAGCAGTATGTGATTTTTATGACTTGGGCAGTATTGCAAATGTTTCTGTCTGTAACAGACAGCAGAACATGTGTGCAATAGAGCATGAAACCCTCACTCGTTGCTGTGAAGGCTGGATAAGTATAGGTGTCATCCTAGCAGTGGTGCTCAGAGACCCATCCTAGTTTTGCAATAATCATTTTCTACTAGCAGTCCTCAGAAGAATGCTGGTATCCTGATTTTACAAGACAACAGGGAGTGTGTATTCAGACTGTTGAAAAATTAGGTGGTTCTATACTGTATCTCCTGCTTTGGGAATGGATCAGTTCTCAACTTGTTCAGGTTTCAGTGATCCCACACCTATCAGCCTCCTATAGAGGAATATAGGAGGACAATTTGATACCTGTCTGGGCCAAGAGAAATACCTTCAGCTGTGGCTGGAGTCTCTAACATCACTTCAGCTCAACTGTCACCCAATCTAAGAGTAAAGCAAGGGTAAGGACATTATGCCTGAATTCTGGAGTATTCAGAGGGTGTTGGTGGATTTATTAGGGAAAGAAAAAGCTGGACTGCATGGCTGTTGCCAGAGCTCTGGGAAGACTATCATGGAAGAGAGGAATCCTCATGACAGAAAAACAACATATGGCAGCAATTTCAAGTATAGAATTGGGTCTGGTGGCAACAAGTATACATGGCATCGCTCAAAATGTCTCACTGCTGTCTTTCTGGGGATTGAAGAAGGGGCACACTCTTCCTGGGCCAAAAGAAATCCCTACAGGCAGAGTATTACCATAGCTATCTATGTCAATTTCCCAGGAGAAAATGTGTACAGCAATTTTTGTTATGTTAATATGGATCTAGCAGGAAGGATGTGAAAAGATTCAAAGCTTCCTAGCTAGCTTCATGAAATTATAGCTAATGGTGTGATATGGGCTAGTCCCTTGGGGTACTTTCTTGTATCCACTTCTGTTTTGTCCAGTACCTTCATCAAATAAACTCCTTATTCTTGTTATGTTGGTACAATTTCCATATGAAGGAAAAGAAGTCTTACTCTCAGAATGAGGAAGTGGTGGTGCTGAGCACAGCATAGGCACTGCAGAGAGCACAGCACGACTGAACCCTGATCTTCAGGAGCTCTGCTAGGATGGGAGCACAAACTGGGATTTTAAACATTCCTGTTGCTGAAGTTACCATGTATTTTTTGGAACTGATTCCTTGACAAGGAAGATGACAATTTTCAGGCAAACATGATAGTCCAAGTGAACACCTGGTGTCTGTCTAGTCATTTACACAGAGAAGTAGGAGGTAAAATTGCACCAGCTACTTTCCTCATGCTAAATTATCTGTAAGACTCAATGCTCACCTTAGAAATTAATCTTTCATGACTCACTGAAAGCAGAGAGGAAACCCTCCCTAAGATACAGGCATCGTTTCTGTCCCATGATGTTTGCCTGGGAGCCAGTAGTCTCAATTTTCATTGCTAATCCATTGGCCTTGAGAAAGTGTTGCAGTGAGTTACAGTGGAGGGAGCCTGCTGGAGATGTTTCTTGTAGGTCAGAGAACTCCTCTGCTGGACAGAGAGGCAGTCACATATTCTAGTAAGCCAGCAATGTGGGGAATGGAAAACAGCCCTGCATGTGTCCTTTCTCATGTGGCTATCATTTGACAGAGATCCCTGTTTCCCTTTCTCCCTGCCTGGGTGATAGGTCACCAGCATTCAGTGAAAAGAATGACTAAGGGTTCTTCACCCAGCTACTGCCATACTGTCCCTTTTTCCACACAGAACTCTTTTCAGACATAAATATAGGTGGTATACGTAGTTCAGAATAAAGCACCATATGTATTGTATTTACTGCTGCATAAGCCACATACTTTATATATCTTCTGCATAATAAATAGTTATCTGTTTTCTGATACTGTAGAAAGCACTGGTTATGCAGTTTATTATAAAGATTGCTTGAAACACAAATCATAGTTATAAACTCATTATAAATTGCATATAATACTAAATGTTCAACCAGTGTATACTGATTTTCCATGCTGTTTTTTTTTCTTTGGGCTAAATTTTGTTGCTGTAAAATGGCTTATCTATCTGGAGAACAAGACTGAGGACAAAAATATTACTTCAGCCACATGAAAGTAATTCTGTTGACTGGAAAGCTGCTTTCCCGTGTCCTTCTCCCTAGTACCCACTTGGCTCAGAATCATGCTGTCTGCAGATTCCATGACCGTAAGCCTTTCCAGTAGTCTTACTTTGGTATTATGCCAGTTCTCCTGAATTCAGAGGCAGATTTTTACAGATAAATTTCCCCAGGATTCTGAGGTAGAAGCTGAGCCTGCAGCAAGCTCTGTAACTGAAGCCTACATCTACAAGTCATTTTGAACCCAGGCCCAGGGCCCTGTTGGGACAAGCTGAATTTCAAGAGGAAGCTTCCAAGGCAATGCAGCAGCAGCAGAGTCTTAGTTTGTAAACAGAAAGCCTGCTCTTTCACATGGAATGAAGTGCTTTACTGCATCTGGTTTTATTATATAGCATCTTCTGACATAACTGCTTAGTATGTTCCCTTTTTGTTTCCCTTTCTATGAATCACTAAATTTACCTGCTTATCTGAATTAACTGGAGACATCTACAGATGAAGAAGGGCTGTGAATCATCATTGTCAGTTCCTTTTATCTTAAATGGTAACCCGTGAGCTTTTAGACAAGTCTCTTAAGCTGCTCAGCATTTTGTAACATTCAAAGTGATATTTTTTGAAGCTGGTGATTAATGGTTACAGAGTGAGCCCCCCCCATTCTCATGGTACCTCATAAAACCTTCATCACTGCCACTACTGGGTTAGTTACAAAGGTCAGATACCGAGCCACCCAAAAACAACTGACTGCAGCCCATCTACCAGAGAGCATTCAAAGCCAGTGTCTCTTCAGACAGTAAGAGACCTAAAACTGTTCTTTGAAGATTATTAGACCCTTCTTTCTACCCTGGCTCTTCCTTCCCTGACACATGCACACACACTCACACCCTCCTCCAGGCTATGACAGACTTGTTAAAGGGAAAGAATTGCACAAGCAGAGTGCTTAAAAGGAGAGAGAGATTCAGCTGTCAGCCCAGCACTTGTTCCTGGAGCTGACAGCAAGGGTGTCTAAGCTCAACAAAAGGCATAATGTGCTAGAGGTTATCAGCAAATGGAATAAAAGCCTTTAAAGTTCTGCCAGCTGCTGTTTGCAGTGGGGTGCCCTTTGAAAAGCCACTCACTTTTGGATCCACCTGCTCAGTTTGTGTCTGATTCCTTTTCTGGGCACACAGAGTTTCTAACCCACAGCCCTGCTGCCAGCTGCCCATCAAAGCCAGCTCTATTGTGGCTGATGGTGGGGGTGTCTGGCTGTGCTTGGCCACAGGTCATGCACAGCCACACATTTCTGCCAACAGGGAGGTGAAACAGCGTGAGGTAACTGGCCAGTGTGGGGGTAGCTTCAAAAGCAGGAAAGATGCTGGCTGTCTGCAACGGATCCAGATCATCAAAGGAATGGGGAGCTCTCCTGGTACAATGACTGTGTATAGACTAAAGGATCTTTCATCTGGTGCTCAGACCTTTACACATCCTAAAGAATCATAGCACATGATGAGCTCTGCTGTGTGCCATTCCTTTTTTACAGCTCTATCACACATACACAACCTCCCTCCCCTCAGCTGAACCCCCTTCATCAGATACTGCATTGCACTGAAACTGAAATACATAGGTCTAAAATGTTAAAGGTCCAGAGTGCTGTCGTTTCCTTACCAAGCCCGTAGCAAACAGTAAGGAGTAGGATGAGAGGCTCATTTTCACTTACCAAAGATTGTATTAACCTGGTTTGTTAGAGATTATCAGATAAAAATCTATCATAACTGATGGTATATTCCCTTTCCCCTCCCGCTCTGACCTTTTAATATATTGTAAAGTGCTGAGAAAGTTATTTTAAATGTCTTCGGTGGTTTAAGGTTGAGGCTTATGGTACCTCTGCATCACACTGCCTTTCATTAAAATGGCAGGGGATGATTCAGATCATCAGAGGGGGTTTTGTTTTCTTGTTTCTGGGATTTAGAAACTTGCAGTCAGGAATTTGCATTGCTGCTGTTACCAGTGGTATTGTCAGTAGACTGTACAGTAGAGTGGGTGAGCCTCAAGGAGGTAAGCAGTGGAAAGGATTATCTGGATTCCCTGAAAACGTAGCCAAGATGATACATCCCAAGTGCACGGTCAGCTCTCTTGACACGCTGTTCCTGAGCAAGGGCCACAGTGCTGCAGGTCGCAGAGCTCCAGTGCTCACTGGGTCCCTGAGTGACCTCGCTGCCACTCACTGTCTCTTTTCTTTGTGCAGGATGGAGGATGCAACTGCCCAGGAGATGTCGCCAAAGCGTTTGGTAAGGATAGTGTGTTATGACACACCCACGTGTCTCCAGCACCCCTGGCAGCAGGGATGCAGGAGTCGGTGTGACCCTGAATGTGTAAGAAATTAGCAGGAGGTTATGTTAGTCCCTGCAGCTGACTCCAGTGAAATTAATGCACCAGGCATGAATTTGCTCTTTGGAATAGACAGTACAAATTCTGCAGTGCAAAACGTAGTGGTCAAAGTGCTATTTAGAAATTATCTGCCAGGTGTGTATGAGATACAGCTGCTGGGAGGGTAATACAAAGAAAGCTGATAAGGGTTTCTTTTGAGTAGGGCTCAGAAATGCCTGTAACATTGCCAGATCTGGCTGACTTGAGCCTTGAGTGGAAGGAGAGCTGGTGGAATGCATGTTGGACAGAAGAACAAAACAAAAAGGCAGGCCAGATCCCTGGAGATGTTCTTGGGATCAGCTGTCCACTTGAAGAGATGAGATTTTATTTATACTGTATCCCCTAGAGCTAGGCAGATGTCTGAAACATCTACGTTAATAATTAACAGATTTTGCTTTCATGTCAGTAAGTTCAGTGAATTGCACCAGCTTTTGGTGATAGAAGATGTAACCTGTGAGTATTGTCTGTTGGGCATGAAAGTTGTGTTGGTATGGGGGGGGGTCAAACTCATGATTGTTACTTAGCCATAACCTTGTTACAGCAGCATATGGGAAGCAGGTGCTAAATGCATCCTGAGATGACAAGATATTTAAAGGTACTCCCCCACTCTTCCAAAATGCCAGACCCTTTGGAGGTGTCAAGTAGGGTAATGCGTGGAATACAGTGGGACAGCACAGTCTCACTGGGGTTTCAGGGTGGTATGAAAACAAGAGATAGCACATTATGATACAAAATGTCTGCTTTGCAGGAAGCTTTGCAATTATGGGAAGTAGAGGCAGGCCTAAACTCAGATTATAGACTTGCCAAGAAAAACTCTAGGCCTCCTGGAAAGGTTGAAACCAAAATCTGTCTTCTAAGTTTGCAGACAGTTCCTGTTTTGAGACAGGTCAGATGACAAGGAAGACTTCATTAGAGAATTCTAAGGACAGCTGTAAAGGGATTGCTACCAGCAATGAGTGCTTGCTCAGAGGATTTCATATAACCTTTGTGTTACCCAGTGGGGATGTGATGTAGGGAATAGATACTTCCAGTTGGGTGATTCAACATAGCTGAACAGCAGCATCCCTCCTCTTAAACAAGATTGTATTAAAAAATGCCCAACCTCTCCTCAGCCCCCATTCTGACATGCTGCCTGCAGTGAGGTCTCCGCCTTTCTCCAGCTCCACAGCTCACCAAGTTCTTGCTGGTGGTGTGGTCCTTGGGAGCTTGTGAACTGAAACTCTGACCTCACTGTATTCCCTGCTGTCTGTACAGAAACCTGGCCTGTGGAAAAGGTCTTTTTTCAAGAAGAGCATTTCCAGGAGCTAGAACAACAGGAAGCAACTTCACAGTGTTTCAAATGTTTTTCTTTATAGTGTTTATTACAAGTCTGAAAGATCCTTGTAGTCTCTTTGGGCTAACTGAACCTGAACCTTCTTGAAACCTACGATGAGACAGCTTCTGGCTTTGCTGTTCATCAAGAGGTGCTGGGATTCACAGTGGTGCATGTCTGAAGGCTGCCACAGAATTATCCCTTGGAGAGAGGAGCATCAGAAAGCTGGTATTTTCCAGGCAGTAGTTGTACTCTTGATAGTAACCCAAATAGATCAGTGTGACTGTGTGTCACAGTTACAGAGCTGGAAATGATGGAGATGACCCCGAGGCAGTAAACTTACTGTATCTGGTTATGTACACTTGAGGTAGACACTGTGAACATCTAACAAGTGGACCCAGATGTGTATTTGTCAAAGGTATGTGGCAAAATAAGCTTTGACATAACATTATTACTATCAGTGTTTATTGAATGCTGCTGAAGTGATTGGCTGAGCTTTGTAGAATGTAGCCACCATGTCCAGTATTTACAAGTCAAAGCCTTGATACTGAATTGTCTGGCATGGACCTCTGTGCTTAAATTACATGAGTGTACTGGATAGCAAAGGCCAGGTAATCAAACACCCAGATCTACAGTTTCATCTAGGGATGAAGGTCTGGACAAAGCATGGGCAAGAAGACACAAGAAGAGGACTTTGGTTAAAGTAATTATGCCATCTCTTTCTGGTAGATTGCTGTATAATCTTCATGGGATGGGATGATTCCCTATAAAGCAGTGACAGAGCATCTATTTGAATTATGGGAAGTGTGAGGGAGTCCCAGATGTGAAGACAAGCACTGACAAATGGCTAAAGGTGTCACTGGAGAGGAGCCAAGTTCATGGAAATAGGAGGAGTAGATTGGATTGAGTGAGAGAATTGTTTTAGAGCCAAGAAATAGATGTTGAGAAGCTTTAAGGTGACACCTCTGACTTGGTATCAGGACTCAGAGGCAGATTGGGCATTTTGACAGAGGGGAAACAAGGTAGAAGCCTATTTAAAAATGCAAGGAAGAGGGGAGCACTGAAGGTGAGGGACAGAAATGCTGGGAGAAACATACTTTGGGAGAGCGCTGGAGTTCTGGAACCACTGGGTGGAAACTGGTATGGATTCAGTAAACTGAAGATGTCACTGCCATCTGGATATTAGAGATGATAATGAAAAAGATGTATGTAGTTTGATAGGAAAGAAAAGAGCTGTTTTGATGCAGGAATGCGATAAAGCATGAAAGAAATTAATGTTTGCCTCTTAGATGGTTCGTACAACAGAACCCTTGGAAAGGCTGATAACATGAACGCGTTTCTCAGAATGCTCCAGGGAGGCACTACTGTCTCCTTTTTTAATGACGGAAAGTCAAAACGCAGAAATATTAAGTTCAATTTCCTGAGGTCACATATATTTTTGTGACATAGCCAGGAAAGAATGTGCCTTTTGAATCATATGCCAGCATCTTTAACACATTACTGCTGTTCCTTACAGCAGTGGTGAGAAGAGATGCAGGAGCAGGGAAGGAAAAGGAAAGAAAAATCATATGGAAAAGTCAACTGGGGACATACACTAGTTTCAAATTATACCAGATCACACTGGCTTTTTCTCCATTTTTTTTCCAGCAGCTGTGTGTGTACCTACTGCTGCAAAGACTTACTGGCTCAGCTGGAGCACAGGTGAATGTTAATTCCAGGGCAAGCTCTGGTCGAGGCAAACTTACACTGCATCTGCCTGGAGGGCTGCCCAGCTCACAAATCCAGGCTGACTCCAGCTGAATTCGTGCAGAGCCAATCTGGTTATCAGTGACTTGTATAATCAGGCATACAAAAGACATCTGAGGGACTCTATCCAGATCCAGCAGAACTGTGTGAGTGCTGCAAGCTTGGGCTGGTGTCAGCACTGCTATTCTGTAATGGCTTGAAAGAGGAGGCACTGTGAAATGTGAATGAGCAACATCAGCCCAGATATGGCATAGGCCTCAAGGGGAAAGTCAGTGCGCGAAAGTGGCATTGTGTAAAACCAGGACAAGTCTGGCCAGCTCTGGGTGAGCTACTGGGATGCTTGTGTGCAACATAGCCCATCACATTCTGTGTTATCTAGGGGGTTGTTGCCAGGTGTTCCCACTCTCCCACAACCTAAAATAATGTCCTGCTGTCAATCTGTACTTGAAAACAAAAGACTGCAGGTGGATGTTGCAAGCATCACTAGTGCTTCCAGTGGTTATACAAGAAAAACGTGTATAAGTTAAAGACCATGCTAAAAACTACAACCTCCTTGTCAGATATTAACTGATGGAAGCATAATGGAACAGACTTGAAATTTTCTGATATCTTTGCAACACTGAAGCACAGTGGAAGGTTCTGGAGAACATTGGAGAAGAATATTTAATATGGGCTTGTCATTTCTGGAGCAGCGGGGCAGCAAGCATGTGTCGTTTCAATGTTTAGACGTGCTGCATCTGCTGTAACATAGCTCCTCTCTTCTGGAAGAGCTTGATGAATTATGTTGTAGTTTGCAAAAGTTACTCAAGTTGGATGAGTTTCAATCCTGTAATTTAAACATATTTGCTCCTCTCCCAAAAATATGCAGCCAAAAGGAAAATAATAAATAGATAGTGAAGTGCACAGGAACTAAAATTCTGTGATTCTGAAGTGTAGATTTCATGTGCCTTTTGCATTCTTAATTTGAAGGCTGTAAGACCCACCAAAAATGGCTCTAGAATTGGGGATCAGGAGATACTATTGACAAGGCAGAGTCCAGAATGTCTTTTAGCAGGCTTTTGACTTGTTTAAACGCCCTCTTTGCAACCTTGACCTCAAATCTGTCCCTCCTTTCTCATGTTTTCTTCCACCCATGAAGGAGACATAAACTAGGTTTCCCAGCGTGCTTATTTTTTTTAAAAGATGGAGCAAGGTTGTGCTAGGTAGCAACAGGAATTTACCACCAGTAATTAAAAGATGAGTATTCTCTTCATTTTTGGCAGGTTAATAGTAGTAGCAGACATGAATCAAACCAAGACTTTAAAACTCAGCCATCTGAAACAAGAAAGCTCAGGAGAAATGTGCCAGGTAGCTGACATGATAGGACACCTCATTGGGTGCCTGGCTATAAATATTGCTTGTGATGTGGTTTGCACAAGCTTCATTTTTAGTATCCCTTTACCATGGACACAGTGTTCCTTTCAAGCAGCCACCAGGCAAAGGGAGTTGAGGTCAGCAGAGCAGATGGGTGCTCTGCCCCCAGGCACTGCTGCCAGCTCTGCTCTTTGGCAAAGGGGTGGAGGGAGGAACTGGCACACTTCACCCTTGTCATGTGTTCTAAGATCAAAATATTCCCAAATTTAGGTTTGGAAGAAGCTGAGCAGATTTGATACGGATTTCACTTACTTTTCAGATTTCAAGGTCTAGTGCTATTGTTTGGATGGTGACAGAGATCAGAGCAAATCCTAATGCCAGACTTACCTAGTCTGGGATCTCCCCAGAGTTTGGATGTGTTCTTAGGAGGATGGTTGTAGTTCAAGCTCATCTGCTTTCTTTGAAGAGTGGTGTACAGCTCAGTTCTGGGAAGAATCTCAGCAGAGGAGAACGCCTGTTTTGACACATACATGTTGAAGAAGCAGAGAGTATGAACAGGAAAATGCTTTGTTTCAGGGGTGGGTCACCACAGGCTCATAAAAAACTAAAAGCCAAACTTTTCCAAGCAAGACTAGATATGCCAAAATATCACAGGAGGAGCTGCTGGTGGAATAGTTCCAGCCCAGCTGGAAATATTGGAGATCACAGTAGAAAATTAAGAATGATTCCAAAAACCTTCTTCCTGATCTTACTCCCAGTGGAGCCGATTTCATGATTTACAAAGCCAGAGGAGATAGACAGACTGAACAGTCATGACTGAGTATTCAGTGTTGCTGCTCAGTATCTGGAACATATTTAGATGATGTAGCTATGGGTTAGACCTCCTTTGTGGTACATGCTGAGAACCACAGAACCCAGGAGTGGTGGTCCTTGGCCCAGAATTTTTAAACAGGAACGAAATACAGACCCATCCAGATCTCTTTGACTAGGAATCATCCAGAATGACACTGAACAAATATGGCTGATGGACTTGAAAAATCCGTAATTTCAGTTAAAAATCTGTTTGTTTTATGTCATTGTTGGGAGGATTACATTACATTCATGAGTCTGCTTTCCTTCACGGTAGATTCCCACTCATCACTTGTGGCTGAGAAAGCTCTTGAAGTAGGAACCATCCACTTCTCTGTACAACACTGAGCTCAACAGGTCCCAGCCCAGTGTTTAGGACTTCTGGTTGCTGCAGTCTCAGTTAATAAGGAATTTTGCTCATATACTGTTATGAAGTAAAGGGTTAAAACTGAATTTGAAAATAAAAGACTGTGGGGTAGGGTAGAATAATCTATTTTTTTTGTCATTGTAACAGAAAAGGGTTTTTTTTCCATTTAAAATACCAGAGAAATACAATTCAGCCTGTGTGAGTTCTACAATAAAGTTTTTCTTCCAAGTTTGCTGTGATTGTTACAGGAGAGGATTCCGTACTGAACTCTTAAATGCTGGCTATTATTTCTGGAGATTGCTGTGTTCTTGTTTTGGCTTTCACCTTCTCCTTTTCCTGCTTTCTTATGTGTCCCTTTGCTGATCACAGGAGCCGGTGCTGACTTTGTCATGATTGGAGGAATGTTTGCAGGCCATGACCAGAGTGCTGGAGACATTATAGAAAGGAATGGCAAGAAGGTGAAACTATTCTACGGAATGAGCTCTGATACAGCCATGAAGAAGCATGCAGGAGGGGTTGCTGAATACAGGTATGAATTCCACACAGGAGCAATTGCAGTGAGCCATCCATCCAGGAATGTTTGGAGCAGAATTGTGCAGAAGGAAACAGGCCTATGCTGCTGCTCCCATTGAAGAAGCTGTTGCCTACATTTATAACAGCAGATCAGAGAGAGGGATGACATCCAGAGGGAGACAGGGAGAAAGAGCTGGGGTTGGCTTGCTGAGAGCAGTGATGTTCACTCATTTGCAGCTTGGTGTGGTGTACTGTCAGTGCAGCACCAGCAGTGTGGTCTGGGAAGTCATTAGGCACTCTTCTGACTTACTCCTCCTTCAGGATGTGTATAAACTAAATGCTGGAGCATGACATACGAGGCTGCAATTTCTGTCCCTCTGCCTTGTCCACATTGGGTGTCTTGTTGCTGTAGAGATTCCCATATAACCCATATGCTCCCTTCTGCTTGCAGAAGGTGGGTGCTGGTGAACTGGTGAAGCTCAGCTGGGGTTTCCCCAGTACAAAGATGAGGGCTCAGGACCTCCAAAGCACTCAGTCACCAGCAGCAGCTCTGGGACTCCCTTCTGCATTTGTTGGGCAGTCTTCTTAGGCAGCAGAAACCTGCTGTACAGTTTTTCCACCTGTCTTTTGGTAACAAAGTACCAGAGTAGCCTCAAATAATGCAGAATGCAAAAGCTTAATTTTTGAGCTAAATCCTCAGGGGAGAGGAAAGGAAGACAGATTTTGCAAAGCAATCTGTGGTCCATGCTATTTTACTCTGGAAAACGCTGAGAATTTTGACTTTTTGGAAAAGCAGATGACATCAGAAAACCTCTGTGTCTTCTCTTACGAGTGGCAGTCTTAGTCACTACCCTTGGACCACATGGTTCTTACATACTTTATTAGAAAATTACTCCTGTCTTACAGTAAACACCAGACAAAATGACCTTACCTGCAGTTTCAGCCAGACACTTGGGATTGATGGGTTTTGTTGGCCTCATCTGCTTCAACCACTCCAGCATACAGGTTTTTCCGAACATGTCCAGCTGGTACCATGGGTAAGAGTTGCAGCTCTGTGAAGGTGACAGGACAAAATGTAAACCAGAATGGGATCCACAAAACAAAATGGAATTCATGCTTTGACACAGAGACAATCTGATGGATGATAAATAGACAAGCAATCCCAGATGTCATGCTAGATAGAAGAATCTTCAATCCCACCTCCTGTTCTCCACCCCAATATTGACTTCTGTGGTGGTTTTTGTCTGCACCATAAAATTGTGCACTTGTTCACATAGCACTTGGACTACAAAGTGGTAAAACTTAGCCTCCTTCAGAGCATTTACAACCATCTCTTTTGGCCTAAATCGTGGCATCACAGAATCACTTGGGTTGGAAGGGACCTTTAAGGTACATCTAATCCAACCTCCCCATAATGCGTAGGGGCATCTTCAACTATATCAGGTTGCTCAGAGCCCTGTCCAGCTTGGCCTTGAGTGTTTCCAGGCATGGGGTGTCCATCAAGTCTGTGGGCAACCTGTTCAGTGTTTTTGCTTTCAAACACAACTGCTTATTTGCAGAAAAAAGAGCTGCTGCACAGGATGCCACCTGCATCTGAGATGAGCTGAAATCATGCAACAGAAAGATATTCTTGCATATCTCTGAGCTTTGATTAACTTTGGGTTCATATGCCACTTCCCAGAAACAGTGTACAGTTTGGGGGCTCTTTTTTTTTTTGTCCCCCAGTAAGTCTGCTTGTCATCAAAGCCTCTGAACAAATAGTCTGAGTGGAAAGCACTAGTAAGTGTCTCATAATGTCTTGTAATGTAAAAGTGGCAGCTGCCAATTGCACGGTGCTGCTTTTACCTGAATGATCATTTACTGTCCTGTGCTACCCTGTTCTTGAGTCAGCTGGAGTGTGGGAAAGGCCTGATGATGCTCATGCATGTAGTTAATGACAGCTCCCTGAAAGATTACAGAGCAGCCCAAGCATGCATGGATCTCAGTGCACCACAGTCATTAGGGCCTGGCCTCCAGAGAGCTGGTGAAAGTTGCAGGAAGAGTTCGAGAAAGGTGACTGTACCATAGGGACAAAGGACTAAGGCGGCTCTTAAATTCTGTTCAATCTAGTTAGGTGTGTATGATCTGGCAACAACATCTCCAGCAGAAGAACTAATTGACACTGGTCCCTCTTAAAATGAGATAAAGTGCAGGTATCCCATCTTGTAGGAACAAAGGATGTACAGAAAGGTGCTGTATTTGGCTCAGTCTAGGCAGAGCTGTTGAAGTCATTATGAGCAATGCTATACAAATTTGGCTTGATCCATAGCTATATTTTGATTTGCATCCTCGATTTGAGAAATCCCTGCAGACCAGGTTCTGACACTTTCTTGGCAGGAAGGGAGCCAGGGCACAATCTGAAATTTTTAGTCCCTGTTGAGATACTACATTTCTGAGCCACTAATAGGTAGCACAGAAGTAGTCTCCCAGTCTACTGCTAGATACAATAGCTCCAAACACTAAATCTGTGAGCCCTGACTCTTAACTAGGGAAGTGCTGATACCCATCTTCACTCTACAGCCATGACACAGAGCTGGCTACCTGTACCAGCCCTGGGCTTGGTCTTCCTTGGCCTGTCCCAGCACAAGTGTCATTGTAGTTTAAAAATAGCAGCTGCTACATCCAGTATTGTAAATAAGCTGGGCATTGAAAGGGGGGTTTGAAATAGCACAAGGTTTTCTTTGAATTGCTCTTACAGTAAAAGTTACAGGAAGTTTAATCACTTCCTAGTTTAGCTGATGACAAGCTTGAAGCAAAAGGGTTCTTAGTCAGCATTTTAAATGCTGGATACCCCAGAGTTGACCCAAACAGGTCAAGTCAGTGGGGCTACTTTATATGCATTTAAAAAGCCCAGCTGTAAGTCTGTATTGGTGACCCAAATAAGCTGATTTGTCTTTTAAAGAGCCTGAATACTCATAATGTGTTATTCGAGCAGTGGGGAGCTCTGTGTGCTCAGTCCCCTGCAAATCATACTGCTTGTCACTTAACTTCATCTTCTCAAAATTACACATGTTGGCTGGAGAACCTGAGCCTGCAGCAGTTACATTAAAACTGACAGATAAGGTGAGATGGCTGTAGTAGGGAATAAAGTCATGAGAGTAATTGTTTTTGTAATGAATATGTCAAGCTGATCCCATTTAATTTGTGTACTCACTTTCATTAATCTTATGTCATTTATATATTGGCTTATTTTCACATGTTTGCCTCCTTTCATGAGGAATATGGATCAGAGCTGGGGATTTCTGAAAGGCAATTTTTATGTTTCTTTTGTGGGAGAAGAGAAATAAGGCAAGCAGGGACTGAGGCTGCACGCAGTATTGTTCAGTTGGAGCCAATTTGTTTTTCTTAACCGTTTTGAAATTTCACGCGTTTTGTGTGAACACTGCAGTTCTGTTGTGGACACTCAGCAATTCACAGCTGCTACTAGGCTGGGTTTGGGCACTTTATATTAACTTTAGGGTGCAATTTTGGCCACAGAGGCAGAATAGCACCAACTGCTGGCTGCTGCTTACCAGCTTGTGTATATCAAATGATAGCCTGGAAGACCTGCCCCCAGTTCCTCCATTTCTTAAATGTTCCACTTAAAAGATTGCTTCATGCCAGGGCAGCCCTTTATTTGACCCACATTTTGCTGGGCTGGCAAAGCACCACATGTGCTTCATCCCATCCAGCCTGCCAGGATTCCCACCCACCAGACACATCTCTCCATGCATCAGCCTTCAGCTGGCCAGGAGGGGCACCGCAGACCGGGCCCTGTGTAAAAAGTCTGAAGCAAATCATTCTCCCTTTCTATTCAGTGGCTGGCAAGAGTCAGAGTTACTGCTGAGAGCATCTGCGCACACCTTTCCCAGCCGCTGGGAGCCTCAATTGCTCTGTCATCACCTTTTCTTTCTGAGAAGGGGTTACTTTTGGGTCATAACTCCAGGAGAGATGTCAGAGCTGCAAAACCCTCAGCAGTTCCTGCTGACTTGCTTATGCAGCTCTCTGCCAAGTGTGCCAGCTTTTGTGACAGCCCGTGTAATCCATTGTCATGGTTTATCCCAGCAGGCAGCTAAACACCACACAGGCACTCACTCACTCCACCCCCCACTGGGATGGGAGAGAGAACTGGGAAAAAAACAGCAAAATTCATGGGTTGTGGTAAAGACCATTTAGTAGGATAGAAAGGGAAGGGATAATAATAACAACAGCAATAATAATACACAAAAGTTATACACAGTTTTTCACCACTCCCCATCTAATGCCCAGCCAGTTCCTGAGCAGTGGCCCCAGTCAACTTTACCCCTTAGTTTATATATTGAGCACGTTGCCAAATGGTATGGAGTGTTGCTTTAGCCAGTTAGGATCAGCTGTCCTGGCTGTGTCCCATCCCCATGTCTTGTCCCCCCAGCCTACTTGCTGGTGGGGTGGTGTGAGGAAAAGGAAAGTCCTTCACTTACAGTAAGCACAGCTTGGCAATAACTAAAACACTAGTGTGTTGTCAACACTGAGGGCTGTCCACAGGACACGGTCACTTTACAGCTGTCCCTGTTCTGGCATGAGTCACACAGGGACTACAGTCCCTTTGGGAGTGCACACCTTTGGCATGGACCACCTCCTTTCAAGGGTGTCTCTAGCTGCACGTCTCCTCAGCTTTGTCCAGGTGTGTCTCCTCTCCCAGTGGCCACTGCTGTTTCATAAATACACTTGAGCAGAGGTGTCATGTGCTCCTGTGACCTGCTTAAAATTTGGTAGCTCACACCTTTTTTGGAGCCAGGTGGAACCATCTCTGTCATGATGCAGGTCATGACCTTCTCCCACACAGGTCACACTGGACCCCCATATCACCTGAACCCTACCATGCTTGCCCAGCACAGCACCCGTGTGGGTGCTGGTGGAAGTCAGCTGGGTGCTCATCACATTGGGCACTCATGAATCTACTAACAGGGTGTTTGGACATAAATAATTTGGGCATACATGCATGAAGTGATTGGATGCTTATGCAAAAATTATTGGCCATTCATGCATTAATTAATTGGGCACTCATGCATTAATTTATTCAGTGTTCTTGCATGAACTAATTTGGCACTCACACAAGAACACAGCAAGCCCAGCAATTTATGGCCTATACGTCACTCCTCGGCAAGGCATGTATTGGGGAACTCTCAAAACGTTAATCCAGTATGAACTCTTTGGACATCATTGAAGTCTTAATGTGCATAAGTTAAAAACACAATTTTTCCTCCCTTTGGACCAACCACTGGGGATTGATACTGTAGCAATACACTTACTAAATGTCTCCTCTCCATCCTGAGCAGTGTTAAAGGGGTTAACATTTGATTATATACCCATATGGATACAGGTCCCACGCCTGGACCAGACTAAAGCAGTTAATAGTGCACCAGTGTGTGCATACATGTAGTGAAATTCCACCCACACTTCCCTGGGAACCAGATGACTCCTCAGCTCAGTCTGAGCAACATGTTATCTCTTTAAAATCCTTTCCTCTGGGGACAAGATTGTTTGGGTTAATGTTAGCACAGCTTGAGTATATATTCATCAGAAACTTCATCCCCTTATCCCTGTAGACAAGGCTGTGGAACTAATCTCACACCTCTCTTCTACTGTCCTTTCCCCAGTACAGGATCTGCAGGTTATTCCTTGATCAACAGGACATCCCACCAGCTCATCAGCTGACACTCTGAGGAGCAGTAGCAAGTGTTCAGCTGTCAGAGCTCTGGGGCTGTGTCATTAGGTGTTCACCACTTTTGTAGATCTTCGTCTCCAAAGCCTGAAGTGGCAACCCACAAACTTCAGCTTCCTAACACCATTGCAGCCACTGCAAGGACGTGTCCCAGGGGCAGAGGCTGTAACCGTCACCCATTTCTGTAATTTTTCACTGGAAAACGGACAACTAAGTGTTCATGCTTGTAGGAGCAATGTACAACTTATGACCCACAGGGATGCTCAAGCACCAATTAACAGGGAGTTTGGATTTGAACTGATGGTACTTTCATGCATCATTTGTACATAATTGACCTCTCATGCATGAACTGAATGGGTGGTCATGCACAAATGCAGTAGGCCCTGCACTTCCTGCTCCATGCCCAGAACAGCATGCGGAGCTCTTCAGGTGGCAGGATGTGGTAGAATTTGCACTGGTTTCCACAACTCCCAGACATGCACTGTTTGTCACAATCTCACAGGAAGCTCCCTGGATCTGCTCAACTTCGACTAGAAGAGATGGGCATGGCCAAAAGCCAGGAGCACTGGCATGAGTGTCATTTAATGGGTCCAGCCTTTTCCTGCTGGCATTGAAACCAAAAATAAAAGCCTGGGAATTCCCAGTATCACAGGCCACACAACAGACCCCTAAGCCCTCTGTGGTCTGTGAGATGCCAGTGGCACATCCATCTGCGACTGGCCACTCACTGCAGTGTTTAAAAGTTTCAAGAGAGAGTCAATTACTCATCACATGTAGGGAGAGATTAATCATGATTCCTTACTCACATGGCATATCAACACTTTGCCTTTATTGTCTCCCTAGGGCTGTGACCTCTCATTTAAACTAACAAGATGAAATATAGCCAGGCTCACACTGAAGTACCTCCACATAGCAGCTGTTGCTGTTGTTAATGATTCACAAATGGAGCCCACAAATAGGCATGCTCTTTCTCGTACTATCCACTGGAAACTTTTTTAAGGAAGAAGCAAATAAAGCCACATTTAGAACAATGACAGACCGCTGCCATGATTTCTGCCTCCATTTTGTTAGGCAGAAAGAAAGCAAGGCTTGCCTTTCCAGAGGAGCCAGTGTGCCAGGCAGAACAAGCTTATTCTAAAGTGTAGTGAGATCAGCTGCTTATTAAGGGTGTCTGCTACAGGAGGGATTGCTGAACATGGGGCTGGAGAAAGCTGGAGGAAGAGTGCAAGTTATTTGCTTGGATTCTTCCATCGTGTAACTCTTCAGATGTGCTTTTTGGGAACAGTGCTGTCTGTGCTGGCATGCACCACCACTTGACAGTATTCGCAGCACTGGTATTTTTCTGGCCTTTGCCTGGCGCTGAATTTTGCTAGATCACCTTTTAGCTTCAAGGGACAGCTGTGCAGCAGGTTTCTGTAACAGGTTTCCCACTCTCTCTCTGTGAGCTCTGGAGAATCACACTGGTAGGAGACAGCCAGAGCACTTCCATATGTGTCTGATCAGTGACGTGGCCAGAGCCCAGGGGCTGTGAAGCCTCTGTAGAGCTGTGCTGGATGGTGCCTGCTGAGAACCAGCTCCAATATTTCTCTGTTTGAGTCTGGCCGTTCCTTACATTTTAAAGCTTTCAGCTCTCACAGTCAAATTCACCTTTCAATAAAGCTGGAAGTCCCACTTGCTTGTAGGCAGATGGTAGAGGGGACGAAAGGGCAGATCTCTAAATAAACTCATGGGATATTGGAGCGTCTACAAGATCTGTCTGCTTCTACTTCTCAGTGTTGGTGGTGAGTGGAGCTAAGGCGTTTCAGTGCTTGAGAGCACCAAGCAGCAAGCAGTAAAGCTGGGGGCACATTTGTAAACTGCAGCCTGCAGAGTTAAGCTCCACATTGCTTCATTAAACACACTCATGTTTTGCATCCAGACATGAATGCAGTGACTGATCTCTTCTCCAGGGCTTCGGAGGGCAAGACTGTGGAGGTACCATACAAAGGGGATGTGGAACACACCATCCTGGACATCCTCGGGGGGCTGCGCTCCACCTGCACCTACGTGGGAGCTGCCAAACTCAAGGAACTGAGCAAGAGAACAACGTTTATCCGGGTCACCCAGCAGTACAACGAGGTCTTCTCCTAGCCTAGGCCTGGGGGGCTGGAGAGAGGGGCAGGGGAGAAGAGCAGGAAGGGCTGCTCTTTTCCCTTGCTTTCTCCTCCATGTTGTGTTAGTGGCAAACTTCCCTCTCAGAATGGCAGTGTCATAGCCATTGACTATGGCTGGGATTTGGAAGGGGAAGGTCATGCTATTAACACAGTGCCGTTGATTCAAAATGCAATAGCCTCATCTTTATTGTTGTGCCTATTTTATTTTTTAATCAACGTTTCTTCACCTGTTTTTTTCCCCCTCTGATAAATAGCTGCTGAAACCTCAGTTAACAAGGAATTGGCTTGTACAGACATGGCTGTTAACGCCTGCACACATTCACACATTCCCTTTTTTAAGACTGACCTGTCAGCTACCTCCACTTTCTGGCAGTGCACCTTTCAGAAATTGCAGGCTGGGAGAGAAAATGTGCAAGGAATTGCAGAAATCAAATTCTCTTAATCTTTTTTCTGGCCAAAGAATAGATGTTATGGCACAGCTGCCAGCCTGCAAAATGTCAGAGGTGGATGGTAGATGAGGCCTGGCTGCTGGTGGCATGCTAAAAATGCCAGATCTCTGTCACTTTCAGTTCACAGGGCTGATGTTGCTGTTGTTACTTAAACCTCCCTATTCAATGGACTTGCCCCTTAAGAGAAGCTGGCACTGAATGTAACAAAACCGTGCTGGCCCCCCTGCCCCCATCTGAGGAGATCATTCAGGTGAACACTTTTCAGAGCTTGCCTGCTTTATCATGAGTGCAGTTATTGAATTACATGGGTTCCTGCTTTTACTTGCTCTCTGCGAGCAGGTTCTTAAGACATTGAAACTCAGCAACTATAACCCTGACAAGGGGGGACAATTCTTGCAGTCCTCCCTGTTCCCTTGCCTGCTCACATCCATTTAGCAAAGACGTAAAAACGCTGTGCAGTGCATTGTCTGTGGCCAGGTGGAGGAGGCCAGAGGGATCAAATTGCTTTCTGGTTATGTGGTACCACTCCTTTGCAGTCCTTGACATCATGTAAAGCAAGAGAGAGTTTTTGGCAGAACAGCCTGATTGATTGCAAGACACTGTCAGGCAATGGAGTTAAAGCATTTGCTCTAAAGGCAGTAATGAATGTTTGAGACTCTGGGTAACACTTCCGTAAAGTGTAATGGCCTTATAATTAATTGATAAATCACAATGAAAATTTCTTTGGAAATATGTGTATTTGGAAATACACGTTGCATACACATGAATACCGCAGTAGCTCGATACGATAAATGATGCAAAAGTGAGCACCAATGAATTAATAATGCTTGGCCACTTACTTTAAACTGCTGCTGAGATCATAATGCGGCTGATGATACTTCAGTACTTCAGAGTCTTACTTTCCTCTTCTATAGACATCTGTAGAAAGAGGCAGGCTTCCTTTGAAAAGCAAAAGAGTGATCTGTAGGAAAAGGAATAGCAAAGAGAAACTCTAGAATTAAACTCATATGCTGGACTGCTCAAAAAGCCAATCACAAGGACTGGTACAATTGACCATGCTGAGAAGCATGGTCACCACAAGCTGATCACTGGTGATTTTTAAGTGTGTTGTGCCCATTAGAAAAAGCACAGGATATCTTCTAAATTGCCTGGTATTTTAAATGTCTTCCATTTAGCATGTAGGATGTACTTCTTAATTGTGGGATGACCCCTTCCTCTGCTTTGGAAGTGGATGAGGCCTTGATGTGAGCACAGGTTATGCTTGTGCTGGCTGCAAGGACCATTTGTCCTGCCCACATATCATAAAGGAATGTGAATGCAGAAGAGAAGCAGGCTCTGTGAATCCAGGCCCTGATCTCTGTTCCCTCCAGCCTGGAAGCATCATGTTAAGAGAATGCCAGGCTGCCTCGCCACAGAAAGGCGCCGTGGGCCACCTACTGCTCTCAGATCACTAGGCCCAGAGCAGGGGCAACATGACCTCTCTGCATCAGTACAGCTGTGGGACAGCACTGTTCCTCTATTTATGTGATGTAAGGGGGAAGCAAATGGACACCTCTTGTCAGGAGTGGGGTTAGACCACCACGGCCCAGGCCTGACCACAGGTGTGTCTCCACACTGGTGCCTTCACACGTGGGAAGTGCAGCACTCTGCTGGTCTCATGCCCACTCTCAATAGCGCTTTTCTACATTTTCTACTTTTCTTTAGCTACATTTCTAAGTGGAATTTAAAAAATACATATGCATATAAAAAGTTATATATTTGTAAACATTTTTTTTAAAGATCATGCACACACCAAACTGAGCAGCTTCATGATGGCCTCAGAACATTTTCTTTTCCGAAGGGCAGGTGCTGGGGGCAAGGGGAGGCTGCTTCTCCACAAGTGTGGCAAATGGAGCTGTTCTTACACCTGCTTTCCTTCCCCTCCTGCACATACATCTGATCATTGACTAATAGAAGAGGGACAAGCTGTTCTTAAGTTGTCCCCCAAATTCTTCAGGCTGTGAATGATGCCATGAATGGTGACTGATAAAGTTTTGATACTAGGTATATTGTTTTGATATGCAGGATGTTTTCTTTCATTTTCTTCTCTCCAAAAGTCAGCAGGAAAGACAAATGAGATGCAGAAAGGCTGAACCGGTAGCATGTCTGCATCTCATCCAGTTATATGTGAGTTTTGTTCAGGAATAACCCTCAGCTATGTCAGTGCCAACCATTGACACTGTACATTTGCAGCTCTGAGACAGGCTGGAAAATAAATTTTGAAAAACCCTAAAAACTTAAAAAAGAAAAGGGTACTTGAATCCCCCTTCCTGTGCTGCAGTCATTGTCCTGATCTTCACTTAGCCCCAGGTCCTGCACCCTGCTCAAGCCTGCTGCCACTCCCACAAGGAACTGAGGCAGAGGGAGCCAGGAACACACTTTGGCAGGATGGTCCAAGTCAAGACCACAACCACTGACAATGCCACATGCCATTTGTGGATCTACCTCACCTGTGCATCTAGCTGGGTTCTTTGTTATTTGGTATGCTTTTGTGGGAAATGAAATTTGTAAGTATTTAATAATGCTTAGTGTTGAATGATTCTGCATAACCAGGTCTTCTCTAACCCTACACCCCAACCCCATCCTCTGTCCAGAGGAATGCTATGAGTATGATAGCCTGTACTGGCTTCCCAGGGCCATGCCTGTTTCCCCCAGCCAGGCAATTGTTGAACTCCCAAAAGCAGTGTTGAGGTTCCCACTGGCTCCACAGGGGTGCAGTTTAGCATACCAAAGACCTACAAGTGGGGATGCTGAAAAGGGCAACATTACATCATTAAGCAATCCCTGCTGAGCATGTCTGCCTTTGGCTTCTTGAAACATAAAGATGCCTCTAACACCCCTGGTGTTTCCAGTCCTGCTCTGGGGTTGCTGCAGCGCATTGTGCAGGGTGGGCTTCTGCCCACAGAGCCTGGTTACTGGAACTCTCCTTGGAGAGGAAGGGCTCAGCACAGGAGAGGCCTTGCTTACTCCCCAGTGACTGTGCTGGCTGCGAGGAGTGCACCATGCACATGGACACCTACTTGTAGGTGTAAGCAGTTGATAAAGGGGTAGGCCTTGAGCCAGCATCCTGACAGATGCAAAACAAACCATGCAGGTCTCCATTCTTTGGGAGAAACACATTCCCATCTGCTCATTGGAATAGCCAGTCCCCACTGGCACTGGGGCAGGGGCTTTGGCTGTGCTTTCCTCTCCCTTAGGGTATGGTGGGGTTGAATGTAGGATGGGGATACCCTGTAAATATGAAGAGTTGTAAGCAGGATCAGAAGAAGCCTCTGTTTGCCTTTGGGTGAGTTTTCCCATATGAAATGTGCCTGTCTCTTCTTTCAGCTAGCAGGGGTAGAAAGGATGGGGATAAGGAAGAAATGTGGCAGCTGTTGGCCAAGTCCCACGGTGTTGGGACAGGTTTTCAGTCAAGGACATGATGAGAGTTTGAAGCTTTTCTGAATCAAGCACTCCCTACTTTATACCTGTTGAACTCCACTCTCATGCCAGACTTGTTCCTGCAGCTGCCACTGTATGTAGTGTCTATCCATCACCATCTCACATCCTCCACCAGGGGATGGTGCTGTTTAGTTGCTGATACCAGTTTTACACCAAAAATTCTTTCTTGGAGCCAGGAGGGCTTTTGCAACCAGTGCCAGGTTTGGCCTTGTGTAGAAGAGAGGGGAGGAAGTGAGACCCAATACCAGCAGTTTGCCCTCGCAGCAGCCAGGGCCAGCAGGTGGGAGAGGGCCAGCCCTTCCCTGCGGGCTGGGAGCTGCCAGGGGCAGCAGCACTGAAGCATGTTTGAGTAGAGCTGGCACAGCTCTGTACTCAGGAGAGACCACCCCCTGCAGCCTTAGCTTCATTTGTGGTCACACAGATGCTTAAGCGAGCCCTCCCCAACATTTATTTGACCCAGTGTTTGCTGGCTAAAGTTTTCATATATAAATCAGCAGTTTGGAGTCCAGAACTCCCTGACATTGCCTGTGATAACTGTGAAGCGCTTCTGTGTCATTGGCCAAAAGCTGATGGGCTTTCAGTGTTTTGCTGCCCTGCTTGGCCCTGCTGAGATGGTGATGAGAACGCTGCCCCCCTTCCCTCTGCTGTGGCATCCCTGTGTGCGCTACCCAATCATCCCAACTGCTCCCAAGTTTTTGTTATGCAATAAAGAGCTTCACTCTGATGGGCTGCAGAGAGTTTTATGGCCGTGGGTGGGAGGGGACGGGCGCCTTTCGGAATTGGTGCAAATAAAAGCCAATGCTCTCAGATACATTGCCAGGGTGGGGCAGGGAATTAAACTGGGTAAATTATGTCCCTAGGAAAGGTCTCTCCCCTTCAGTCATAAAAGACAAAATACGCGTTTGCAATTGGCACTGTTATTTTATTAGTACGAGTATACTGAAACAATAAACTTGTACTGGTATACAGACAATTTCTTTAAAACAATTTTGTTCAAATTTTGAATCAAACATTGTTTTATTATAATAATGAAATAATTTCTACCTAGAAAACCTGCAAGCACCATCAAAGAAAGGGACCATAAAATTCAATAAACAGACGCGAGTGTATCCTACAAATAGACACACCACCATTAGAAAATAGAATATGAATTCTTCCATTTTTTTTAATATTTGTTTTAAAAAAGCTAGTGCAAGTACAATATTTTACACTGGAATTACAGAGAGTATGCACGCATATGGAAAAAAGTTCTCCTGTCACAATAAAAGCTCTTAACTATGTCTGTATGCACTTAAAATCTTCTCCTCTTTTCAATAAGGTGCAAAACGTTATTCCCTCCCTATTTTCTCCTTTGTACTGGCCATGTCAGCTCAATTTCTCCCCAACACAAAGCTGCGATATCCCTTTTATTGGGCCTACACTAGGAACTACACTGGAAGTGTGATTTGCAACAACCCTCGTTAGTAATACCAGACAATTTAAAAAAAAAAAAATTACTTTAAAAACTACTGATGTCAAATGGCTGGACCTGACCCCAGCTTGGCCAAGTGCCACTGCCAGCTGCTGCTGGGAGCGGTGACATAGCTAGTACAAAATGGATTTCAGTAGCTCACCCAAACTGAAAAAGGTTGGGAAATTCCCCCGCCCCCACTTTTGTAACACTGTGAAAAGAACAGTGTTCAACAAGTTAATATATTATTAAAAAAAAAAAAAAAAAAGGAGCAAATACATACATTAGTGAGTTTCAACATTAGCTGACTGTCGTGAAGAGTTGCATCTATGCCTTACCAGATTAGTAACTTTGCGAAGCACCCGGCCTGACCGGCTGAAGACACAGACCGAGCCACCTGCAGCCACCCCCGGCTCATTTTTGCCCTCAGCTGCCCAGATCCAAACCCGATGGACTGGAACAAGAATTCTGCAGAGTTTGTTCAACGGGAGAGTACCTGGGTCCTGGACTTTTAAAGGGTGGAATCCCCTCTCCAGTGGGTGTGAAGGGGCAGGCCTGCACTGCCTGCAGAGCCAGTGGTCCCACTCTGGGACCCAAATTGGGCCCTGAAGTTTCTGCCCATCACCAATCCTGTAGTACAGCAAGGACAGCTTCAACAAGTGTCTCCGCTCGCTGCAAACAACACTTCCAATGCACACCTACTGCGTGGTCGAGGGAAAGGGCACAGGAGCTTTAACTGCTCAAAATAGAAACTAACAAAAAAGAAACAACCTTGGATGAAGCCTCCATAAAATCCTCAGTGGAAGACTTGAGTCCTTTCAGCTAACAACAAGAAAAAAACCTACGGAAACCTTAGAGACTGTTATTGTATAAATACTACCTGTTGGCTGAATGCACTTCACCATAACACAACTGGGGCTGGTCTCTGAGCACCTGGGGGTCACTTGCACAGGGCGAGCATTCCCACCCCGTGTTCCTGCAGAAGTCGAAGCTTGGGTCACCTCCGGGGAGGGGGATGGGAGCACCCTTAAACTTTGCCCTTTCCACCCTGCCACCAGCTCCCAGCTGCCCAGCTCAATCTTTGGAACAGAAAAGGATCCTCTCTTCAGAAACTGCTTCAGGATCCTCTCCTTTTGGCTTCTGGAAAACATCAGTCTTGCCATCAGTCAAGACCATCACTGGAATCATGCTCTGTGTGACCAGCTGCTCCCGGCGCCCTGGCAGCAGCAGTGGGGGAGAGGGGCAGTGACAGGGGCTGGAAGGCCGGGTCGCCTCAGGTACCATTCTGCTGCTAGTACTGGGCAAGGACACCTTGTTACAAGCACTTCTAGCTCAGGGTTGTACTCTTTGGATTTCATCTGGAACAGGAAGTGCTGAAAACACATGGAACAGCATCCCCAGAGAGAAAAAAATGGGACCAAAAGGCCTCAGGCAGAAAGTACGCAGATTGTGCTCTGCCGGCAGCAGCTCTCAACCCTTGGGCTGCCAGCACCAGCAGGGTCCCCAAACTCGGGCCAGCCAGGCCATGCCTGCCCTGGACATGGCCAAGGCCTCCCTCAAAACCGGCCTTGACCTCTGGGCTGCCAGGGGCTCCCTCAGCGCAGGCAGAAGAGACTTAAAGCCAAAATACAACTGGAGAGTGAGACTCTAGTTTTGCACAGTAGCCACCCTTCGAAGTGCCCGGTAGCTGCACTCAAGAATTGCTGCTCCAAGGTGTATTTTCAGCACAGGAATAAACAGTGTGACTCCACTCCCCAGAAATGGGACCCATGTAATACAAACAGAAAATTAAGCACAGTTGTTCTTTAAGAGCCTTTTAAGTAATAATTCTTCCTGGCCAGAGCCAATACAAATCAGATCATCTAGACATGACATTTTCTATATACAAAAAACATGTAACTTTCAACCTTTCTCTGCTTTTGTATTTAAAAACTTTTTTTTTTTTTTTACAAACAAGGTATGAAACTCACTGTTCAAACAGAGCCATCTCTTTTTCAAACACTGAATGAATCATTCCAACATTCATTTTTCTTTTGTGCAATTTTTTAAAACATTACCTGTACTCCTCAATGTGAGTGCTTCAAAAAAAGTTTCTATTTTTAATAAGCTTCTCAAATTAGGTTTACATCAAAAAATATTCCCACAAGGTATAGTGCTACAAGAAAAGATCCTATCAGTAAAGGTAACACATCTGAAGCGAGGTCGTCTATGTAAAAGAAATTGAACTCTGGAGTAGAGGTGTGCAACGCGTTTGGAATTTCCCTATGGGCACAAAGCAAGGCTGTCCTCAGGACAGGGAATCAAGTGGACATGTAGGCATACACGTAAAAAAAAAATGCACACATAACTTCTTTGTGTGCAAACAGACACTTCTGCCTGGGTGTGTGTGTGCACATATGCATATCTGCATCAACAAATTCTCATTTTGCTATGTGTTACAGGATTTGGGGGAGTGGGAGGGTTAGAAAAACCAGAGAAAAGGAGATGACTGCCTCCACTCAGGTGGTATGTTCATTCCCCTTGCTTTTCACATCAGCACTGGCCAGAGCCCACACTGGACTCTGCTGCTACCTGTGATGATGGGGAGAGAAGAAATGGAAACTGTATGAGTGCATATCCCGTTCTGCCATTTGTCAAGTTTCTGGGACAGCAGAAGTGTTTCAATGGGCCAAATCCCCTCCACCTGCCCAAGGCTTCTGCCCTGGTGAACCCCGACATTTTCCAGCTGCCGAATTAAGGTCAGGATCTGGCCCTGATTGAACCACACTTCAATTTCACAAAGATTTATACATGTGCTTTACAGCAAGCCCCTGAGCAGCCTTTGCCAGCCAGCCCAGACCTCCCATGGGGACATGTATAAGTGTTTGCAGAACTGGGTCCCATGACACACAGAGCATTGCACCAAGAGCCACTCTGAAACACTATTAGTGTTTAAAAAGATTGAGAATTTGCTCTCCTTGACACAGGTTTGTTTTTTTTTTTCTTTTTTTAAGCAGTTGCAAGAATTAACAGAATTTCACCATTTCCTTTTTACTACTGGCAACACACTTTAAAGAAATATAAATCTCTGCAGAGAGTGTTTTTTTCATGATAACCAACAGCTACAGTTCATGCTGAGCCTGCTGCTTTTGTATTGCAATCTAAGTGAGATCTACAAAGTTTAAACCATGAGATGCAGGAAATCCAAACTTGTCTGTAACATTGTACATCCCTACTCCGGAGCAGTAAAAGTGCTGCTTCTGGTCACATCAGTGTACCACACATACGCCAGCCCCATCCCTGAGTAAAAGGTGTGAAAGGTTTCTAAATGTTCCTTGATTTAAGGGAAACAAGAGTAGTGATGTCACTTCCCCATGCTGAGAAAATGACGGGGAACGACAGGTCGAACGAAGCGACAGTGGGACGAAGGAATTAAAGGAATGAAAAAAGGAACGTTGTGTCCCTCCCCTCCTCCCGAGGTCTGCATCTTTGAGGGAAAGCAAGCCTAAGGGCAAGGTACAAAATGGTAAAATAGGTCAACAGTGACCCTGACTCGGGTCTCAACCAGAGGACTCGAGGTAAGTGACATCAAACTCAAATTCCCCCCGATGTGGCCCAGACAAACTGAAACAATGCCTAAGTTAAACGCTATAAGGAACAGTCACTTTATATATATAGATATATAGATAGATGATAGATAGATAGATAGATAGATAGATAGATAGATAGATAGATAGATAGATAGATAGATAGACAGACAAATAGATTTTTATTTTTTTTTTTAGAAATCCCTATAAAGAGGTTCTTGTTTTATTTTTCTTTGCCCTGACTAATTTCTTGGTGATTGTATGTATTTCGTTGTAAACTAAAGAGGCCTGCTACAAAAGGAAAGAAACAAACAGACGAAAAGAAAACTGCTGTTAGTTACTATTGCAAAGCGGCAGCCACGTAGAGCGGAGGCCAAGCCTCGTCCTTTGGCTTCACCTCAGCATCCCCGTGCTTGCAGTGGTGTTTTGCACCTGCCCTGTGGATCGATGGCACTCCTGGGCCTGGGCCTGCACTGCAAGGGATGCTCAGTGCCAGAGGGAGAGGCACAACCCCGCCTTACAAAGGACTTGGCCCCGGTGGGAGCCAGCTCCTGCACGTGTGTGTCCAGGCGGAAGGTGGCACTAGGCCATATGGTTGAGTGCCACCCTCTGCCTGGATGCCATGTAGACATGAATACATCTCTTTTTTTCTTTTTTTTTTCTTCCTGGATCTCTTTAAACAACAAATACAAAAAGGGTTCATGTTTCCCGGGGCAGGGGATCTTCTATCCTTAATACGGTGTGGGTTTTTTGGAGGGGGGAGGATGGGGAGGGACTTATTAATGATGGGTGGTTGGCAGGGAGAAAGGTAGAAAGAAAGAATTCAAAAGAGACAAAACCAGGGGAAATCAGAAGTGGATATGACATCTAGCTAACACCGCACAGGTGAGTCTAAGTTGGCACGTAAAGTATTGCACATCCTACAAAAGCTAAAGCATGGAAGGGGACAATTGTTTGGAAAGAACCAGTTATTTCAGAATTCCTCAGTCTGAAATACAAGCACAGAACTAATACATTCCTATTGCTCCAAATGTATTTTTTATTATTATTTTTTTTATTTTTTTTAGTGTTAGTTGAATAGATCCAGTCAGTTTAATAGCCCCTGCTTCCTTATTAACCACAAGTATGTATGTGTATGGTTTTACTTGAGATTTCTTTTTTTCCAAGTACACATGAAGTACAGAAATAGTGGTACGACTGTGAACTAAAATCTGTAATTCTTTCTATTCCTTTACCATCAAAGCTTAAAAAAAAAATACAGGAAACAAAACGAAACAATAAATTGCAAGTGCCCTGAGCAGAGTATATGGAAGATTAAGCAACTTCTCTGAGCAGAAATATTAACAAATAAGCACTAACTAAGCTGTGTGATTGTGAGAAGAAACCCACTCAGCTATTTGGTAGCCCGCTGAGAGGTTAATAAAATTCAAGGAAATTAAAAAAAAGTTTCAAGCTATTTTAAACATATTTCAACTTTTTGGTGCACCCCAGAATATGGTATAAAAACAATTAGGTCTGGTGTGAGCTAAATTTCAAGTAACAAGTAACAAGAGTCAAAGATGGGGTTTGGGGTTAACATTTCTTCTCTTAAAGAAAAGCACTGTATTTCAGGGGAGAGGGAAAACAAGACTTTAAATAAATTTGTTCACTTTAGGTTATTGTGTTTCTAATGACAGACTTTGATTTCCTGTTCTCCCTGTGAGTACAGCTTCTTCAAAACTACCTGAAGGATGTGATCTCGCCAACCAAAAACGACGACACGAACGCTTGCTCACGGAGGGCCCGAGCGCGATCCCACTGGAATCCCGCTGGGATCTTTCAAGAGGCAGCGACAGGCTTTAGCACTCAGCCCCAACATACTTCATACTCACACCTCCCCAAGGCTCGTGCAGGGGGCTGGGTGCACAGCACCGCAGAGGATCCGGCCCTACCTGGGGAAAGAAAAGACTGAACGCGTGAATCCCCCCGCTCCTACTTGGTTTGTACCAAACTCTTGAAATGTCGCCTTTCCAATGGAAAACGATGCAATTAAAATAACAAATAATAATAATAATAATAATAACAATAATAATAACAATAGGTTTGTTTTCAAAACAAACAAACACCTTGCTTACTTATAGAAATGTTTTTTGTTTTTTTTCTGGAAAACTCTCTCAGCAAGTCTGAAGAAAAATTCTCAGAGGTGTCCCGGTAGGACCTGGTTCTGTGTGGCCGATACGGTAGAAAGACCGAAAATGAACTCTGAAAGGAACGTAACCCTATGAAATGGCCTAGAGCGTAGGCAGGTTAGTGAGTAATTGCTACATTTGTTTATGCTCTTTCAGACCCCCCCCACCCCACAACATTATTAGGTAAAAACTGCAGGAATACCACACAAATGATAAACTCAAGATGTGCAAATTGCAAGATTCTTTAAAGTCCATCTTTTTCAAAAACACTGGACAATGATTTTTTTTCCTCTTTCCTTTTTCCTTTCTCTTATTTTTTTTTTTTTTATTATGTCAGCTCGCATATGCCTTTAACTCTTTCTCAAGCATTAAAGTTTAAAAAGTGCCTCCTATTAAGTAGTCCTTTGTGGACAATGACTGTCACATACTAGTTCAATAATTCACATTCATCCCTTTGAAACCACATTAAAACTTTCAGCATCTTGCCTGTGAGAAAACTTTACATAGTTGCATGTAGTTACAGTGTTGAAGAGATTTGTTTGTTGTTGTTGCTTTCTGAGCAGATTAAAGTGATATACAGTACGTACTGAGTGTTAGACCAGGATGCTCAGCAATAAAGTGTGAACAGCATTTTAAGTGCTTAAAGACATTCTAGGTTCATCTTCAACAGCGGATTCCTGTGTCACACACCGCAATTTGAAAAAAGTGGCACCAGTTGTCCATAACCATGAACTAAAACCAGTACTAGAGTTAAAGACAAAGATTTGCAACCTAACTGCAAACAATGGATGCCTGTGATCTCAAAGGGGCAGTCTGCGTCTACCTTGTGGAAGCAAATGTCAATGGCGTAACCCGGTCAATTTGTCTAACACTGCACAGAAACAGGAGTGAGCCTGAGCCAGGCGCATCCACAGAGCCAGAGGCCTCCTCGCACACCCACGCACACCCACGCCACACGCACGCACCCACCCCCCCCACTGTCAAGGGAAACCCTGCAGGGCGACCGGCGCGAGAGTCCAAACAGCCTCGCCGTCGCTGACTCCGGGCAATGGAACTGCACTAGCAAGCAGAAAGGAAATGTGGTGTGGCAGTTTGCTTTAGGAATAAAAATCAGTGCAGTCAGACCCCATGGGGGAAAAATATATATATACATATACACACACACAAATATATATATATATATATGTATATATATATATATATATGTATAGTAGAGCCTTGAGTAAGAGTTGGCTTGTTGTTGAAAACATCAGAGACTGTCTGATCCTTTTCAGTAACACACCCAAGGGCTGTGTCCTAAGCATCCACCTGGGGTGAGGAAACCTTATCACCAACCCGCCAAAGAGCGGCTGTCCCGCCCCGGGGGCTGGCATACACCCACCCACCCACCCACACACACAAACAAGCACGCACCCCATGTTTGACACACACCTCTGCTACAGTTCCCTTCTCCTCACCTCCACCCAAAAAAACTAGAACAGGAACTAAAACAACAAAACAAACACAGAAAAAAAAATCAACCCCCCCCCCAAAAAAAACCCAACGACAAAAAGAAAACAAAATCACAGCTGGACCCTGTCCTACACGAGGTGTTAGAAAACAGGAGCCATGACAACACATTCATTTCCACTAAGGGTGTGTGAAGCAGATACTGCCCCTTCTGTAGCTCTTGATAAACCTAGTCACTGACAAACACTTGTGGAAAAACATATGCACCAGTCTCCTGCATAATACCAGCTGCAACTATAACAACAAGGTTATAACATAAACCTAAAATAAGATGATAACATGTAAATACTGGGTTATTTAGTCTACAGTACAGTAATCTGGATAAAAATGACAAGGGATAGCCTAATTTCCTTTCCCCAAACAACTTTTACTTTCCTACGTTGGATCGACCTTCAATGCAAATCTTAACCTCCTGAGGAATAAAAGAAGGCTTGGGAAGAGTCAAAGGTGGCTCCTCTTCTGATTTCTCTAGTTTTCGTGTTTCAGGGGCTGACCACCTCCTCTTCCTCGTTGCTGGGGGCTTGCTGGGTTCTGTTTTGGTGAGCAAAGGTGCTGCAGGCAATCCTATTTTGTCCGGAAACTTCAGTTCACCGTTCTCAGCTAACATCTGTGCGCTTCCCTGATTAATCCCATTTTCCTGCTCCGCATACCTGTGTCTACTTCCACCTAGACTGTCATTCTTTGAATGCTTCAGCAAGATACTAGCTGAGTCCATGGGCTGGCCCTTTTTAATAGAGCCGTTCTTCAGGTTCTTGAGTGTGAGCGATATGCAGACGTCCCCCACTGAGAGTTTGGAGCATGGCAAATCAAAGAGCTGGCTGGTTCTTTCAGGGCAGCAGGATGACCAGCCTTGTCCAAATACAAAAAAAGGGTATTCTACCAAGACTTCCACGCTGACCTGCAGAAAGAGAGGGGACAACACAGGGAGACAGAGGGAGAGAGAGGGGAGAGCATGAGATCACTCCATGAGCCCTCACACATGTGCAGTGCCTGCCATAGGGTATGGAGGGATAAAGCTGGAATTGCAAAAGTGATGTTCAGTTTCTGCAAAATCAGAATATTGGTCACCAGACCTCACACCGGCCCTTGTCACCCAGCTGTTAATACTTTCTCTGAGCTCAGTATTTCATAGCACAAACCTCAGCAGGAATCAAGCTTTACCTTTACCCAGCCACTCAGGCATAAGAGTTAGAACAGCTTTGGTGTCCAGCAAGCTGTTTCCCACCATCTCCTTGTGGTACCTAGGACCTGTAATTAAAATCTAAAGACTTTCCAACCAGAGGATGATTCAAGAGAAGCTCTCAGTTCTGACACAATTTCCTAAATGATCACAGGAATGTCATCCTGACCTCTGTCCAAACAAGCCTTCACTGAGCAGCTTGAAAGGGTGAAGGCACTCTGCCAGGGGAAGGCCATGAGCACATGCAGAGTTGTAGCCATAAGAGCAGCAAGTGAGAGCCTGCCTTCCCCCAGCAGTCTGTTACCAGTCCAGTTTTTTCCCTTTTCACACCCAGTCTTCCACTCTGCTGCAGAGTTTACCTCCTGTGCTTCCTCAGGGAGGTAGTCATCCCTCCTTCTTCTGCAGTTCCTGTACCCGGTCTCCGTTTCTGTACCATGTCACCTTTCCCCCTGCTTCACCCCACTTTCAAGACATATCTGGTCAGGAATCCAGATCTAACCATCTTATAGGGAACTGCCATAGCCAGAACAGACCAATAACAGGTGCCCCCTGCTCCCCGACCTTGCAAATGCTGGGCCTTGAGGTCCCAACATGATAAAAAACATCTGATAAAACAACATGATAAAAACACATGATAAAATACCCACCTATCTTTGAATGTGGTAGCAGTCCAGTACTCACTGCAGGCTCAAACACTTGATATTGACTCGTGATTCTCAACCTATGGGGCTGATTCCACCCCCGCCCCCCCAGCAAACTACAAAGAGAGCAGGAAACTCTGACTAAAACTTCTTTAAAACTGGCTGGTTTTAGCTGCTGCCTGTCACACCAGTGAGGTCTACGACCCTAATAGGCTGGCTTGTGCTGAAGACAGATACCCTCTGCTCTGCTCACATGGTCCTTAAGTCCTCTGGTGCCCTTCTCAGGCATGGGAGCAGGATCTCACTCGGATGGGTGGTAGGGGGAAAAAGGGTAGGAGATCACCTGAATACATGTGCTCACCTTTTTTCTAAGCCATTCAGCAGGCACGGACTATACCAGCTGCCTGGAGAGTCTTACCTCTCCAGGACCAAGGACTCATAAGGAACATCACAGTAGGCTTGTGAAACCACATCTCACTCTGGGAACAAGTAACACTGTCACACCCAGCATGGCTTTGCATCATTAAAAATGCAATTCAACACAGGAGCAGTTTGAGATGCACACTGCACTGCAGTATTCCAACACATTTGTTCATAATATAATATTAAGTGTGAACCTTGGGATGAAGTTGCACGGTCTGTCTCACAGAAGAGGCTGGACTCTTTGGAAGCACTGCCCCCAGCAGCCTTGCCCCTTCCCTGCTACCAATGCCACCTCCACAGCTGCCCTCCCTGCAAGCAGGGCCCCTGGTGGTGCCACTCACACCCCACCAGCTCCACAGCCTTCTTGGGCAAGAACACTTGCTCAGGAATGTCCAATAGCTCAGAGACAGAAGCTCCAGAACCAGGAAATCAATGATTCCCACTGGATGCTGATGGTGCCTCTGACTAAGTGCATGCCATGCACTAGCAGCTGGTTATGAAAGGATTGATTCTGTTGGAAAAAAACCTAATTGAGTCTATAAATATATACTATGTACTTCTGCAACTAGGCCAGCAGATAATGCTGCATCCATTATCCTGCCACCCCACCTGCCCAGCACAGTAAGCCACTGTACAAGGAATTTCAAAAGGACCAGTTTAGAGGCATAAGATACTACATCAATTTCTGTCATGCTAAAACCTTTTCCAACCAGAACTATTTGCCAACAGTCCAATTACACACACTGCAATAGTGGAAAGAGTCCTGAGTCAAGCCCTGGTTTAAGTTTTGAACTATGGGGAAAGTGGGGTGAGATAACCATGAAAGCCCCATCCCTTCATGCTCCTGGATAGAAACACTCCAGCACTAGGATTTGCAGAAATATTTGCCCAAAGCTTGGGATGCTATTCCATACATATCCACCTCAGTTTAACTGCAGTCTAATCAGGAGAAGATCTGCGTATCCAGCATCTCCCATGGACTTACATGGAAACTGCTGTCTGCACAAGAACTTTAGGTTGTCTCCAGGCATGGATCACCTGGTGGACACAGCTTTCTCCTTTATATTGCTTTTTCTCACCTCTTTCTTTCTTCATGCGTGCTGCATGTATTTTTTTCTTTCTTTTTCTACGTTTCCACCCGTGTCAAAATCTATTTGTGTCTGTGGGAATCATGCTTGCTTGTGTCCATCACCCTCACCAATACACAAGCTCCTCTTGATGTCAACACACTTCCACCACATATTATGATTTTTTTTTTTAATGTAGCATCCAAAACACTTGCCTGTAGGGTTGGTAAGTGAAACATGCCAAAATTGGTGGTGGTGATCATGAATTAACACCAAAGACGGTGGAGTGCTGGAATCTCCACAATCTGGTCACGCTGTTCATGTACCACTATTGATTTGAAATGGGTTCCCTCATGGATTATCAAGCCGTTTTATTTGTCTGCTTCTAGATTCAGCTAAGAAGGGATTTGAGGCAACCATCCTCTAAAAACAATAGTAGTTTAAGACCTTTGAAGTGTGAAAGTTCAGTAAAAACACCCCACAAAATTTTTTTCTGACCACTGCATTCAAACACAAACTCCCTTTTTTTAAAAGCTTCCCCCCCTGCACCCCCCAGTATTTTGCCATGATTATTATAGGAGAGAAGGAAATTTGGAACTTTTCTACCTACTAGTAAGGATAATGTAAGAAACAAACATGCTGGTTCCTCTCAAAGCTTACTGAGACTCTACTGCAAGCTACATTTATATTTCTATTTGTTAACACTGACTAGTAAAACCACGCAAAACTCTTCAGTGCAGCCACTGAAATCTGCAACTTTCTATGACCCTTTGTAATTTTTATTTCTCATCCAAACTCAGTAGGCAAGACATGCTTAAGACAGCTTAAGAAGCCCCAGCTGGAGCTGGAATGCAGATACTAGGGGCTGGCAGATTTGATGCCCAGGAAACACCCTTCCCACCATTTAGAAACACAATAACTTTGGTCTTGGGCCTCACTGCTGCAACCAAAATAACAAGCACGAAAGCAAAAGGTGCCTAATGAAAGTGGTTCATGAGAACAATATTTTAGTAAATGTAAACATACATTTTCCAATTAAGTGGTTTTTTTCCATAATGCTATTAAAATGTGATGAAACTAGGAGTGGCAGGTTGGAAACAAAGAGAAGAAAGCAGTTCTGGAAACAATGTGTAATTAAGCAGCAGCACTCTCCACTGAAGGCCTTGCTGTGGGTGCTGAAAGGCTCCTCGGGCCCCAAATAACAGCTGGGTGGACTCACAGAATAGAAGCTCTCCTTCTCACAGAGAGAAGCCTATGCAGTGCCATGCTCCCACACAACCTCCCCTGTTCACAAACTTCAGGACTTTTAATGTTCCCCCTGCACTCCGATGCCTTCACAAGAGTGGATTTCCTGTAAGAGATTTCTGGGGCTGTAAGGCAGCACCGTGTGCCACGGAACCACTCCCCAGAACATGGTCTGACTGGGCATCCCCCAGGGCTGCATCTACCCCAGTTCAGTCCACTGTTACTATAGAAAAGGCAGGCAGGGCTGGAACATCAGGGGCTGCTGCTATCTGCAGTCACGCAATCCCGTAATTTCTCAAGAGAAGCCGCCAGCAGACCACAGGCTGCCGCCTTTATCACATGAGCTGTGTCATCTGCTGCATTCCCAGAATGCAGTAACGTGAGGACAGACCACAGTCACCCATCACTTGGGAGACAAAAGGACTTACTGTCCTGTGACCAGGGGACACAGAGATCACATGAGGGGAAGGCTGGGGGAGATCTCCATCTGCAGCAGTGAACTGAGTCAACATCTCTTTCTGTGTCTGTTACAGTGACAAAGATAATGAAAAGGGAAGCTCAAAGAAAAAGTAACCATTTGTACATGCACTGAAAGATGTAAGGGGAAAATTAAACTAGATCATGGTCTAAAATCATATGCACTAAACTAAACTAGTTACGGCTACTAACTGGATGCTCTCATGGGACTTTCCATTACTTCAGTGGTTATGATTCCAGTTTGGTATTGTTGGTGGGTTTGTTTTTTTTAAATAAGGAAAATTAAGAACTGTATGATCATCTTTTCCATTTAATCTATACTTTAGAAATTATTAGGAACTGAAATGTATCATTTTAGAGAACTTATTTTGCATAGCCTGTGGGCTTTGACCTTAATATCAAGGGAAGCGAATTACTGGCTTTTGTGTTCTCCCAGCAGCAAAAGGATGGACAGGTAATAATGATGAAATTCTTATTAGAAAAATAATATGTGGAATTCCAAAGAGATGTAGATCCACAGGTCTTGTCTTCTAGGCACCTTGAATGCAGAGGAGTAGCAGCTGGACTTTGGGTTCTGGCCCAGTTGATACTTACATGTCTTCTTAATCCAGAGCTTGGATGCTGTGAAACGGAAACCTAGCATCCCTCCAGGGGTAAAGACAGCTAGTTCAGTTATTTCAGTTATTAAGGCCTTCAGCTGAGTTGATTTTCCTCTGGGTTTCCATACCTGGAAGAGGGATGGATTTTCCAGGTGACTGGAGGACTGGAAAAGGAGGGAAGATGACCCCTTTCTGCCCAAGTGCTGTGCTGGGGAGGGCCAACTGTTGGCTTGCAGTGACACTACACAACAGTAGCTGCATGATGCCTCCCTGTTTACTTTACAGTGGTTTATGCTCAGCTGAAAATAGCCTCCTACCTCTGTGCCTCAACTGGTGAGAAAATTAGCTGATGTTTGCACGGAGCCTGAAAATACAGATTCATCAATATTATAATGACTTCCCAGAGATCCCTGAGAGGAGTAAGTAAGTGAGCCAAAGCTAATGATAACAACACTATTTTTGTATGGCACTTACTCTTTACAAGTTACACTCCCTTGGTAATACCACTCGAAAAGCTCTCTCCTTGCAGAAGCACGTATGCAAGTGAAACTCAATTGTAATGAAACACTTTGTGGAGCTGCACTACACACACAGCTCTATCCCCCTGCACTCCAGAGTCAAGAGCTCTATTTCAGCGTGGCAGCACCACAGTGCCAGTGCTCAGAGCAGCGTGACCAAGTACTGATCTTTCGGCGAGAACACTAAGCCTCTTCACACGGGCAATTTTCTAAGGAGTAATGACTGGTGCACACCTGCAAATACAGCTGAATACTTCCACAGCTCCACGGCAGGCTAAGGGTGAGGTCACAGAGATTTCAAGCATATAGAAATGCACACACACTCTCTCTCTCGCTCTCTCTTTCTCTCCCCCTGCCCCAAGGCGAAGGAAAACCGGCAGTTGTCCCTGCTATGCAGGGACACAGCTGATCTGGGAAGAGACCCAAGTCCTGGAATCTGCAGGAAACCTAAATTAAACCCCCGTTTCTAATCATATCTCTGTGTGACTCGCCCTCCATTCTGGAAGCATCCCCGGTGGGAATCACAGCTGGGGAGTATTTTGGCTGCGATGATGTCAGCCTGCTCCCGATAGGCTTCTCTGTAAGGTGACACTTTGCTGGGTGAGACCTGTGTGCCAGGCCCTGGATTTGTGCAGCCTCGGACTTGCTCCTTTTCTGCCAGAGGATGGCACTCCACCCCCTGCAAAAGCGCAGCTCTTCCCAGGACTGCAGCCCATTGCCTGCCTTGACAGCGCTGTGACCGAGACATGACACGAACGCTACCTGCTCATTTGTACCTCTTCTGCTGTGCAGACACCGATGGCCAGGCTGCAGGCAGAGAAATGTGAGCAAGATGAAAATTGCAGAGTGGAGATTGCTAGTTTTGAAATCTCATTATTCAAGGCACCACAGGAAATTATAGTAACTGGTCATGATCCATGGACAGTTCCTCTAACCGTGACACCTGAGATGCGCCAAAATACAATTAAGCAGTGGGGGGAAAAAATCGAGTCTCTACACTGAAAGCACCAGAGGCTCGACTTCAATCAGCTCTGCAGATGCAGGCACCTACGTGAATGAATCCACACAGGGAATCTTCCTGTTTGGCTTGAAAAGGAGGACATGCCACATGTAGTGATTTACCATGTATATACACTTGGGGAAGGACAGGCCACAGGATGCTGAGACTGTAAAAAATTTTCTGTGTGATCCACTCCTCAGTACCATCACCATCTGCTTTTTGCCTTCAAACCATCAGCCTGAGGTGTGTTACTACCTGTGTCTGTGTCCAGTTCCTCTCATTTTCCCTCTCTCTCACTCTGCTTCTCCAGCACTGAGGCTGCAGCATCAGAGCTGCAGATGGAGTTCACAGCACTCGCACCAAAACAAAAAGATTGGCAACAGGATTATCTAAACCGAGTACCTCCAGGAAGCCAAACGCTACACTTTACAGCATCAACCAACAGAATCTAAATTGCTCAGAAAGAAAATGGACAGCATCAGGGTAATGCTTTAAAATGAATATGCAATATTCTCAACCTAAAAACACCTCTGGAAAGTTACAGGTTTTTCTTCCTGCTTTGCAAACAGAGAAACAAATGCCAGAAGCACAGCCTACCCAGACACCTAGACGGTTTTTCCTTCCAAATTGCACTTGACCACAGAGTTTACACGAGCCATGCAATGCTAAAACCACCTTCAAGTGAAGCCTCAGTAAAACTCTATAGTGCGTTTCAGTAACTTATATGCATGAGCACCATTCCCAGGCAGCTCCAAGTTTTCAAGCCATGGAAATTCACTGCCTTGTGCCCTACCTATCTTTTTAGAGTAGGTTTTGATCTGATTCTATCACCACCTTTCTGGTGTGAATAGTAAAAATCACCTATCAAAATGAAAAATGTAACCCTTCATACCCCTTATACTAGCTGGTATTTTAATCAAAACCCACGAAAATCATATAAGTCTTCCTGTGAGTTCTCCAGCTATAAAAGAGACCCATATTAAATCCAAGAGTCTACATTTATCACCAGTGTGACCTGATGGCTCCCCCAGCTCAGCCAGGAGGATGATTTGTGGTCCACAGTTTGGATGAAGACCTATCTACAGATGGATGAAGAATCCGAGTGGATCCAAAGCAAGTGAGCTGTGATGTGGCCTGGGGGGCCACAGCATGCGTCCCAGTCCAACCTCCCCCAGCCCATCACGCGTTGCCATTACCTGTGCTCGATGCTCCCCCACCGCAAACTGTATGATGGCGATGCCTGGGCTATGGCTGTCTTCGATCCTCTCCACAGTGCTGGAGTCTATTTTCAGGTCGTTGCTAATTTCCGCGCTCTGTATGAAGTCTTCTGTTTTCAAGTCCTCTACTTTCTTCAGCTCCCCGTTGGCCAGCTGGATGATCGACCCCTTCATGAAGTAAGGGGGCAGCGTGGGGGGCGCGGCGGCAGGGGAGGCAATGGACTGCACCACGGGCAGGTGGATCTGCGCCTGCACCATGGTGGCCTGGTAGGCAGGCTGGGTGGTGAGGGGCTCCGCGCTGAAGTTCTCGCTCTTGGGGACGGCGGTGGTGACGAACGTGTGAGGCACTGCTGCAAACTGAGGAGACGACGTGACGATCGCAGGCGTGACTCCCGACGGCTCGACGTCCGCGCTGCCGACCGGTATCAGCAGGGACTGGGTGCCCGGGATCACCAGGTGCTGCGGCAGGCTGCTGGGGTAGCCGATGGCTTGCTGCTGGCCGCTCAGGTAGCCGATCACCGGCGGCTGGGTCCCAGTGTAGAAAGCTGTCGCCGGCAGCCCCACAGGGAGCTGCTCGGAGGCGCTGTGGGTGGTCTGAATGACGGTGTGAGGGGACAGCGTGGCCACCGCCTTCACTCCCTCGTGGCCCAGAGCCTGCTGCGGAGACAAGGCATAGGACCGGTGGGTCGGCTTTCCTAAGTGCAAACTTCCCTTGTCGTTGAGGGCTGAAGGAGAGGTCTCACGGTTGGCGGCCTGCTGCACCTCCATGTCTGCCGTGGGCGTGCTGCTGTTGGGGACCACCATGACAGAGGCTCGGACACCTGAGGAATCCCGCACGCCGTACTCGGCGGGGCCCGAGTGGACCACCACGTGCCTGGTCTCATAATGATGGGGAGCTGGTTTATTGCCTGCTTTGACTAGACCCATGTCGGCAGAAGGCGAAATGCCGTACCTCCGGCTCTTCTCTATCTCGCCATTCAGTACCTCCTTGGCCTGCATCGCCTGCAGCCGGCTGCTCTCGGGTTTCTTGGGGGGATCCCTGGTGACAAAGTGGCCCCCCGAGTCAGTGTACTGCACCACCACTTGGGAGGAAGGGCCGAGGGTGAGGGTGTGCGGGATCACCGTCTGATGTGGGTGCAGGGGGACGGGGATGGTTGGAGGAGAGACATTTCTGACAGTGCTCTGGGAAGAGCTGGAAATGTGGACGTACTGGTTCTGCTGGGTGGGTGGAGGAGACCCAGCAGCAATCAGTCCAGGCGTCCTGACCAGGTGCGGCTCAACTTTGTGCCCCTGCTGGCTTAAGCCGCTCATGCTGGCCAGCAAAGTGGAATACGCCTCCAGCTGGGAGCGCTGGGATGGAGTGGTCGCAACGGCTGTGGCCGCCGCCACGGCGCCAGTCGCAGAATTGGCTGTTGGGGAAATCAGCTGCGAGGGGATGAACCCGGTGTACGATCCACTGTACTGGGGCCCGACGAACTGGAAGGTGTGCTGCAGGTGAGTGTACTGCACGGGGGAAACGGGGGTCCCTGACTGGGAGAGGGCGGGCGAGTACACCGTGGGAAGAGTGGTAGAGGCTGGAACGGACCTGGGCGCACTCGGCGGGGAATAGTCCAGCCCTGCAGACAGTGACTTGTGCAAACCCTGCTGCAAGCCTGCCTCCACCGAGGAGGTGCCCCCGGGCCGGTGCCGGCCCCCCAGGCTGCCCTGGCCACTGGGTGTGCTGGGGAGCCATGCCAGGTTATCTGCACGGTGGTTTTCGTTTGGCAGGACCGGCTTCACCTCCGAAGGCAGGCTGGTGGCAGGGATTTCTCGCTTCTTAGGTGGCAGGCATTCATTGCTCCGCTCTTGGTTGGATTTCATCTTTCGCCGTCCCCCCTCCACTGTGCTTGCTTCACTGTCTGGCTGGCTCTGATTTCAGTCTGATAAATGGAAAGTCACATTTGATTTCTGCAGGGGATCCAGTGACTTCATGAGGAATCATCTCCCTGTGAGCACGATCCTCCGACAGCTCCTCTGGATTCTGCAACGAAAGGGTGGGCAAGGGAGACGGGAGTTATATCGTCAGCACTGAGAAATGAAAACAAATAAGCAGACACCCTAAATCAGCAAACAGGAAAAAGACCTCTGGAAAAAAAAATATAAATGGTCAGGCATTGCCACTCTCACATCAAGGAACAGTTGACAGCTAGCTATGCTGTAAACAGCAGAAAAATCCTGGGCATGTCTGCTAATACATCAGGAAAACATTTAAAAATTTAGGCGTATCAGAAACAACCTGACCATAACTTGGCACATTTAGCAGCAGTCATTCATTTATTTCCCAAGGCCCATTCTCCTTCCCCTACAAAAACCCTCCATGTCTCTATGGTGCCTGTTTTGTTTATCCAGCCTCTTCTTCCCCTGCAATGATGACACTGCCTTCACCCTAACATGACCTAAAAAAGCATGGGAGCACAGCAGGGAGCCCTGAGGAACAGGCACACATAAAATATTGTTAGCAACAAGTCACAGTGAGTGGTACAGAAGGACGGTAGTGGGTCACTCCTAAACCCCTGAACCCGAGAGACACTGGCAGGGCGACTTCACGTGATACCACGCAGGGCTGTGGAGGCAGCAGCTGCCTCCTGTCTCCGCTCCACACCACAGCTCATTACAGGGACACGTGTGCTTCATCTCCCAGTCTGGCAATGAACCTCAGCCACAGGAGCTATTTACAGCAGCAGCCCAGAGCCAGGGATGGATCTGAGCCAGGTTTTTGATGTCTGGTGGCGGTTTTTTGACCCAGTGCTTTGAACTAACTCCCTCTGCTACTGATACCTCACATTCAGGTGTCCATGCAGGACTCTGCTGGGAGGAGCTCTCAGCCACATGCAGGTAGGTCAGAGCAGGTGCTGGCACCATATTCATCTCTGGCAGGATCCAACCCCACTGTTTCTTAGCCACTGCTGCACCAGAAAGGCTGTGGGTACCACACTCACAGCCATGGCCACAGGTCCAAACACTGAGCAAACTACTCGGCCTTGGGGACGCCTGCCCAGAGCTGCTCGGAAAAGCATGTTTGAGCTTCTTGATCCAAATCATGAGCCCCCACCACTGCAAAAACTCACAGTTTTATATTGGGCTGATTTTGCTATTGGAGAAAGTAAGTAGCTTTTCTCTGCATCACCTATTTCATCCAAAGGCAACAAAGCCTTCCTAAGTCTTCTATTACCTTTTAAAGAAAATATTGTAACTAAAACACATTTGCTCTCTTCCTGAAACCTACCTTGCATTGAGTAATCAACCTTTGTGGAGAGTGAAGCCCCTCCTCAGCCCCTGTCCAGCCATCACCTGTCATCTGCATTTCTGGCTGTTTTGAAAGTTGTGCAAGAATGGGTGATGAGAATGAGAAACCGCGCACCTCGCATGAACAGCATGAACTGCATGAACAGCAGCTCAACAAAAAAAGCATGCATTACATGTAAGAAGAATAGAGAGAAAGAATTAAGAGTGGATGTGAAAGAAGATGGAAATAGGATATAGCCCACTTTAAAGGGAATGCTGAGCAACAGTAATGATACTTATCTTATGGCAAGTAATATTCCTTTGGGGGATTTCTTTCCCTGCTGCCTCACTTCTAATGAACAATAAGCCTGATGTTTATATGTGTTTGAAGTACTTTGAAGGCACACTAGACTCAGATTAAACCTATCTTTAAAAGCACTCTTTACGTTTATGGTCCTCCAAGCTACTTTAAGCCTGCAGGAAAAGTCCAAACCTACTAAAGGTTTGATATAATCAGTCTAAAGTTAATTATTCCATTCTTTAAATATTGATAAACAGTAATGAAACACCAATAGCTAGAGCTGGGGGAGAGGGAGTAAAGCACTGCTTCAGGGTAGATTCCCTGGCTTTCAGGAAATAGGGAGAATGAAAGAACTCAGGGCAGCTTCAGATGGCCCAATGACACCCAGAGTGCAGCAGCCCAGGCACTATCCTGACCTGCCCTGGTCTGTCAGCGCCATCACCTCAGCACCATGACTGCGGCGACGAGAGCAGCCAGGAGACAGGGTCCCTGCTAGATCAGCACGGGCCTTCCCCTCCTCCTAACAGTTGCTCAGCGTGTCTTGGCAACAGCTAAAATTATTATATTACACATGACTTACAGATTTTTCTTTTTAAGTTCGACTAAAAATAAAACTGCCGAGCTCACATTTGCGCAGTCATCCTTGGTTAACTTTAGCTCTCTGTAGCCTTCTGCCCCGGGCAGTCAGCTTGGGTAGGTAAGTCAGCAGATCCTGGCCCAGGCAGCTGCCCAGGGGGGACATCCTCAGCATGGGGTGCTCTTCCTGCTCCCCTTTCCACAAGGAGCTTGTGCTGGGCTTGTACCATCCTCCAATCTCTTCTGGAACATGAGCTGCAAATCCAGAATTGAAATACACTCCCACAGGGAGGCAGAGGACTGGCTTCTCTGCCTGCAACAGAGCAGGGACCTTGTACAAGGGATTGAATAGGGACAGGCTCTTTTGCTGTGATAGGTAAACCAGGCTCCCAAAACCAGTGGTTCCAAAAGTTTGAGGCATCTGGATTTGTTCTTCACCTAAAGTAGTATACTGTGAAGTTCTATGAAATGGGGTGAAGTTTCATTGTGCAGGAGCTGAAGCAAAGATTTTATTCTTCTAAATAGCATTGAACCAGTGAGGTTTGGGTGGCCTCCAATGTCAAAGCTAACATCCTTCAAAAATACCAAATACTCTTTTGGGTTGTGCATTTTAGTTTTGGCATAAATCCTTCAGATGGCTGACTTCATCTTTACCAATAACAAAAGGGCTCCCCAAAATCTTCTGGAGAGCACAGGAGGAATGAATACATTTAATGGAGACAAGGGATGAGACAGCCATAGAGCAGTGAATACTGCCCCACTTTTCCAAGTCCAAGCACTTCACAGTGAGACTTTGAACTCTTAACAGACATAGGATTGGATTTGCAAAAAATGCAAATATGCAGCATTAAACAGCCTAGTTCTACTTCAAGACCTAAAAGACTTTTCAGCATAATTCAAGTTCCAGCAACAGTAGAGATAAGACAGGACTGATTTTGCTTGAGAAGCAATGAAAGTGAGACAACCCAAACAAGAATGTCTCAAAGGCAAGAGGTACAAGACCTGGTTAAACAGTTTTTTACTGGCTGCCCTAGAAAGATGAATGCCTGCCTTCTGTGGTGTGCCGCAGGGTTTGTTATTTGGATGCTCCTTTTTTTTTTTTTTTTTTTTGGATCAAGACATTTTTCCGACTCTGGAGCTTTCCTTTAACTTTAGAGCTGTCAGTCATGATTTGTATGATATGCAAACGAGTAGGAAACACCAGGTGATTCTTTGCTCCTGTGTGTGTCACAAGTGCGTGCGTGCGTGCAGGCATGTGTAATTATGGCTGGGAAGGTAAAAGGGACAAAGAGATCAGGGAGAGCAGCTGGACTTTGGTATCTCTGGCAGTGAGTACACATGAAACATTGCTAAACTGTCTGGACAGCCAGTGTCCGCTGGCAGTCTGCCCACACACAAATTCCTGGAAAGGCTTAAGGCAGAAAAATAATCACTTGGAGAAGTCACCATCTGGGCTTGCTCTGGTCCCAGAGGGATTGCTCACTGCAGCTCGGGATGTGCATTTTCATGCAAAATTCCAGTGTCTCTTTGCACGGTACTTTAAATCTGTGTTTCTCAAAACAGCATTTTTCTACTTATTTCATCTAATAAATTTAAAGCACAGGAGAGGATATTGGGTTATAGCTTCAGATGCTGACCTCCTTTATTTTTCTGGAGTTCACTGCAGCAAAGGTAAAACCAGCAACACAAGCGTCCAAACACAGCGATATGCTGTGTCCCACCACTCAGGACTGAGTCCTGGGGTGCAGGGAAGTTGGGGCCAGAACCACAAACCACAGCAACGCCTGGCTATGCAAATGGTGGCACTTTCACTGCCCTGAGAAATCAAGCACCTTCTCTGTTCCATGGTGCAGCTAACATCCTTTTCTGGGTCTCTAAACCTCCTACAAAAATCTGGTCCCTCATCCTCCTCTGGTCCTTGACCTTTCTGCAGTTGCCAGCAAGCTCACACCATCACGTGGAACCAGAAGGAAGGACCGGCGCAAGAAGCACCCAAGAGGGGCAGTGGTCAGCTTCCAACTTAAGGGACATTCAATTAAACCAGTCACTTATTGTCAAAAGGCTCCTTTGATCGCAAATCCTAAAAACACACGGAGTACTCTGACTTCTCAAGTTCCACTTTTCAGGTATGGCCAGCAGACTCTCACATTTGTCGGTGCACTATAAAACCTGCGTCTCTCCTCCATCAGACACCGTTGCCCTGCCTGGCACCTAAATGTTAATGCAACATTCGCAGAGTCGAGCCTGATCCGCGGCTCTTTATGTCTGGAGTGTTACCGGGCAGATGCAGCAGCGCAGTCTGATGCTCCCGCCTCAAATCACCCGCCCATCCTATCACGAGTGAGTAATTTCGGCAGCGCTGGAAATGAGTGAGAAGGGAGGCATTTCGTCCCACCTCTCCCCTCCCCTCCAAGGAGGCTGGCATCTTGCGGGATCGGATTCAGAGAGACGAAAAGACAGACACACTGCAGAGGGCTCCGCAGCTGCATTCTGGCTCTCAGATCTGTACGCCAGCTTTCTCCCCCCGGCTCTACAGCCTGCCCGCTGGCAGCTACATATTCATGGTTGTAACTGCTACAGATTCCATTAGCCCTGCCATGTGCAGCTCAGCGCACGCCAACAATAGCTATAGGAGCTTATTGTCCAACCCGACCAATTTCACAGCTCCCTGGCAGAATTCCCGGGAGGGCCAACTGCAGAGATCCATTAATAAGGAACATGAAGACCTCTAATAAAATCTGAAATTCTCCTCCCAAAATGAAAGGACTTCTGATCAACACCGCATCCGCAAGACAGATTGTCCAGTACAGTGTTAGTTCTTATTATACTTCTGGGAATCTGACACTGCAAATTGCTACAGGTTTCGGCACAGTGAGCAGTGGTTCTGCACGTCCTTCCTCTCCCCAGTCAGACCAGACAGACTGCACACAAGACAAAAAGCAAGTGATATGAACAAACCTCAGTGAGCACATCACCCGATGTGAGATGCCCAAAGGTTCAACATTCCAATGAATTTCATGGAAGTATGTAGGTACCAGAGCTGAGAGAGGAAGGTTTAGGAGGAAAAAACCAGTCTAACATATATTCCCAAAAGGACAGACAGATGATGGAGTCCCAGGACATCCATTCATGAGCACAGATGATACAAAGGGTTTATAAGAAAGCTACTCTGCTGGTTAACTGTCTGTTTCTGCTACTTACCCTGAATTCTGAGGATAAGGAGAGATGTGCGTGTCCTAAGCAGGTAACATGCATCCTGTGCTACTGTGGTTAGACTGTGCTTAGTTAATAACACATAGTTTTTTGTACCTGCTAGCTGCTGGTGAACTGCACAGAAACATGGTGCTAGAATTATCTTTGATTTTAGTTAAGCTAACTGCTGAATGAAGAATTGGAATTAACTATCAAAAGTTTGCAGGTTTCTGCTATCAGATCATCTGGGTGCCATCACTTCATTCTGCAACAGGAGAGATGCCCTTATTTTTAGCATCTGTAAAAGTCACTCGGTGCTCTGGGTGTGCAGCAGATCTTTCTGTCCTTTCTGTGCACACACACAGCAGTGCAACTACACATTAAGCTTTGCAGAGTTGTGAGTACTGTGCGTACTATGAGTACTATGGGTGATCTAAACAGATTCACAGCTGCCTACATCCTTTGTCTACACAGAAAAAAAGCTTTTAGAAAAGGTAATCTCTCCTCTTCCAGCATGCTTTGCAGAGAGGTGGTACCAGAGCATGAAATACAAGATGCCAGGGAGGCTGGAAGCAAAGAAGCATTTCCTCTGAGAGCTGCAAGCTGACCCCATGTCAGGGCTCGCATTGGAGGGCTGGGTGTGTTGGCTATCCTGCCACCCTCCCAGCCCACCCCACGGCAGCATCCTCGCTCCCCGGCACAGATATCCCTCACCTTGCAGTGCCAAACCTGGACTCTCAGGTGTCAGGAGTCAGGCCCAGCTTGCCTCTGAAACACATGATACTGGTTCACAAATAAAAGATTTAGTAAAATTATAAAGGTGAAGGGTACTACTACTACTACTACTACTACTACTATTATTATTATTATTATTATTTCTTTTAACTTGCCCTTCTGCTTTGTGAAGCCTTTCAGGCTCAAGGTCTCTAGCTTTTCCCTGCAGCTCACAAGATCAGAAACTTACTAGTTAAGCTGAAAGTGGAATTTCCCATCTCATCATTTGACACCAGGAACCGGAGATTTGTGAAATAGCATCAGATATCCACAGATAAAAATGCATGAGCTGACAGTGCTGATTACAGTGAGGTTTTTTTGAGGGTGAAATGCTGGACTCCAGAGCCTTCTGCATCTATGGGGGAAGGGAAAGGATGTAACCACTAAGTGAGGGTCTGAGCCCTGGAGCAAAGCCATTTCAGTGTGCACAGCTTGATGCGCAGCTTTCTCTCTCAGCTGCACAGCAGTAAGTGCACCTCAGCTGACCCTACGAGAAGCAGCTCCATCTGCAGCCACAAAGGAAAGTTCTGGGGCTGCTCAGGCCTGGGGTCTCAGCTCAGGCTGACTGCCAGCTGCATAGTCCCACGTGGCTGGAGCTCATTCCAGCAGCTTCATGATCCACCACCATGCTGTACTGAAGACTGTACAGCCTGACAGAGGCCTGCCAAACCCCTCCAAAGCCCTGCTCCCCAAGCCTCGGAGTCAGCTGTGCCAGGACATGAGGACCACCAACCCAAGATGCTCAGGAAGTCAGCATTCCACTGCACACATACCCAGTCTGCAGCGGCAGCATGGACACCGTGGAGCAAACACACGTAAATTAAAGTGCTCCTTCAACCCCACCGACACCAGGACGGAAAGGGGGATCCCACCTATGCAACTCCACAAGCGGCCAGCGCAGCATCCAACCTTTTATCTCCTGCTTTGTAGTGGCTGCTGCAGGAGCAGGACATCTGACAGTGCTCAGTGACACTCTTTACTCTCACACCCATCCCCTAGAGGCGCTTCTGCAGCTTAAATGAGTGAACAGAGTTCATTTATAAACAAGTCTAATACAGAAATTACTTTGTTGATGTTTTTCATTTATCTAAAATGTGCCTACAATGTGGCTACAATGGGAGCTGCCTACACAAATTTCCATTGAAAATTTCACGAGTGACTATAAACGTAGCAACACCCACTCGCCACTCATTTTAACTTGTGACAGAAACTGTCATGCCTGTATGAACACATTTGTACTGCAGATATGTCACACAGGTCTCCTTCCATGTGTCTGAAAACGCTCGCTAACATTCTCTCTATCTTCTGCAGAACAAAATAAGAGAGATGCCTGGCTTCGCTGCCAGGAGACTTGAATAAGACCCCCACGAAAAATTACAGAAACCGGGGGCGTTTCACCCCTTTGAAGATCCAGCCAGAAACACCAGCAAGCAGCAGCCAACTCAGAGCAGCCATTTTACAGATAAGCACAGGCGCTCACGGGGAGGAGTGTGCCTTTAAGCCTGGCTGATAAGGGGACAGTGTGAGAGCATGGCTTTAGGGGAAGATTTGGAAAGGTCATCTGCATGCTCAGTGCCTTTCCTTGGAAGCCTTCCCTGCAGACTGCTTCTCTGGTAGATTCCACGTGCCAGCAAATTAGACTATAATTAGTCCATCTGTAAAGTGTGAAATATGAACTGATGTTAAATTCCCCTTGAAATGGATTCCAACACCTTGCCTTCTCTCAGACTTCATTCAGCAAAGATTTAACTTGAAGCCATTTTGCACCAGCCCTTGCTCACTGCCTCAGCACACTGCCTTGGTGGCCTCCCAGATCAGGATGACTGACCATCACTACTGACAAAACAGAAAAGCCAGCAGCTCATGCTGATCTCGAGGCACATGGCACATACCCCCAGTGCTGCGGACAGAGAACGAGCTATCCCCCTCAGGCACCTCTTTTTTCTCTTCCATTTTTTTCTTCTTCATTCCAGTCAGCTACATTTGGGTGTGGCCTGCAGCACCACCCACTCATCCTGCACAGACCCTCATGCTGACCACCTCAGCACTGGCACTGTCGTAGGGATCACTGCATGTAGGAATACCCACAAGCAAGAAAAAAGCCAGATCAACTCTTCTGCACCTTCTCTCTCTCTGTAATGCCTCCCCAGGCCCTGCAGCCCACAAAACCAAGTGACTACTTGCTCTTCCTGACTCAGTGAGTAGGGAGCCTCCCTCCTGCTTAATGGGGAGCAAGAAGATAAAAGGGGCACAGAGCCAGTGTCACTTGACTGAGGCCAGCATGGCGAGGCTGAGAGATTTCCCCAACTGTTCTGATTAGGCAACACAGAAAACAGTCAAAAGAAAATGAAATAATGCAGGATTATACAAACATAGCATGTTCCACAGTCACAAGCTTCAGTTGCAATTAAAAAATCCACCCATTCCAACTAAGAATGCAAATCATCATCGTTGCTCTCAAAGCAGGGAACGTTGACAAATGAAGGCGGTGTGCTAACAGGCAGTGCCAGTACTCTTAATTTAAGTAGGTGAGAAACAAAGGTATGTACCATCCAGGGCTGCCAGAAAGAACTTTGCCTTAAACAACAATCAAAAAGAACTCTGAGGATTTAAAATTTACTTTTCTTACGAAAAAACAGATACAAGAAAACCTTTTGCTCTATTTTTCCCAGCCATGTGAAGAATGAACAAGAAAACAAAAAAATCACACAGCTCCCATCAAGGTTATTTATATTCAAGTTTTGAACTCAGGAACTGAAAACATTCCTGGATTGAACCTGTGGGTCCAGTGAATCACAGCTTGGAAACCTGAATGGACCTTTTGTAAAAGCCACTGAGCCACGAACATGCTTTCTCACCGCTGCGATCACTTCTGTGAAAACACCTTACCCATCTGCCCCTGGAAATCCACGGCACAAGACAAGTGACTCCCGGCACCAGTGAAATGGACAAAAGGATGACTAGCTACCTGCAGCTGGTTTCAATCGGAGAGCCGAGTAATTATTGCAGCCCTCTCCTGTGGCTCATATGGAGCGCAGCATGGAGCTATAAAGCGTTATGCAAGTCTAATGTGCTGCCAGATCTCTTAGAGCAGGCAGCAGCCAAGTCACTCCCTCCCACCATTGGCTCAGCTTCATTAACTTAATCAGGTATTCATTCATTCATTCACTCACTCATTCAAAAAAAAAAAAAAAATTACTCTAAACTTGGCAAATAGCCAGTGCCATGCATGCACGGAGCATGCTCACATCAGCCACTGGGGCTGGAAGAAAAAGGATAGTCTAACGTTCCTCAAGCTCTGAACAGGGCTTTAGCTTTGCACGCAGCCCAGGCACAAACACATCTTTGCCATGGCCTCTCCAAGAGCACGAAGGGCTTGGAAGTTGCGCTGAGGTCAGACGCTGACGCTGGAGATCGCGGAATCCAGAGCAGTCCCGTAAGTCAGTGCAGCCAGCAGGAAGCTGAGTAGAGAACTTCCCCAGAGCAATGACCAATTAAACAGTTTGATTTTTTAGGGGGAAAAAAAAAAAGGAACTGTGGCAGGATTGACTCAATTAATTTTGCTGCAAGGTTGCGCACCCCCTTCTTCTGCACTTACCACATACATTGCACAGCTTAGTCCAAACAGAAGGAACAAAAGCAGAACAGAAAGGGGGTTTAAAAAAACCCCTAAAAACCAAAAACAAAAAAAAACACCCAGAAAAAAGAAGGGAAGCATCACTCAGCTAATATTAAAAGCAATTGGTAATGGAAATCTGTTTGACCCCCACATTTATAAACATAAGATTTCCTACAGGCATGTAGCACTCAAGCATCGAATACAGCACCCTCCCTTGTACAGTTCTTCCACTTATTTTTCTTAGTCTGCAAAGAACTGCAGCTTAAATGAGTGAATAGAGTTATTACTTCCTTCTAGCTGTCATCAGAACAACTTTCACTGCGTTTTTTTTTTCCAGCACACTACAAGAAAGCTGCTTCATAACTATTCCAAAAAACAGGCCTTGAGAGTCAGCTCTGACTTTACTGTGAAGAGCTTCATGCAAGGAGCCAGGCTGGACATTAAGGAAAGGGGAAAGGTGTTACATTTCCCTCAGCGGAAGCTGAGCAACAGCATGGAAGCAGACAGCATCTCTCCCCCCTTACCTCATTCTGCCCTGTGTGAAAAAAATACCAGATGGCAGATTACTCTGAGCGAGTCCATAAAAGTAACATGGAAATATAAAGCACTTTAGACTGTTTCAAAATAGTGTTTATGGTTATATAATGAAAATGATATATCCTGGTGCAAATCCTCAGCCACAGACCTGGCTGAAATGGCTCAAGAGCATCTACACTCCCCACCTTCCCCCAGTGATGCAAATCAGCTGTTATAACCCTCCATGCTCTGTTATTATGGAGAGCACAAATGTTTTCTGTAGGAACTTCAAGTGCCTCTTCTGTAGATGGCCTAGAAGTCACTCTTTCTCTTCAGAAAAAAAAAAAAACAAAAAAAATCCCAAAACAACAACAACAACAAAAAAAAAAAACCCACAAAAAAAACCCAAAAAAAAACAAACCAAAAAAAACCCCTGAATTCTTCTATGGCCACCACCACAAACCATGATACAAATGGCAAATTAGACAAAGACTTTCAAAAAAGATTATTAATGTAAGCCAACACTTAGCTAAAGGTCTGTAGTTCAGACACACTCAGCAAAAGCATCTAAAAGACCCCAAACCACAACCTGTTACTCTGATCTCAACTCCGCTTCTGACCATAGCACAGAACCCATGGTTAACTTGAGGATCCCCTCCTGAAGTTCTCTGTAGGTGAAGAGCACCCAAGTAACTAGCAGATAAGCAGACACACAGCTTCTGAGGAACCAGCTGTCGAAGGGCTCCAAGTGAGATTTACGCTCTGCAGCTCATCGGCAAGCGAACAGTGAGGTATGGCTGAACATCACTTCTTTGCTACATGACAGTACCATGGATGTGCTGACTGTAAGAGGAAAACTACTCAGCATGCTTTTACTGCATTACTAGAATTAAAAAAGAGAGTGATGCAAAGGTGTCTGAAGCAATTTGTTTCTTAGTCCTTGGCCTCCTGCACTCCAGAGTGTACAGGACACCAGCCAAGCAGTCTTGAAGTACTCTACACTGAAGTCAGCCTCCTTCACTGGACGTTCAGTCTTGAGCTAAGGGCCTTTCAATCATCTAAGCTCTTAAGCACTGTGGCTCTTTCGTTACCTTTGCCCCCACCTCTCACCCTTCTCCAAATGGAGTCCAAAGCTTGGAGGCTCCTTCTTTTCACTTCACCCCCCTTCTCCTGCAGCCCTGACACAATTCAAGACACAGTACAAGCCCTTCCTCTTCTGCCCAGGCCTAACTTCCCTTGTCCTGCTTGAACAGGTGCTCAAACCTTCTCCACTGCAGTCACCTCCTTTTCTGGCATCAGGGCAACAATTCACCTGAAATTCCTCCTCTTGAGCCTCTCCTCCATGCATCATGCTCCATACATGGGAACAACCAGCAACACACCAGAAGTAGCTACGCAGTTTTAAAGCAGGCTGTCAGAAGAAGGTCAGGAACATAAAGGAGCAGGAGAAGAAAACCAGCCTGGGAACACTAAGTTTTATCCTAAATGATCCAAACTTTGGCAGAAGTTGTAGTTTGGTCTAGATAAATAAAAGGGATGTGGTTTGAGCAGTTCTGGTTCTTTATATGAATAATTTCACTACTCCATCTGAAAGAATCATTAGAAAAGTGTGGGGTTTCATGATTCAAGACAGGAGAATGAGAAGGCAGTATTTCAGCACTGTAAAATGAGGCTTGCGTGTCTAACCACACTACCAGCTCAGAGTTCACTTCTCACAAGTGTCAAGTATATTTTCCATTCTGTACTTCTTCAAGCCCTAGTTCTGTCTGTTGTCATCACTCGCGGGGATTTACCTAATCCCTGAAACAGCAGAAAAACATAATCTTTTTTGCTGGAGAAACAGAATCATGTCTCAAGCACACTGAAAAATTCAAATTGTATGTATCATTTATTGCAGCTCCATTCATCCACCCTGTGTTGACAGTATAAATACAAATGATGCCCTTAACAAAATGCTGAACTGCAGTCCAATGTATTAGTGGTATTTCTTAGAGTTTTCCACTCACTTTTACTGTTTCTCTGCTCACATTCCTCACACTTCAGCATACTCAAGCAGCTGCCTGTTTATAAAAACAATGCCTGAAAGAGAAATGTTGATTCCCATCTTCATCAAAGCTGGTGACTTTAGCTCTATCCACTGGTCTGAGCTAGAAAGTGGGCCAAAGGCAACCAAAAGTTAGTGGTTCATTTGAAGTCTATTATCTTGCAACTCAGCTACAAAGGAAGACTCCACAACTTTCTAAGCACAGCAATTCACCTTTCCAAAGTTTTATTTTAAACACTAGTGGGCCGCTATGTTGACCTTTAAAATTCATTATATCACATTATACATGGCTGGTACAACTTGCTGTATAGCTCTGTTCATACACAAATAAATAATGGTGCAATTCCAGATTTTATTGGCGCTCCTTGGACCCATGCCAGCAAATCCAGCTCAGAACTGTGTGTCCTCTACTGACAGAGCTCTCTTACCAACTGCAGCCTTTTGCACAGGACCCAGCAAATCTGTGTTAGTCCTTTTGTGGCAACAGACACATCCCACCAAGGTTTGCCAAGGAGCTTCAGCGGGTATTACCCACAGGGCTCTGAAGTGCTTCCCCCTGGCTGGGGCTAAGGCAAGACCTAGTATGAAAACTTCTCTATCCAAAGATACCTCGCTAATGACCAGATTTCAGTATCCACATCAGTTAAGGACCTCTCAGAAGCATTCCAGCTAAATTAGGGGAAGGAAAGATTCAGCCAGGGAGCTGAGTGCTCAAAACCTTTGTGCATTTTTCTTCAAGCCATAATTTAAGTGCTGTTCTCCCAGAGACAAAAATAGTTAAAACAGGCTCAGATCCTTCCATTGCAAAGCAGAATCCAATGGGGAAACTTCATTGGGAGAGATGGCTCCTGGGGGAGTTCCTTGCAAAACACTGCCTCATCTCACCAGGACGTCCACTACACCCAGGACAAACAGGGCACACTGTCATGACAGTCAGGCAGGTCTGACCATGGAGGCACTGTGCCTGGCTTGAGGGCTTCAGAAGCAATAGCTGAGTACAGACATGATGCATCCCACTGCTCCACAGCTTCCCCTGCAGCCACAAGATCATTACACACCATCGCCATTCCTACAGCAAAAAGGAGAACTGGTTTTGTCCTGGTTTTATTTACGCCTGTTTAGCTCTGGACCAAGTGATTCTCCAGTTTCTGCTCTGCTTACCACTTTCTCTCTCTGCCTACAGTTTCTTCTGAATGTATAATGATTTTACATCTGTTAATTTGGTTTGGTTTCTTTTTCATATATGGTTAGTGACTTGCAGGCTCCTTATGGTAAAAATGAAATAAAATGCTGTTTCTTCTGCCTTTTGTTCTCATGCTTATGGATGAATGATGTATTTTCTTAGAAACGTGAAATAACTACTGCAATGGGTGATACATAATTGCTTTGGTAAAATGGACAAGTTATGAAAATATGGAATGATCATAAGATCATACAACCAGGATGACTAAAACAACAACATAATTGGTCAGAATTTATTCAGCTCCTAAGGAGAAAAAACCTTGACAACACTCTGCTATAAGGTTAGCGAACCTAAAACCGAAATAAGGTATACAAGTCACTGTTGACCTTTGGCTAAAATTAAGTGACAACTAATAGTGTCTAATAAAAATGGCAGGAATTTTTCAAGGAAAAATTACCTTAGGAAATATTTGTTTTCAAGCCTGAATCTGTTGGAGACAAAAATGTTTGACTACATCTACATCTGGGAAAAACAGCTAGAACTTCTTTGTAAATATTTTTTAATAATTAAAACCTATTTGCTGATTCCAAAACTAAATGTTTTAAACAATTAACGAAGGTGTAATTAAAAAATTCTGTAACTGCAACAGAAGTTTAGTTTAAAATGAAACCACCTTCTAGCTTGAATACAGGACTATATGCTTTGCTGTACTGTTTTGTAAAACACTTTCACCTATTACCTGATTTTCATTTTATCTCAGCTTTTTAAGTTTTCCTCATATTAGAGCAAGAAATATTTTTCTGAGATCTTGGAAATTCTCATGGGCAGAAATATAATTTTCTCTTATTTCTGATTTCTAATTAGATTTAAATCTTTCCTAGCTGGGGCAAGACCTACCCAAGCATTTTGAAGCATTGCTAGCCTGTGTATATACATATATATATATATGTATGTATGTATGAAAATTCAATGAAAATTGTCGCTCTTGCCTGGCAAAAGCCATGAGCTACACTCGAATAAGAGTCTTTCTTCTTCGGTGACAGTGTCATTCAGCTCACCTCCCAAAGGTTCAATTCTGCCTGCGAAATCTTTCCTTTTGGTTCAACCAGCTGCCAAAACAGCACAGTGTTCTCTCTGAGGTACAGCCAGGTTGAGCTGACAGCTACCACACCCGATTAATGAGAGGGAAAAGAAGAAAGAGAGAGAAGGGCACTGATAGCCTGTCTGGTAAATTGGGGTTGAAGGAGCTGCAGCATTTCAGAAGCTGGTCCATTCCATTCCATGGGGAAGGAAGGAGAGAGGAGACATCTCTCACACATGTGCTGCCTCAGCTGCTGTGGAAAGCTGCCTGCATGACTAGCACAAGGGGCACCACAGAGTGAGTTTATGATAATCTCTAAATAATAATCTTATAATAGTGGGGGATAATAATCTCCCATGAGCTGCACTGCTACAACTCTATCAGTGAAACCTTGTGCAATTCAAGTTCACTAGTGGACTGCTGGCAAGGATGGGAATATGCTTGTTACACCTATCCACTGAAAGTGTTGGAAGACACTCAAAAATTAGATTTTAGCAGGTGATTTTGACAGCTATGATTTGTGTTGCCACTCAGCACAGCTGAAACCACTCCAGTGAGGAGCTGCAAAGGTGGGGGTAACACAACTGAGTCCTCTGTACCACTCAGGTCAAGGCCTTGCCCAGGACCCCTGCAGAGATCCATGGCAGCTGCTACTCAAAGCATTGAGAGCCCAAGGGGAGCAAAGCACTCTGAAAACACTGCGAGCCACAGCATGGCCACACTGTACCAGCACATAATGTGCAACTACCTACATCCATCAAAACCCCAAACATGTCACAGACAAATTACCAGCTGACAGAAAACCGGCAGAAAAACCACCTGCATACCACCTATTGCACAGACCTAATTCTCCAATTAGACTAGGTGCCTCCTCACACAGCTTACTTCATTTAGGCAAACATTTCCAGAGGAACATGCAGACAAATTGGCCCTGGGATCACCAGCAGCAGCTGCTGCTTTCTGCATGCAGAGTGTTGAGCAAATCAACAGAGATGAGCTGCTGCTCCCATCAGAATCTCAAAGATGTGGATGACAACGCTGGTTAATTAAAAGACACAGAATCAGACTAAAGGAAAATTGTCATTCAGCAGCTTAGACTGAAAATCAAGCTGGTCTGACAAGAAATAGGAGCTTTACCAATTTTCAGACTATGGCCAAGTAGTCTTTCTATGGCACTGGTATAAAATTATTTCCCCCCACATTCTGTTCTTTTCTGAACTACTGTTTTAGCATTTTTCTTCTTTATTCTCCTCATCTTAGCATTTCTGTCATTCTTGCTTCCTCTTAAATGCTAGTTTCTGTCCTTGCTTCCATATCAGTTGAAATGCCACTATCACTAACAGCATGAGACTGAGTCAGAACTGAGACTGCGCACTCACTCACTTTTGACTCTAGGAAAGAATTACTAAAAGCCAAAAAAAGTACTGTGATTTACATGCCCTCTCACTGATGCCCAGAACAGAAGAACTGCACTAGTACAGTATGTATACAGTTGCTATGAAGTGCTTATTGTGTCACACTCTACATGAATTTTTTTCACTCTGTCCTGTCTTCTCCCACCCCACAACTTTAAGCCTAAAGAAAAAACACTGAGAGGGTTGGCAGACTCATGTGGGCATTAAATCATACTTCAACATGTTCTTAAGGAGGAGAGTTTTTTTTGCATGACTCCCATTTTAACAACATAAACCCGTGGTGAAGAAGCCTTCCTGAGGGGGCTTTCTCGTACCTTTGCGGGGAGGGAGTGGGGGACGTTATTCTGTGCACATTCACTGCAGAGAAGCCACTCTTCAGAGGCAGATCAGTACAAAATTTCAGTAAAAACTCAGCTACTGATCTCAAACAGGTGTTAAACAATGTTAAATATGCATTTGAATTGCCATTTGGTTTGGATTTAATGGCACAGATTATAATCTTTAAAGAGCTGATGTAAGACAACCTCTCTGTTTTCTTCATTTCCTACCTGCAGAATGTGGCCTGGAGACATTGGACACAGGGGAGGTAACACAGTCAGGATTGTTCTGGTCAGATAATAAAATAAATAGAACACTTTTTGATAGTTATTACCTAAAGTTTTTCTTCTTTACTGCTAGAATTTGTTTATGGCTATGGGAACAAGATCGGTCCTTCCTTATATTAGCAATTTATTAGGAAGCAAAATCACAATTAAATGAGCAGAAACAAACTCCCTCCATAAGCATGGGTTATATTCATGCAGTGGCAGTGCTTGCAAAACATGTAAGACAAAGACTGTCCTGTGCCATCAGAAAGAAAAAGCCATTGAAGATCAGCAGTCTTTAAAAATTAGTTATAGGAGATTATCTAATTCCCATCATATTTAATAGTATATAGCTTTACTAATTTTCTGTTATCATCAAACTGCTAGCACTAAACAAAAATGGGAAATTGGCTCTAATGCCAATTGATAATGGGAAGGATCAGTTCTGCCCTCTGGCTCCTTGGTTTGGAGCCAGCTCAGGTTGGAAGTGAAAGCCATTCCTGCTGGGTGCCTCTCTGAAGTGAGCTGGTGTTCTTAGGCTTCATCCAGTTCCACATTCATAGAACAAAGCCCATCACCACAACAATTGGCTGTGCTGGAGATGGAAATTCTTGAAAACATTCTGTCTCTGGCTTTTTGTTAGCATGCAAATAGATCCTAGCCTGGAACAAGGATATTTATACAGGAATATTTATGCCAAAGCAAATCTCACCAACGGTGACTGTATGAAACTTGCATGCATTTTATATCGCTGTAAAACTAGAACGACTTGCCTTGCAGCAACAGGGGTGTTTTTACCCCTGTGTGACCTCGTTACTTTGGTGAGGGGCAGCAAACCCAGGGACCACGAGGTCTGCCAAGCCTTTAGTAACACTGACAGCTGCACGTGCATCTCGGTATTATTGCTGCTCTCTTTTAAAATGCCTGAGCAAGGCTCAGCTTCAAGGTGCACCCTGGGTCAGGCTGAATCTAGAGGACCTACACTGGCTGAAGAGTTTACAGTAGGTTCACGTTGCCCAGCAGGTCACCTTAAATCCAGCTAAACAAGCACTCAAACCCAGTTACACTAATGCAGGTGCAGGTCAATAAAGAGCTGAACAGCTCTCCTTTTTTTGGAGGCTGGATACTGCGAAGTGTAAACCAACACCCTATCCCTCAGCACTGCCCTTTTCCTGGCAGAGGCTGCAGCACATTAACAGGGAGGGCAGCGCAGCTTGCATTGTAGCTGCTGTGCCGGCACCATGATTAATGGAGACTTTGTCCTCTGGGGCTGTCAGCCCCAAACCTTTCAGGAGAAGTGAAACCTCCAAGAGGGAAAAAAAAAAGGGAAAACTAGTAGTGGAATTACAAATAAGTGTCTTTCTGACTTTCAAATGAGACGTGAAACATCTTCATTTACAATTTAATAATTCAGTAAGCACTTTATTGGAAGAGACTATCTAATGGGTTAATTTCCAAATGTCATTTATCTTTACTCATTGGGGATGACTTTCTATAATTCACTCGAGGCTGCAACACTCATAGATTAATTCATCACCCTCCAACTTGAGAAGATAAAAGCCTAACAAGCTCTAACCTGCTACACAGACTATATTTAAGCAGTACAGGATAATGATAAATATCTCCCATAAAATGTGTTCTTTTCACACTTCCTGCAAAAACTGCTGAGCGAGCCAGCTGGCGAGATGGAGCCGACGGTCCTTGCTCAGAGCCCCACCATCCACACGTGGGGAAACTGGAGTGCTCCCTTCCCCAGCGTCCCCCCGATCCCCGGCTGCCCACTGGCCTCCCGAGCTGAGCACAACTTTGTCCCCTGCTGACGGTTTTTGTGGCCCTGTCCACACCCCAACAGTGACCCTCCTTCATGCCTGGCAGGCAGGCAGGCAGGAAAAGGCTGCTGGGGGTTGCGTGTGCAGGCTGGTTTCCATTAAACGTGCCCCGCTTCCCGAGCCGGACTAAGCACTTTGCAGAACAAAATGAAGACTGGGTGTCTCCCCAGCAGAGAGGAATGACTATTGTAGGCAGCGTGGGGAAGCAGGAACTGGGAAGAAGGCAGATCAAGCAGCAGCACAGGCCACTCGCAGGGCCCGGATGCAAACTGAATCACTTCTCGCTTCCTTCTTTCATGCGCAAGTGGTGGATGCTGATAAGCATTCAGGGACCTCACGCTCTGACGCACTCCTGTGTCCGGAAGCTAGAGGAGGTCCAGGCCAGTCTGTGCATCGTCCCCTCTTGACCAGATGTTACTCCAATGCTTTCCAGGACTGCTTTTAACATCACAAAGATTTAACTGCAGCCAAGCACAACGACCTCCAGCTGGAGCTGGCCTTCCTGCCCAGGGCCTGAAGCCTAAGTGACCTAAGCAGAGCACCAGGATGTTAACCTGGCTCGTTACCCTGTGTGGAAACAACCTTGTACCTCCAAGCAATGCTGATCCTCAGCATCCTTCCAATACCACCCTCCCCGAGTCCTCTCCTCACTTGCGTCACTGCATTAAACACACACTGATCACCCAGTTTGGAGAACTGAGAGCAGAGCAAAGAGCCAGCCTTTCCAATGTGCTGAAGAGGAGTCCTTGGCTACAACTGCATTTCCGAGCCATCAGACCCTGGATGTGTGCCACTGGGAACTGGAAGGGTAAACCACTCTGATTAAAAATTGAGTTACCTTCTACAAACACACTTCATCATCTAATTAATGCAAGAAAAGAAGCCATACTCCCAGCCACCTGGCCATCTTAATGGGCTGAACACATCCACTGTAAGATTTTCAAAACAGCCCCTCAGGGTAAAGGTCCTTTATCTTTTTGTGTTGTAAGCCCTCTAGGTCTTCACTATGCCTGACTGTGTGGGAGCTGCAGAAGTCTCACTATCCTCTTCTAAGCATGTATCTTCTTCCAGGTCAGCCAAGATCAAAGTGTGATCTAGAAAAAAAAAAACAAAACTCACACTGGCCTTGCCTTGGGCCTCCATGTTAATGAAGCCCTGTCACCACAACTGGCTGTGCACAATGCCTTCACATTTATGCTTCCCTCTCTCCCACAAGTTAGGATAGCATCAGCTTAGAAACAATACAATCAGATTAAACCAATTTAATCCTTTCCTGCCAATTCTACCTGCATTTTATTTAGACAGTGTATTTGCATTCCCAAGGGTATTTCTTTTCAGATTATCATGATCTCACTGTAGTTTCTGTAGTTACATACCATTGACCAACCACTTTTTTCCCCAAATGTTTTTGCAGAGGTGAATTCAATTTTTCAGCAATGGCAGAAACATGACTAAATACTTGCTGCACAGATGAACTAGTAGCACAAATTTTTTTGTCTAAATTTTAAACCACGAAGAGATGCAGTGAGAAATTAATGAAGATATACGAATACATGCAATGAAGAAATCCTTAGTACCCCTCATGCATCTATTTCCATTTTCTGATTTCAAATGACAAACTGAGACAAGGAGCTTTTTTACCCGTTCTACAAAGAGCTTTCTTTGAAGCAGAAAGGAGATGCAGGGTCACAAGTTTATGAACCTAGCATTTTTTCCCCACAGTCTTATGTTGCATCAGTTTTAGTTTCCTTTTCTTGTTCTATCCATTCAGACCATAAGCATTTAGTGGAATGATCTGGCAGTCATTCTGCACAACACCTCTAGCAAAACAAGGTGAATCCACTTCTTGGTCACTTCATGAAGTGCTCACACAACGATGCCACATTGGTTTCTCAGGCTGCTGGGAGTGGGCAACACCTGGTACCTCACAGAAAGGCAAAAACTGCGAAAGCAATAATAACAATGCAACTAAGCACCCATAAACAGTGTAGAGCAACAGAAAAACAGACTTTATTGACATCTACAGTTTCTTCTCCTGACTGCTGAGTTGCACTGTATGTGTGGCAGCTGCTCCAGCACCACTTAAGATCCAAGCATGACCACAACGGGGCTGCAGTGTGTAACATACACGCAGCCCCTGCTGAGGGGAAGGCACTCGTTCCTGCTTACAACCTTTTTTTTACATCTGTCATTTCTGTGGAATCATTTGCCTTATGCTACTGAACACATTGCACTTGTGAGTGGTGGGACAGAGCCCCCAGAGGAAGGAAAGGTAAAACCTCTGTGAAATTTTTCAGGTTCAGGATTTTGACATATGCCATCTGGCTACTGCCACCAGTATTTCTATGCGAATGAAAATCATCTGATGATACCCTGGGAGGGTTTACCCCCAGAAAAAGCTTTTCTTTCACAGCATCAAGACATTACCAGCTGCCAGGCCACAGACATGGTCTTCTAGGAGCAAGTAACACTTCTACTTATAAATTATATCTCTGTATCTTATGATCAGGATGCCATTAATGTTGGTCCTAGGAATAACAGATGGAAATCCACTGTCCAAAAGAAAACTGCATGGAATGTGGTATCTTATAGAGAGTAACTTCTACTTATGTGTGGGAAACAACTGTACAAGCCACATGTTACTAACAGAAACAGGGAACAGTAACTTCTGTGCATCTTAAAAACTGTCCAAAACATGGTTTATTCCTGTTTTATAGCACTGATTTTGTTTTATTCCCTATATGTGGCATAATTTACCACTAATTAATCTTTGGCGGAAAAGTAAACAAAACCTTGCACAGCCGCACCACCTCTTAAACTGCTCCAGTCTTTTTTTTTTAAATTATTATTTATTTTTTTAACAGCCCTAAGCAAAACTCTTAGGAATTTTTCTAGGGCAGTTAGTTGGGAGTTGGGTAGATTCATATGATAAAAATGCAGCTGTCCTCAAAACTCATATAAACAAATCTATAAAAGTAAACAGTAGCCCTTTAAAGTATAAACACTCAACTTTAATTTTTACATGGTTTCCTTATCTAGCAATGATTTTTTTTCCTTAGTAGATACCTTTGCCAGTGCCAAAACACAATGTTTTAAATACAGATCCAGTCACTGATCACAAAATTGCTGTGCACAAAATTGTTGACCGAGTGACTTTAGCTCATTTGTGTAGTAATCAAAGCCACTGTTTCTCTAGGCATGGACCTAAAATTCCAGTTGAGTGCCTATTAATGTGAAACTATGGGAAACCAGTCTGCTTAAAGTCCAATTGCTGAGAACATTAAGTAACTTCGTTGGGAAGGCAGGCTTACATTCTCTGATGACAGGGCCACTGAGGCTCCAGACGTGGTTGCCGCTGTGCCAAGCCACAGCTATCTGAGGGAGAGGGGCAGGCAAAAATAGCATTTAAACAGGCAGAGACTGTGAATCCAGTGCTTTGCAGTGAGTTCACTGCAATTCACTGATCAGCTGATCTCTGGGCAACCAAGCCCCTTTATCCAAGTGGCAGCCCAACTTAGGTACACTGGTGCTTAGGTGCATTGCTGTAGTAATGCTGTACTAAAGGTGACAGACCTATTTCCAGGGAAGCCAGAGAGGTTGTGACTGGCGCATGTTGTAAACTTGCTAGAAAAGAGTACATTTTGGTTGTTGTTGTTGTTGTTTGGTTGTTCTTGGCTTTGTTGTTTTTTTTTTAAAGTGAATAAACATACACAACAAATACTTATTTTCCTTAACTACTTCATATGATGCAGTACTGCAGATTGGGTTTTCAGAGAAACCCAGCCTTTCCAGAGGAAGGGCAGAACTGAACAAAAATGTTTACAGAACGTTGGTATCTCTAGGGAATAGTTTTTGCTTTATTTTCTGGTATTTGCTATTGATATTTATCTTGTCATACATGTGTCCATTTTTCTTTAATTTAATCCCTGCACTTGAAATAATTTCTCCTGGGAAGGAATGACTCAGTGGTTAGACTGTGGACTCTCAAATCCTGTTTCCAACTCTCCATTCGCTCACAGGGCAACAACATGTATGCATATCTTTAAATCACAAGAAATCTATTCCAAATTTTAATGACTTAACCTCATTGTGCCCCAGCAGAATAAGAACTCTTTTTATAACTTTCACTTCACAGATGGGAACAAATACTTTGAGCTCTTCAGAGGATGCTGCAAACTGGCACTGGCAGCAGGCTGCATTAAAAGGTCACACTGAAAACTGTTGTGTTGAGGAAAAGGCACGTATCCTCTTTGAAACACCAGCAAAACAGGCTGAGGGGAGAGGAAGGAGTTAGGGTGTGGACAGCTGGAAGCTGCTGCCATTTCAGTTACCAGCAGTGAATTTCAGTCATTACCCTCATCACTACTCTATTTAATGCTCTTGCAAGCTTTTCAGTGCTCTGGTGTGACCCATCCAGGAAAAAAAAAAAAAACAACAACAAAAAAACAACAAAAGAACCACCACCAAACCACAAAAAAACCCGAAAACACACCTTCATGCAAGGTAACAGAAAGAGTTAATTTTCATCCATCTTCAAAAGACATCTTTTAAAGGAAGCGTTCCCTTGCACATAATTCTGTGTCATTATTCAACTGACTTTAACAGGAAAACCAGGTATTTTAAACCCCTAAAACTGAAAAATAATTTCTGATATGCTGTTTTCTCATATTAGTACTGGTGATGATGTCACTGAAAACTCACTCAGTAAAAAACACTAGCAGTTTCTGATGGACTCAATACTTTCAGGGAAGTGCTGTCTTTCAGATTCATTAACAACAGATTTTACTCCTGAACTTTGTCCCCTGATGTTTGTGAAATTACCCCAATCGCATGGGTTATCTCTCCAGTCCTGGCAAGTCATCCCAGCTTTAGCTTGTTTTAACACTGCTTTTCTTTCATCTCCCACTTCAGGTTCACTGTCCTTATGTCACCCCAAAAAGCAACCAAAGAATTAAGAGGGATTCTTGGGGAGAACAGAGATAAAACAGGAGGATAAAGGCAAGAAACTATTTGTCTGCAATCCTGTTAGTGGGGAAAATGCTTTACAAGGCTGCTTTGTAGGGAACATGCCTTGCCCATAGCAAAAAAATCCTCCATGTAGATGCTTTGTAAAATCCCAAAGTATAAAACACATCTTTGAAGCCAAATTAATGATCCACAGCACGTTGGAAATTCTTCTGACACTTCCGTAGACATAACGTTCTTTCACGCTTTTGACTTTCAGCAGAGCCTCAGGAACAGACCTGCTCAGATTGATAAAACTCAGGAACAGAAAACACCAGCAGGGATTGCGACAATGCAAAACACAATGAGGAATACAGGGCATATATTTGTGCCCACAGCTATCCTTTCAAAGTTACTCCAGGCTGAACATTTTGGGATATAAAGGATGTATTCTGTGCCCATTCTAATGGGCACATGAGTTAAGAATGGAAATGACAAAGAATGTAATTCTCTTAATCCGGTTTCTTAATTCTTTCTCTTGGGTTTACCTGGTTAGTTTCCCTTTTTTTTTAGCAGTAAAGTTTTCATTTGTATAATTCAGTCTGTGGAGAGCTAAAAGATGATCTGCATTTATAAATTGCTAAACACTACCATCAAAATTTTCTGCAAGGACTATTACCTTAAAACAATGGAATTTCTGTAAGTCAAATCCTGTCCCTCCCAGTAAAACAAAATTAAGGAAAAACAAACAAACAAACAAAACCAAACCAAATGAAACTAAGAAAAAGGCTAAGAGAGCCTGTTTAGGGACCTGAGAGTTCTCAGCCCTTCAGCAGAAGCCCCTAATTATAAGTGAAAACTTGAGTCTCCCAGAAAATTTATAGTTCCTGGAGAAAATTTCCACTCCTTCAGCCTGTTGCCTGCCCTCCACTGGCCATGCCTTTCCCTTTGTGCACCTCTGCAAGGACCAGGTTGTCATTGATGGCACTGCCAATAGGATCACCATAAATGCCTGTGTAAAATTCTCCAAAATTCTATGCATTAGCAGGTGGAGTGTACCAAGCAACTTCCTCTCAGTTTCTTCACATCCTACCTGGCCGAGTATCCTCAAAAGACAGAGCTCCAAATATTACTGTCTTGTGGGAAGAAGTTGGCTGCATTACCTGCTCACCCTCTTCTATCTGGCCCCTTACACGTGCTCTGATTCCCTTAGGTGGTGAATCAGATCCAGGAGGCACGTATGAGACTCCTTCCCAGCTATGTGTTTCAGAGAGAAATGGCTTTCCAGTTCACAACTATCGCTGAGGTGCCCAGGTTAAACACATGGGACATTGCTTCTCCTCTTTTCTGCAAGGTCAGCCCACACCTGTTTCTTAGGGGCTCTAGACTGCTCTAGAAAAAGGGAATTCACAAAGGATCACGTATGTGAAACCTGTGTCTAAGAGCATCTGAGACCCAAATGCCACTGAAGGAGGTCATGTAAACTGCTTAGATGTACTAAGGGCTGCTTTCAGCACCTCTTAATATCAGGTGTGTTGTTTCACATAATGCAGACAAGGGCAGCCTTTGTGCCCTTGAGTTACTTGTCCAGTGACTGAGGATCTGATAAATTTTAAACTATATAAGAGGAACTTTAATTAAAATCCATTTCTAGCCTATAAAATGAGAATGAGTGCAACAGTGGCTTCAGACTTGCAGATCAGGCACCTGTGGGACAAAACACATTTATCAGTGCAGCACCTTGCAGGGGAGTGCTGTACATACCACAGGACAAATTCTGACCTCAGTTGCTAGGAGACTTTTCATTTACCTTATCACAAATGCCAGATTCAGACTAAAACAGGTAACAACCTCAGCTCTTTGATCTGCCCTCCTTCTTGGGCTGTGCACATGGATCCACTGAGAGCACTTGCCATGTCTGAATGTCTGGATAATTTCCTTTTGGTAGCCCCTTTTGGCCTAATAAAAACCATTCCCTCTCTCTTCAACACATGCTGGAGTCTGCAGAAAGCAGTAAAGCATCACTGCAGTGCTCTGTGACCCTGAACAACCTCAACAGGTGTCTTGCTCTTGTGGAAAACACATGTTGCTCTGTCACTATGAATACACTGGGAGTGTGAATGGCATATGCATGTTTGTTTGCGTGGGGAGCATAAATTATGGAGATCCCAGGTTTGCAGTCATCACCTTTTGAAGCTACAGAGCTGTTCCTGGGGACATCCGAGGTGCAGGACCACAGGCACTCGGCATAAGTGAGGAGTGAAGCCCTGGGGGTGAGGCAGTCATAGGGAGTGTTCAAGGGCAGACCCAGCACACTGTGCAGCTGAAGGTCTCAATGCTCTAGTGACCAAGAGGGTTCACAGATCAGAGAAGAAAAGAAATTAATTGTGCTGCCTCCAGACTGCCTGGCTAAAGTCATCCCTCTGTTGATCACCTCTCGCATCACCACATGGACAAGATGCTCACTCTCCTCACTATTCAGCACAAGGCTGAAGCTGTTTATTGTTTCAGATTTAAGAATTCAAAATAACAAGTCAAATTGATTTCCTGGGAAGTGAGATGAAGAGAAGCACTGTCAAACACTCCCTCTACTCATCATCGAGTGACGAGTAGCAAAGGCATATCTTGCAGAGCTAACAGCCGTGGAGTGACACGTCCCAACAACTGTATTTTTCCTCCAGAAAACTCTGGATCCACACACAGCAGAAAAATAAGGCCTACTTTTGTAGCAAGGAAAAGCAGCACAGATTATGAACCCATGGACAGAAATCAGGTTCATGCACAAGGCACAAAATCTTTCATCTTTTAGCCTGACCACAGCTGCCACTTCCAAGCCATACCAAGTGAGAAAAGGAGAGAGATGATGGATGTAAAATGCTCTATGCTCATTTATCTCAGGGCTTTCCAGTTTTATGTACAGATAGAACCTTTCCCTCATGGCTGGAGGATCTCTAGAAGATGAAAAAGTCTTGGCTAAGCAGTGCAGAATGAAAATGGAAAACACGAGGCAAGTAGCACTATTTTTTTCCCCCCTTGAATTCACACAGCTGTGCCACAAACCTGTCCATGCTCTAAATTACTGATGTAAGGGAGAGATAACCAGACAACACACATATGCGCCCCACATGCCAAGTGTACAGGGACTAGAGAAAACCTGCATTCTCTAAGTTCATGGAGAAAACAATGATAAAGCAAACTGAAAATTTAAAACAAAATCCCACTGCTGACAGCTAAAGGGACAGAAGACTAGTTTTTTATTGCCCCAGAGGGGTCATGCCTGCGCATGATGGAACTGTGGCCATTAGCAACGGAGAATAGATGTAGGAAGTGTTACCACCCATGACATCCTCTGCAGCCACTGGGGAGTCCAGACCTCACACATGGATAACATTTTTTTCCTGCAAAGTGCAGTGGTGAAGAAAGCATTCCCACACCCCTGCTCATTGTTCCCCCGCCTTACAAAGGGATAGCTCATAGTGCTTCAGGAAAATAAGGCAAGAATCAGCCTTGACCATAACCTCCCACCAGTGAGGCAGTGCAAATACTATGGGCCCTGATCTAAGGAGTCAGTGAAATTAAGTCCCACCAGGGCAGGTGGTCTCTGTATATATCCAACCTCATCTTTTGTGTCCTCTAGCCAGGTCCCTTCCTTTTGGGCTCACACTGCTGATGATGGTCAGTGAGTAATGTAAAGCTCACTGCACCTGAAGTCTATGCAGAATATCAGGGAAAACCTCTGCCGTCTTCTACTGAACCAGACTTTTTCCAGATTTTCCTCCCTCTCACCTGCTTCCTACCCAAAACTCACCTCCCAAAGTCCAGCAGTCAGCAAATCTATGGATGTACCCATCCTGCTGCATGGAGCTGCAATTGCCTAATCCTGTCCCTCTCACTGCAGCTGAGGGAATGGTTTTTATTAGGCCAAAAGGGGCTACCAAAGGGAAATTATCCAGGACAAGGCGGGCCTAGGAGGGCACAGCTGAAGCTGCTCCTCACCTGAGATGGCACTAAAACAGTTTTTTATTTTCTAAAGCACAGATAAAGATAAACAAAACTAAAAGAGAAGTCAGCTTTTACAGGTCTTTTGAAAAATAACTATTAGAGCAAACAAAGCAGGAACTCGGTGTTGTTGGAGCAGGACTCGCTGCTTCTCTACCAGCAGGCAGACTGCCCTGCCTTCTCAGCCAGGTGCACAGAGGCACTGTGGTCTACAAGCCCCAGAGTCACCATTTGACTCTGTGTGACATCCAGCAGCATGATGATTCACAACCATAGCTGTACCTGCTTCCCACAAGAAGATCCAGAGTGTAATTTGCAGGGACAGCACAGGTCTTGGGACAGCTGCACAGCATTGCTTCCCTGCTCCATTTTCCTGATGCCTTCTTCCTCTTGGCCTCTTTTCTGAGCACCCTTTAAGCAAGGGCAATGAAACAAAGCAATCTAGAAACACTTGGACTGGGATATAGTCTTTAGATGCACATTAATGGCATTGCATTGGAAAGAGGCAACAGCTGTGTCTTTCTCACCATTCAGCTTGCTACAGCTTACTCCCTGCTTTCACACAATTGATTAGTTTGAAAGAAAAGTTTATCACAAAAGTATTCATTTAATTCAACTATCCACAGAGGCTTCATCACAGGTCCCATTCTCAGACTCTTAACTATCAGCTCAGTCCCCTGCAGCCTCAAATCCCTTATTTAAAATGCACCTTTGGATCCCAGTATAGTATTACAGAGCCAACAAAGCAACAATTCAAGAAAAAAAATATTTTTAAAAGGTAGGAATGGTGAGGGAATAATCAGAGATACAATTGTCAGAGCCTTGTGTTAACTAAGGACACCAGAGAAGTATGGCTGATCCAGCCTCCTCACCACTTAATGTGAATAAACAGCTTACGAGTGGGAGAGGCTGAAAGGGGAGCAGCCTCCTTCCCTGTCACGGGAGAGGGAATGTGATGATCACCAAGTACCAAAAAAGCTCTGATTTGTGAAAGCCATGAAGGGAAGGAGCCTGCTGCTCCTCCCCACAGCTTCCAAGCGGCGATCGTGAGCTCCCGGCGCACAGTGTCGCTCATCGCACCATCACATGGCAAGTCTCACGCCATCTTCTCAACACAGAAACACAACCGGGTTAAAAGACAAAAGCTTTATGAGATGCCTCTGTTTCTGATGTACAATCAAAGTTCTGGTACTTTTATTTTCAGAAAAACAGCCTTGAACTTAAATCAGTGCCCCCAGTCTTTCCCGGAGCCACATGGACAGGCCTTCATCTCCTCAGAAAACAACAGATAATCCCCACATCACCACAGAGCAGCTCCTCTCCTACAACAGGAGTGGATGCACAGCTAAGTCTGAGGTCTCCTGGCAGAGCTCCCCTCTGGCCACTGTCCAGCCATGCGCTGTCTGCGAGCAAGGGGTCGATAGCCTTGGATGTACAGTAAACCGCTGGAAGGAAGGACTGACCGACCATAGCCTATACACCGCTCGCCTAACGGCTGGTGTCACTTAAATTAAAACACTGACCATTAAGTTTGGTCCCTGGCAGGCTGCAGAGAGGCAAGGCTGAATTTTTCAGTTAGCTGAGAAGCAAAATAAACAGCACAGTCTTGACCTCACACTCCTCTTGCCAATAAAGCCTAACCATGGAGCAGAAAGGACAAAACCTAAGCACAGAAGAAATATGATGGAGTGCAATGTTTTCCCTAGAGCACTCGAGGGGCTGGCTCTTCCCTTGCAGAAGTGCCACTGTTCACTTCCACCACCAAGCTCCCCATGGCGCAAACACACGCACAGCCACGCATCTGCAATACAAAGTCCTGTACCTAACAACTACAGGAAAGTGCTGCACTGCTAAAGTTTCCCTAAAAAGACAGTTTTACAAAGACTGGACACTGGAAAATGGCTTTGCCAGTTCAGCAGAAAAATTTTTATTGCCTAGCTTTCACAATCAGCTTTCTTCTCAAAGAAATGCCTTGGAGAAGCCTCCAAATGACTCCTGAAGGATAGTTTGGAGATGAAATTGCAATGCTTCTCATGAAAAATAAAGTGAAATTAAACATATGACAATAGTACAAATACCTTGTGCTAAATGGCTCCTAAACAGAATAATCCAAGCTTTCCCAAGAAGGGTTCAAGATTGGACTGGGCTCTAGATCTGAAGACTTTAATAGCTAATAGCTTCCCTCTGTGTTAGTGTGAGCATAGAGCTTCATGGTCACTCAGCTCAGCCCTCCCACCATGTTACTGGCATGTGAATACAGCCCTCCTTTAGGCTGGCATCAACAGCCCCAGCTTTTGTAAACAAACTTATCGCCTGTTTAGAAGTAAAACAGAAGGGAAATGGGCCAGGAAATTATCCAATATGGTTCTGAATGAGCATTTCAAGTGGCAGAGACCTCTGGAGTCCTAGAGTTACCACTGCTGGAAAACAATTCCTAGCTAACAAAGACATAAGAAGACCCACCCAAGAAGGAGAAGATCTGCAAAGCTAAGGAACTAGGAGAAGCTATGAAAGAAAATACATTACCAAGGAAAAAGAAAAAATCTAAGCAAGAACACCAAAGGAGGAAGAAATAAGTCTCCAGGATTAGCAGGGAGAAGTACAGATTTAAGAAAGATCCATTATGTGAGTACAGCTTTATAAAAGCTTACAACACAGCAACCTTTAAAAATAGCTTTATTTCTATTGCCAAAGCAACACCACAACCTGCATCAAATAAAGTTACAATTCGTCAAGGAGCTGAATGCACTGGCTTTAATGGGATTTCATGGTGCTCAGTAACTTGCAGTATTAGGTCCCTACCACAAAGCACTAAATTGTCTAAGAAAACACACAAGAGGAAATGACAGTAAAACAACCCTGGAGACTTACACTGTGCAAAATCTTTTACATATAACTGAACTCTGTCAGCTGCTACAATATCAGATACATTCAATATCCCAAGCTGGACTTCTTATACTGATGCAGGGTTCTGAATCCTTTTGGATAATGCACTGTCTTCCTTAGCTGTTTCATGCTAGATTACAGCAAACAACCCAGCTGTCTCTTGTGTGCTTTGGGGTGGGGGAGTTACCCCTTTTTCAAGTGACTTATCGCTTATGAAAGACATTGATGTCAACAGTTGGGTTACCTCCTATCCCAAATCATCCCTTATCAATCAGCACCTTGCAAAGCCTGCATGTCCAAAGCACTTGTTACTCCCAGTTGCTGTGGGACAAGATTCATAAGGTTGTAGCTACATCCCCTGTTCCTTGGGCCATACTCACATTTAAAGGTGTTGTTAAACCTGGGACTGTCAGCTTCTTAAGGATAAATGCTTGTGCCTGAGTGAGACAGGCTGTGGGATGACCGCAGCAGGGCTTCCAAGGTAGTGCCTCATTCACTGGCAGGATGCAAGCAGGGGGAACGGCATGGCCCATGTCCCTACACAGCATCTCTGCAGGGAGGCTGCAGCCATGAGGGATGGTAGACACCGAGCTGTGCCAGGCAGCACTGCTGAGCAAACTCAGGATGGATATTCACAGGGGACTCCATCCCTGAGTGAACAACAGAGGGTCTGAAGATAAACATCCATGGGCACTGACATTTGACATACCTGGAGTATGTCACTCCCTTCAGGAGTTTCTTTTGGTGACTAGAGCAACATTCTACATCATTTTTTGTAAGAAAAGCACACTGGCACTCCAGGAGCAGGGATATGCCATCAAGAATATTCTTACTCTCTCCCTTCTTTCAAGGGTCAAGTTAGGGAGACAATTTACACAAAAATAGCATCAGGCTTTTCATTACTATAGTTTTTCATTGTGTCTTCAAGGCACATGGTAATAATCACAGAGAAAGGGACTTATACTCTGTTCTCCTGGAGAAACAACTAAGTGTGCAATTTGCACAAACCCAGGTAAAGAGAGGCCAACAGGTAAGGAAATGCCTACAGAGTGATCACTCTGTGGGCACTGAAAAAGGGGGTGAGGCTCTGGGTGTAGGTATTGCTCCTGTCAGAGTGTGAGGGTGACAGGAACAGCCTCCTGCCCACCCTCCCTGCCCCCCCCCCCCCCCCAAAATAAATAAAGGAGTTGCTTGCAACAGAAAAGACAGTCACTTGCAATAGAAGAAAAGACCCTGCAGGTTGTTTCCTGCTGCTGAGTAGCCTGCCCATATTCAAGCAAAGCCTACAGTCCCATTAATGAGGACTGTGAAGCCAAGATGAGTTTGAACTCACCAGCAGTAAGGTTGTACAAGCACTTCAGCCTGGTAGCCTTCCCTCTCAGAGTGCTTGTCAAGGCTGACAATCCCTGCTCAAGGGACATGAGATCAGAACTGAAAAAGATGCTTGTAGGTCAGGTTTAAACCTCCAGAGCCTGTGGGTGGGTGAACAAAGACGGGGTGGGTATGTATGTAAAAAAGAGACCGCAAGACACCTGGTTTCTCAATACTGCTACTAGCCTATTCCTTCCAACACCATTAATAGCATGCCAGACTTCACAGAAACAAAAGCAAGCAGCCAGGCTCTTCCTCCCTCGAACAATAAAATAGAATAGTAAATCAGAGGCAAAGACTGATTCAATTAGCCCAAGATCTTTTTTGATAAAGATTACTCAAATAAGCCACATATGGAAGCTCTCCACATTTACAACATTTCTGCACCATTATTTGTAATAACATGACACCTCACTTTCCAGAAGGTGCCACACTGGATACTAATAGCACACTTATTATTAGATTTTCTGCATGGTTACATAAGCCTGCAAAAGGGGAAAAATGTAAATGATTCAAGAAGATATTCTTCTTGTGGTTCTCATGAAGTCTTTAGTATCTGAAGATTGAAGACGATCCCTCCTGGCAAGAAACAATCAATTTTTATGCTTCATTAAAAGAGTTCTTTTAGTACTTTTAACAAAATGCTCAAAGGCAAGTCAAGCAAAGAATATATATATTTTTTTAATCTAAACATTCTGCACTAAATTTTACTCTCAGATCTTCTGAATTCTTTTACTAAAATGAAAATGAAGATGTGCATGCAACTTAGTGTTTATTTTTTCTTTGCAATCTAACTGTGATCTGAGGACATTTTACCCTGCCTAAACCCAAATGCAGAAGTGGGCATGAATTTCAAAAAAAGGACATAATAAGGGCAAAAGCAAAGGAGGTAAGAACTACCTCTGGGAACACTGAAGCAAGACTTTGACCATAATACAAGATAATAAATCAATGTCAGCTCCACCAGAATAACTTACCTATGTCAACACACTGGCAGTAGGTGTTTGAAAACCTGTCCACCTGCATGACCAAGAGCACTTCTGGTCTGCTATTCAGAAATGCACAGGTGATAGCAGTGATCTTTTAAGTGCATGATGACTTGCACAATCCCCAGGGGACCTCTTCCCCAAAATCAGTGTCATACACTCATCCCCAAAGTCCATCTCTGCGCCCACTGGATCTAAGCCTGCTGGTCTCCCTCTGGAAATACTGTCTGACATGACACACACCCAAAGGAATGGTGGGCTAAGCCACTGCTATTAAACAAATTTATCTGGTATGACTTTACAGGTCCTTCAGCCATATCACAACACTACACACAGCATCCTACAACGCAGCAGATGCAGGAAGGGTTTACTATACACTACAGCATCTGTCCTTACCTTTCAATGAGCAGAATGCTAATTTAAGTGTCACGTTGTCTCCTACTTCACTGCTGTGCAAATGGCACATAAATGCTGCTGTCACTGGTGCACAGGGTTTGCTTGCAGATAAGTGCAATAAATCTAACACAAGTTCAGAGGGCTGCCTGACAAGTAGCTGCAAGCAGGAGTCACTGTTCTTCTCCATTTAAACATAAATGGTCTCTAGTAAACTTAATTTTTGGAAGACTCAGCACTCCTGCCTTAATGCATATGGAACAGTCTCCAGCCTGAGGCAAGCCTCTGGCAGGAGCAGGGAATGAAGTGGACATCACCGAGACAGCAGAAGGTTTTGCCATTGCACTGCCAGATCTAACACCTCTCGAGATCATGAAGACAGCTCGACAGCTGGCTCACCTTGTTTCTGGCAAACATGGTACTCCTACAGCTCATGTGCAAAGACATACAGTGCCTTCTGAGATGCTCATTGAATTGCCCATGAGAGGGACGTATTAGGGTACTGTATTACTGTACCTTCATCTACTAAAATACCACAGAAATTAGGAAAGAAAAAATCAACTACTGAGAAATTTTTAAGCCTTTACAGACAGAGTAAACTGCGACAAAGGTATTTTAGATACTGCATTCAGGTCATGGTACAGGAGGCCAAATTCAACCTGATTTCTTTACCTAAATTACAGCTGATAGTAGCTATGTTCTGTCTGTACACCCCTGATAAGATGACCCTGAAAAGTAAGCCAGGATGCAAAAGGGTGCATGTAAGAAGCAACCATTACATTCTGGAGGAGCAAAACCATGACCAGAACTTGGGGATTTCTACCTTGTGATCTCTGTTTGCAAGAAACAAAACGATTTTTTGTACTGACGGTCCTCAAATCCCCTGATGAATTTTCATAACTCTGTGAATTCAGCATTTTAACAAAGGCCTTTTCTGTCCTGCAGTACTCCATAAAGAGCCTACAGGTAGCTTTGAACGAACATCAGAGGACATCTGTGTCCCAGCTCAGTTCATTGCTAAAAATGTACTTTGTGTGGACCAGCATTTTTGAACCTCTATACTTAAGTTAGGCTTCTAAATCCATTTTTAGGAACCTGAAAAAATACTTGATTTTCAGATGTGCCAGGCAGCTGCATCTACTTGTTACTTATAGAGAGGATGCAGTTGTTCAGCACCTTTGAGTTTTGGGCTAGCTTTATTTAGGTCCCTAACTTCAATCACTTGTAGAACAGCAGAGTCAAGTGAGATTCGAATCCTTTTCAAAGTGTCATGCTTTTTATACGAGCAAGTGATAAAGCTGCCTGTATTAGCGAACACAAAACCGAACAGCTACTTGGAGCCACTTGTACCAGCAACATCCCACATTTAAGTAATTCCATTCAAGTGTAAATGAGGTGCATTGCAATTTCAGGATTATTTACTACATTTGTTTAGTACAATAACTTTCCAGGATGCCTTAAAGCGTGTTATTTGCAGGGCTGCAAAAATTGCCCCTAGGAATATGGATACAAGGTGTCGCATTTTATTTTTCTAGAAGCACTGAAAAATCTGAATAGAACAACAACAAAAAAAAAGCCACAGAAACACATGTTTGGAAAGCTGGAAGAAGGGTGTAACATTCTTTTGAAAATGCAGCTCTCAAGCCAGAAGGAAAAGTGCTTGCTTGTCCTTCATGCAGGTGGAAGCAACCTGTATTTATGAAGGCACAGGAAGCAAAACAAGATTAAAAAAAGGACTAATCTTTAATGTCTTGACTAACTTAATATACCAAGATTGAATTTGTAAGTAGATTATTATATTAATTATTTACAGTCCTGCCTTAAGAGGATGTAGATTTTTGTGTGTGCATGCACATTTGGATTTTTTTTATACATTTATAACTGCTGATGTGAAGAGTTTTGTGCTTTGCCTCAGAAGAAATGATCTGTTCTTCCTTCATCTACACTGATCTAACTCAAAAATCCAACAGTTACATTGCTGTAAAATTACTATTATCAAGGGGAAGAACATTCTAAAATTATCCCTTCAGCAGAGAAGCACGAAGCCTGAAACTCTCAGCGCTTTCAACACCATTTTATCGGGACTGTGATCTCGGCACGGCTGGTAATGCAGCCAGCCGAAGCCATGAAAGGGAGCTTTGTGCCCAGCTACACACCAGGCCATGTAAGACTTCCAGCTTTTTGACTGGCCGATGGAGATGTTGCTCTTAGTAACACAGCAAGATTGATTAGGTACAATGAAAAAAAGGGCGTTTGGAAAGACAGCAGTGAAATAAAGTTCCTCCCTTATGAAAGCAGCTACAGTGCGTGCAAGCAAAAAATTGCCGAGTAGTCAAAAAGAGGCAAAATGCTCAAATATTCCAGATGCTCAGCTAGTAAGGAGATTCAGAGATATGTTTGCAATGGGAGAAACCTCAGCCCTGTCTGATCTAGAATGAATGCAGCATGGTATCTCTGGTGAAGCACGCACAAACCTACAACCGTATCTCCAGCATATCATGCCATGAAGGAACATCCAACTTACTGTAACTGTGATGTTTGCCTTCAAGACCTTATTCTGACTTCTGCTAGTACTTTGCTCCCATGGGTGTAGGCTAGCCAGCAGAAAAAAATCTTCCCTGGAGAGTTGCGCTCCTTCAGATGGCTCCAGCAGACACATGCCAGGCAGGATGCCAGGGAGCAGAAATGATTGAAGTGAACCAGTCTCCTCTCTGATGATCCATGTTCCATTTCTTCCCCATCAGGGCTGTTTCAGGGGATCTAGGGTTAAAAAACAGCTTTTTTTCTAGGAAGACAAGGGTAGAGGGAGGCAGTCCTGTTGGCCAGCTGAAAACCAGAGAGGCAGCTCCTTCACAGGGTGCACCCAGGGCAGCATGAACAGATTAGGACCAGCATTTCTGTTGCATGCTGTATGAATCCTGCATACTCAACAACATTTTGTGGACTTTCCCATCACAGACCCCTGAACCAGGTGATAGGAACCTGGATCCACAGACACCTGTAAAATTTACCCTGACATATTACACTGTAGTAAAAATTTCACCAACAAATGTGCTAGTTGCAAAAGGCTCCAAACCTATCAGCTAATCTTTTCTGAAGATGATGAAACAATGAGTAACAGAGCACTTAAGTTTTACTCATCTGTCAAGAAGTACGACTCACCATGGGCAGGTGGTGAGCACTGTACACCACAACTAGTACACAGCAGGGCTTTGCAACTCCAAAAAAGTAGGTGCCCCCTGCTACCTCCACTCTGCTTCTCCATGCAAAAGCTGAGCATGGCACAGACAGTCCTTCCTTTCTCCTGGCTCTTGCCAGCTCTTCAAACTGGGTAGGCAGCTGCCTGCCATGGGTAGTGAGTGGTCCCAAAGACGATGTGAGATGGTCATGATACAATTCTCATGGTGCTCTCCTGGCCCAAGGGATGGCTTTCACATGACATCCATCCACACTTCCTTGTTCCATGACATCTTCATGGGGTTCCAGTTAGATTTGGGGCTGAGTAACCCTCTTTCTCCCTTGGACTTTTCCCTTTCCTCTGTATTCCTCATCCACGTGCCTGTTTCTTAGCATTTATATAGCTAGCCATGAAGAGATACTGAAACTGTATACACAAAGAAATGCAGACTGGACCAGCTTTGCTGCAAATCCCCGCAGAGACAAGCCCAGCTAGTCTCTCCCCGTGCTACAAAGTTTGCAGAGCTGCTTTAAATATCTCTTCTCTTCAGAACACAGATTGGCTCGTCGAGGTGGTATATACACATTACTCTGTATACTCTGTATGTGTGAACATATGTTTGATAGCTAGATCACTCTATTCCAATACATAAAACCGCGTATACACTTGTTCTTTTAAAACCTCGCTGCTGCTGACTTTCGTAGAGGTTCCCTCCAGGAATCTCACTCCTCTCTGCCCCACTTGACCTGGGAAAGGTTTTCTTCCAGCCATCGGCAGGACTTTCAGGCTGGCTCCAGAGCAGAGCAACGATGCTGCGAGCATCAGCCAGAGGGGGCTGCAAGAGTGTGTTGTGAGATGCAACAGCCTTGAAGGGCTGAGGCTGCGGACTGTGCTAGAGGCTTTTCTCGCTTGCGTAAACCATTTCTTGAAATAATAATGCCTAAAATAGTGCAGCAAGTCTTCAGGTTCCTTGCTGTTTTATGCATGCAGAATCAGGCAGCCAGGATTGGAGATGTACATCTGCATGCTGGCTGGCTATTAGCACTGGATACCTGAGTCTAAGACTGCAAAAGCAGTCGGATCCTGGTGCCACCAAACTCACAGAGATGATGCTGTGTGTTCGATCCCCAAGCAGTTTGTTAGCAGGGTCTCTGTAGCTCAGCGTTTTCTTACACAGATAGATGTTAATGGTAAAGAAAGGGGCCAGACTTCTTGGGATAATGCACTTGATGGTGATAAAAATGTTTCCATGGAGCTTTACAGCAAAACAAAAATTGCTGCCCTTTATCTGATGTGCACACGTTTCATACTTGCAATATGTCTAAAGTGATTTTATGACTAAATCCTGGGAAAAATGCAAAGAATGCTTGGCTAGAAGCATACTTTTCCAGTAAAAACACAACATGGCTTATTAACTGCAGCACTTAGAGAAGGCTATTCAACATGAAGTGCATTTTTTTTTAGCTCAAGACCAAAAACATGTGTTCAGATATACGTTTTCTTTGGCTTCAGGCACCAATTTGACTGACTACATTAGAGGGGTCTCCAAACCCTTTTAGTGTACACTAGCTGCAGTACAAATGAAGTGGTATTCTATTAAACATGCCACAGTACTGCAGCTGAAGGCAAGGTTAAAACCTCCTGACTTTTTCAGAATATATTAAGCAGAAATAATGGAAACAAAAAGCTCCATTAGGTACCTCGTTAAGATTTTTGTAGCTGCTGATCAGCAACCTTGTTATGGCAACACTTTTCAAAGTCACTGCAAGAAATGTTAATTGTGGCAATGGCGGGTGGGGACAGTGCACAATGAACTGCGGGAGCAGTACTATTAGTGTTACCGTGAGAACAGATTATGCCATTTCCATTCTATCTTTGAATTCTGGTGGGTGTAGGGTGATGTGACTCTGAGTGATGTCAGATTACCCAGCCTACATTTTTCTTGGAAAGAAGCTCCTTCCTCCACTTCTCTAGCAGGAGGGCTTGTAAATACTGTGCTTAGGAAATCTCAGCTTCATCAGACTCTGAAATGATCCCCGGGCTATCTGGAATTTTTTTCAGTTGGACGACTGGAAGGTGTACGCTTATCGAATGCCTGGGAATACTAGAACATGCTCGCTTGGGCTCGTGAAATGGTGAGAACTGATAACAAGGGGTAGTTTTCTGCACTAATCCCCAGGAAACAGGACTTCACTCTCCCCGATGTGGGCTGAAATCCAGACGATCTCAACCACATTTGTAAGCGGGTCACAATGTCACTCCTCTTCTCTCCCATTAAAAAACTAATTGTAAAAGCTTTTGTCTCTAATCTGCAGCTAACAAACCGGCAACTCTGCACAAAGGGGAAGAGTGCAACTCAGTCCAACACGCCTGAAGGGTACTCTATCTCCACAGCGTGCAACTACAACACATGCAACTGCCCAGAATACAACCTGGCAGGACATGCAGTCACACACTGGGTTTTGCTTTGAAACAGACGTGGATTTGCACACCTCTGCTTCCCGCTCCCTTCCCCAGTATCCCCCAAAAGGCCATGCACAGAGGGGTGCCCAGGGACACAGCACCGCGCAGGGCCGCACGCCCAGCACCAGGCGCTAACCCGCGGTGCTGCAGCTGGCACACGTCCCCAGGCAGCTCCGCTAAACGCAGAAAGAGCGAGCAAATTTCCTCCCTCCCTGCTTCAACACATGCACAGAGGCTGCAGGACAGGCAGCCAAACCATGAGGATTACTCAGTTTACATTGGAGCCAAAGATAAATGATTTTAAACTGCAGTCAGGGGTAAAACATGTTCCCTCCTCAATCCTGAGGCACTTTTCCTAATCATGTGGATAGGTCATGCTGGCACTGGCTCTGTTGAACCAGGTGATTATTTTTTATTTTATTTTTAACCCTATCAGGGGCTGTGGACTCTGCTCCTGTGAGAGAATAGATGGGGACAGATGGTTTATTACTCTTTTTTGTTGTGTTGCCACAGGTGGGGAGCCAGAGACACTGGTCTGGTTCAGTCTGTCACAATATACCAAAAGCCTGACTTTTACTCGCTTTGGGAGCACACATGAGGGTGGGCATGCTCCTTGCCCTCCCCCTTCTACACTGGAAAGCAGCTCCAGTAACACTCAAACCAGTAAAAACCACCTGGAAACAGACCCAGAATCAAGCCCAGAAAGAAAGAGACATCAAACTGGTAATTTCTGCTGTTGCTGAACTCAGGCAGGACTGAGCTGGGATGAACTACACACATCATCTCCTCTTCTGCAAAAATCACTTGCACTACTCTCCCCTTCATACTGCATCAAACAAGCTCCCAGTGATACTAAAAGGGGAGATCTGCTGATGCCATAGCTACAGGAGGGTTCTATTATTTCACCTCCAGCTTTTTAAATGCTTGAAAAAGCCCCCTCTCATTATGGGAAAAAGCCCCCTTTCATAAGTTCAGAAGCATTTGTTTCTTTTCTGAAGTAAACACAGGAACTGAATTATTCTTTTCCCTACAGAAAACTATGATGCAGGGTTTTTTCACTTTTTCACTGGGTTAAGACAAAAAAGAAAAATACAAGAAAAAACATATCTGAAATCCACAGATTTGAAACTTTCTACTTTAACATCTTTTCAATGTGCATTGCAACTTTAAAAACTAACTCTGAAGCTTGCTGAAAAAGAATAGAAACAAAAAGTAATCCTCAGGTTTGATGATAATTGCCACACATACACTCTTACATAACAACACATGCAAACTTTTCTATTGGAAAAGTCCTTCCTACAGGGAAAGAAGTCTGTCCCCAGGTGTGCACAGAAATCCCAGTGACACTACTGGAAGGTGGAAGGATGGAGAGGCCAGCTAAAGCAGTCTTAAGTACACACCTGTGTCAGGAAACATTGAAGAACTCCTCAGCTCATCTCACAAATGTGAATACTCAAATGTGATGAAAGTAAAAGTAACACCCCCTTGAGCAGAGTCTGCTGGCAATTACAGGTGAGTTAATGTGTGCACATGTAAAAGGCAGACTGTTTCTCATACACGGAGATGTGTTTTTAGTCATCTTGGGGCTGGTGTGCAGGGTTCTCCCTTCGCTGCACAATTCTACCCCTCATAATAATCCCTCGGCTCCTTCTGTGTCTGTCTGGCTCTCCTGGAACCTTTCGGTGCCTGCTCTTTACTCCTGAAATACACTTATCATTAAGCCATTTATATCTCATCCAAGATGCTCGTGGAACACTTGGCACACCTGATGAGCCCTAAAGGGAGCTGCTGCCATGTGAGGCTGATTTGCTCTACACTTAGTGCCACCTCATCCGTATCGGTGTCCCATTTACCTTTACAGTCACAACCCAGACCCACTGATGTGCCGCCCACAAATGTCAGGACAAGCTCTGACTAGTCTGTTGCTCACTTCCTCTGCCTCTTAGATCTGTGAGGGAATCTCTGAATATTCTGCTGACCTGCTGAAATTTTTCTGGCGCATCTTAATTTTTGTGTGCTCACCCAGACCTATAAACCGAACCCTTGCACACTGTGGTTTGTTAGCAAAACATAAGCAATTTTTCTCTGAGCATCTTTCTCACTCCTTTACTGTCACCTATTTTAAGTAACTTTCAGTTGAGAAGAATGTCAGACTGACCGCTCTGGAGACCAAGGTATTTCAGAGAGAGGAGCCAAGCACAACTCCCTTCCTCTAGGAAAAGTTAAAGGTGATCTCTGTCCTCTTCAAAACTGCATCTTCTTTCAGTCTGCCTTAGTTGCTGAAAAATACCTGTTCACCAAACTGCCCAGATGTACTGCTGGGCAGGTACTAGACCCAACACAAATCCCTTTGAAAGGCAGGACTCAAATCCCTAGATCAAGGAAGATGAGTTACACTGGTAAAGAGGTTGCTCTCTACTTCTGTACAGACCCATACTTCCAGGGACGATGAACAGAGGCAGTCCTAGACAATGTGCCTATGTAGAAAGGCTTCAGCAGAGAGCCACAGGGAGCCAGAAAATACAAACTCCTCTGCTGCTGGGCAGGGCCAGGTGGAGCCTTCCCAGCAGTCAGTCCAAGCAGACACACCAGCAAGATGTCCCTGGCTGAATTGTGCCCACACAGCCAAGACAGCTGGTGAGAGTGAGCATCTCACTTCTCACTCCCCCTCTGGGGGAGGACAAGACTCTCTGTTTAGCCCTTCAAGGGGAAAAAATCAGGATCTTGGCCTTCCAGTTCTGCTGCCAGCAGTGCTGAAAACCTCATCTAATTCCATAGGAAGAAGGTGGCACTGGAGAAGCAAGAAGGGCAGCAGTAACAGGTAGCCACTACCACACAACCCTTCAAAACCACTCTTTCCAGTTAAATGATTTCTCCACCTGAGAAATTAGTTTCACTGAGCAAACAAAAGTTTTGCCATACCCTATGAAATTCATTCATTCAGAGGCAAATAGGCTGGCTTCTGAAGACAAAGTTAAGCACGAGCCACAGAAATGGCTGCTGAGGAAGGCAGCAGTGCAGTTGAGTCATTATGTTAAAATTAGTACACCGAAGGATGGAGAAGACAGGCATTTCATAGAATATTCTGTTGTGGTTTAACTTCAGCTGGCAACTAAGCATCAGAGCTGCTCACTCTCTTTCCTCCAGTGGGATAGGGGAGAAATTTGGAAGAATAAGAGTGAGAAAACTCGTGGGTTGACATAAAGACAGTTTAACAGGTAAAGCAAAAGCCATGCACACAAACCAAGTGAAACAAGGAATTCATTCACCACTTCCCATCAGCAGGCATGTGTTCAGCCAGGAAAGCAGGGTTCCATCATACATAACAGTGACTTGGAAAGACAAATGCCATCACTCCGAATGTCTCTCCTCCTTCTTTCCCCAGCTTTGTATGCGAAGCATGGCGCCACATGGTCTGGAATATCCCTTGGGTCAGCTGGGGTCGTCTGTCCTGGCTGTGTCACCTCCCAGCTCCTTGTGCACCCCCAGCCCTCTCGCTGGTAAGGTGGTGTGAGGAGCAGGAAAGGCCCTGACTCAGTGCAAGCCCTGGCCAGGAGTAATGAAAACATCCCTGTATTACCAACCCCGTGTTCAGCACAAATCCAAAACATAGCTTCATATGAGCCTCTGTGAAGAAATTTAACTCTATGCCAGCGATAATAAACACAATTCTTCTGAGATCTAACCGTAATGACAGACAGGACCATTTACAAAATATCTCAAAATCTGAGTCCAGCCGGTCTGCTTACAGAAAAGCTCAAAGATAATATAGAGAGGATCATACTTTCTGTTGAATTTTCCAGGACTTAGCAGAAACACAACTTCTGTTTCTATCACTCTTTACCACTGTTGCAATTCAGCTGCTTCCTGACTGCACAATGAAATTAAACAACAAATAAAAGGCAAAGAACACCTCACAAATATAGCCAAAAATCACTACTTTCCTTGCAGATCTCAAGCATGGCCTTTAATTCAAAAGGTTCACAACCATTTTGAACCATCTTTGTTTTCTACAAGCATACATTTAGGAAGATACAATGCTGTCTGAGAAACGACCCCGACTGCTCCTTTGAAACAGGCTTACAAACAATGAAAACAACAAAAGCATATTAACAAGCAGAAGCATGGTTCATTATTTGCAGGCATTACTCAGTGCTGACAAACGCTGATAAAAAAATGAGTAAATCAGGCAATCAAAGCCCAGTGTATTACTAAGTGACAAAATAAACCTTGAAAACCTTGATCTGCAGGCAAACCCTATTTTTGTGTTGTTGAAAGCAGCCAGACAGCCAGCAGCAGAAGACGACGTGCACAGTGACCAACTGCTACATTGGTTCTCCACCATCACACAGATTGATTAAATATAGTCCATATCAGTCATTTGATACAGGAGAAATAAAGTCATTGTAATAGAATACGGCTTTCAGGCTTGATAGTTCCTGCTAAGGAAATAAATGTTTTGACAACACCTTGATACGTATTTCTGTCTTGCACCCTATTCGTGTTCTGGTATTTCACTGGCAGCAGGAAATCATTAACCTTGCTTTTCTGAGACCTGGAAAAGTACAAAACCCAGCTGTAGCATCTAAACCTGTATGAAGCCACACAAATCCTATTCCTCACTCAGGGAGCTCTTGGAAAGAGGAAACACAGCACTCAACCACCAGGCAGCTGCAGATGCAGGATGCTGACAGCCTGGTCCATACACTGCAGCAGAGCTCTGCACTGGGAGCACCAGGCAGGAATGTGTGCCTGCTCCCTGACCTCCTCAGGAAGCATCTGAGAATACAACCTGTGCAAGCTTCAGGTGAACAGCCATCTCAGCCACAGGCCTTCCTCTCCCTAAAACTTCATAGTATGGACTTGAGCTGCAGGAAGTGAAAGGTTTTTCCTCCATTGATTCTCCGTGGATTGGCAAAGGGAATAAAGAATCAGCAATCCAAAATCCTGCAGCAGCCTGGGGAGAGGAAGATAAACATTTCCATATAATTCTTTTAAAGAGAACCTAATGGTGAGTAAAAGCTGTGAAGGATATTGTGCTGCAAACATAAGTGACAGAAAAAACTTAGTAGGGTTATTAATAAAAAAATAAAGTCCCTAGTTTTCATCATACATATTGCAGCTTTCTAGCCATGCACTGGAAAATTACCTTTATGGCCAAGAAAACAAGAGACATAACTATGGAGACCAAGCCCCTACATGAAAAGTGAAATTTAAGAACTTATGACTTGCTTGGATACAGCAGAAAAGTGAATGAGTAAAACAGGCCTGTTCTGCTCAGTCATTCTCACTTGTAATGGCTGTGTGCAGCTTGCCAAAAGCTCTTCCTCAGCCCCGAAGAACAGCCTGATGAGCCTGTTCCAAGTGAAGTATAAAAAAGTTTATCACTAGGTAGTTTTACAGTAAGGCAACTTCTGCTCTCTTTCATGAGTGTTTTGGGGTTTTGTACAACAAGCAGAAACATTTGCAGGGTAGAAAGCTGAACAGAGAGGGATTTTTGTGTTCCCACAAGAAAATCCCTATTCAAATATATGCTAAAATACAGCACTCTTAGAAATCCCCGTGCGATTTCCAGACGTTGTCAGTCTCACACAGTATCACCTCTCACAGATAGCACAGGGAGGAGGGAGAGATGCCTCAAAGGTGATGCTCAGACCCCTGCTCAACGCAGGACCTCTCCTGTGCCTTTGTTCGGTGTAGATCAAATGACTCAAGTGAACGTGGCTTCCCACCCCTTCCCACCGGGGACTATTCCACAGCCTAACAGATCTTACTAGATGGAAGTGTTTCTGGATTTCAGCCTACATTTTCTGCACTAAAATTTATCCCACTAGTCCTAGTTATGGTCCTAGTCATAGGACCACCCAAAACAGTTTTTCAAATTCAGCTATTTATAACCCCTCAGGTGCAGCACTAGTAGTTTTAACATCACTCTGTTCCTTCACCCTCTTTGTCTCTCATTCAGACAAAGCGTATGTATTTAATTCTTAATCTTTCTTCTCCTCTCTAGTCCATTAATCACTTCTGCTGCAGCTGTCTGAATTCCCTGCAAGTTGCCAAAGTCTTTCTGGTAATTAAAGACCCACACACATATGAACTTTGTATCTCTTAAAGTGCTGCCTGATAAAAGACATGGAACTTATATGCAAGCACACAGAAAGACATTTTCCAAATTCATTCTTTTTATAGAAAGAGCTTAATTTCTTCCAGGCAGGAAGCAAAAAGCATTTGTCTTTTTAGGTCCCCTCACAGAGGTGGAAAAGTCACACACTGTAGTTTTTTTTCAGGTAAGAAACTGCCTGACTCCCAACTGCTTTCCACAATTGCTCATTCCGCCTTCCAGAAGTCACGTATTTATCAATGCCTACCTCTTCCAGTTCTTTAAGGAATCTCACATTAAAACTTTAAGTTCTGGTTTTCAGAAATCATTTGCCTCACCTTCAGGAACAGTTCAGTGAGAGCTGCTTAACAGCAACCTCTACCCATCCCTCACTCTCTCCTTTCCTTTTCGGAAAAAAAAAAAAAAAAAAGTCAGGGAGACAGGTCACAGATATGAATAGAAAAATCCAATTCTGCATTCTCTTTCCTTAAATTTTTAGAGCTTCATGTTGCTGATGAACAACACAACAATGAAGAGAAGGCATCATCTCCTTTGGGACCCAGAGTAAAACTCCTGCCACCCTGATTGGGAAGTGCACCTATGCTCCGCTAGGTGTCTTGGGCTGATTTTGGGCAAGTGTATCACTTGCATCTGCTACCTTCTCCCCAAATGGGCTTTTATATAGAATATATTAAAGCATTTAACCCTGAATACTTCAAAGGCTATTCAGTAACTACCAACCATTGCAGAATGCCAACTTCCTAGCTATAGTTTGAGGTTGGATATACAATAGAGACCTTGATTTTGTTCAGATGTGACTTCATGTGATATTAAGTTCTACTTAATTGAAGCAAGAAGAGGAAAAAATGAGTAAAAGAATGCATATGACATTCAAATGCACTTCAAAATGAACATTCATTGACTGCAAGGCAGGCAAGAGGGAGAGAAGTCTTTGAAGGTTGATGCCACTTACCTGCAGGCAAGTTCTTTCCTCTAGTAAAAGAACTAGAGTGAGTATCTACCATTAGAAGTAATTTTATTTCTTGCATTTGCTTAGGGCATTTTTATAACAGAGAGTTGCAAAAAAAAAAAAAAGGCCAAAAAACCCAAACATGCTCAAATAGCCACTGAAAACCTGACTATTTCCCTTTTTTAGTCTATTTGTAGGCTTACACTATCCAATACGCATTAAAAGGACACCCAACACTCTGCTCTACTCACTTGTTTCACACCAACCAAACATGTACATGCAAATATCCTGAGCATAAAGAGAAACTCTTAAAGTCATTATGACATTATTTGTACCCTGAAGCGAGTCATAATTTGTATGCACCCTGCCAAGTACTTTCTGTCAAAGCTAAAGTAATTATTGAGAAGTATGAAAGCAGGTGTCACTTCTGGCAAGTTGTAAGATGGCTTTATATTCTCAGTTGCAATGGGATAAAAATGATCCCTAAAAAGAGCATAGCAGGCTATTACTTTACATCCAGTATATATGTGAAACATAACAGTTGCTGCCTGTACTTTTTTTTTTTCCTTGTCTTCGGTATTTTAATTAAAGATTCGAGCTCCTAAAAGACAAAACCTAAAAATATGTGCAAAATCAATCTCATTTTGCATAATTCCTATTTAGTTTCATAACCAACTGTCAAGCCATCTGACCCTCATTTGCATGTGCTACAAGGCAGGCAGCAGAGCTCGCTTCCACCGCAGCAAGACACAGACTTTGTCCCCGCTCACTCCCACGTATGAACCTCCGGCTTCTTGGACCAATCTCTGCTGCAGCACTTCAGGACAGAGGGGACAGCAATTGTTATGATTAAGGGGCCAAAACCTTTCCAACTTGGGTGCCTAAATTTAACCACCTAACTCCATCTTTAGGCATCTGAATGAGCTGCCAGTGTTTCAAAGGTGCTGGGCGCCCAGCATCTCCTACTTGTTTCTGTCAAACTTGCCAAGAAGAACATCTGCCTTTAATTAAGTCCGAGAGCTGCAGGTATGCAGGACCTTTGAAAGCCATCCCGCTTACTTCAGTCCCTAAATATAAATCCAGGTGCCTACCTCTAGGCAGTCAACTTTTAAAATCCTGGAAAAGAGTAGTCTTATTAAATAAATAATATAAAAACCCCACACACAGATAGTCTCAAGGTCTTTGGAGTCATCTGATTTTGTCAGAAAGTAGCACTTCCTGCTGTAACTGGAGTATGTACATTGCTACTAATTAACATAATTATAGTAAGGAAAGACATTCTGGGAAACTTTCTTCAAAAGCTGCTTGCTCCTCTTCCTCGGATAAGCAACCAAGCAAACCAGACCCTCAAAGTAGTTGTATTTATGCTAACAGTTTAGGGAAATTGCAAATTTAATAGTGTATTTATTATGCAAGTTTATTTTATTTTTCTTTCATTCAGCCAGACACCCACATTCTTGACAGTGTAGAACTTGAAAAGATTTCTTTTTTATTTAAAAACTGCAAACAGAAGAAAAATACAGGCTACCACCTGCCTCTGCAAATCTTTCACATGTGCATTTGTGCGTCTGAGCACGAAGCAACTGACTATCCTGTTAAGAATAATATTCAAACATGGCAGCAATATTCCACCCTATAGCAGGGCACTGACTCAAAAGGCAACATGACAACACATGTCTGCCTGTGCATAAAATGCTGTTCTGCATCAGGGACCAAGAATGCTTTGCTGTAAGACCAAGAGATGTTCTCCCTGAGGCTGATCAGAGAAGTTCCTGGCTCCAGAACAGAGTGCTGTTGGACTCAGGGAAGAGACTCACTGCTCTGGGGCTGTCCTATTTCTACCCAGGACATGCCAGGTATGATGTATGCATGTATGTGCCTTCCTTATGAGCATGCAGGATCACATCTTTGCTTTGGATTAGAAAAAAATGGCACAAACCAGGTCTACGATACATACAGACCATGCAGTTAGTCTGTATCTGTGAGGGGGAAAGGCTCATACTGCCACATCTGAATTCACAAAGTTTCAGACACTGTACTACATCCTGAACTGAGCCATCGATGGCACAAAATCCTCAGAACAAAGGAAAAAAATCATCATTATTAATGTTATTAGTATTTTATTTTCTAGAAAAAGGCCTCAGATTTCAAGCAGGTTCAATCTCTAGCTGGGAAGAGAAGGGGGAAGGAAATATGCCTGGGGAACTATATTTATGGAAGCTCTACATGAGCCTCATGTAACTACAAGGGATAGGACAGTGCTCCACAAAGGTCTGGTTTCTGCCACAACCAGGATGACACTTGGCCCAGCCCTGCCTCCAGCACCATGAAGAAGCTGCAATTGGCTGGTACCATTGCTGTAATTTCAAAATTTCTCCCACAGTGACCATGTGGGCCACCACCTCTCTGCCACAGCTCATTCCCAGAGTTGGTGCTGTGCCAGGCCTCAGTGTGCAAGCTCTCCACAACTGGAATGGCACTGGAGGATTTATCCCACTGATCTTCAGTTTGCAAACACTGTCCCCAAATCCCAAGCACAGGCATGCTGGTAATCACCACCTCCTCCTCACTCACAGGAGCCCCAGTGGCTGCAGCCAAGCTCGCTTTGTGGCCATGCCATGGCAGGCTAATCCCCACACCTGCTCCAGCAGCTCATTGAAAATGAGTTTTTAATCTTTGCAGACTGGCAGCTGTTCCCCCCACCCAACAACAACAGCAGCCACATCTTGCTGCCACTCACATCAAGGCAGGGGAGAAATGCCAGAACCACTGCCCAGCCACTGCTGCCGGGTGCAGCCACAGAGAAACCTGACCTGGTGAAGCAGCCGATGCCATTGAGCTCGAGCAGCACACCGAGGAGATGCTCCTGTGCCTCCTCAGGCTGTGTCTCAGTTCCTCCCATCGTGCATGCTGGGTACAAAGTGTATCTACCACGTTCCCTCTGCACACTGCAACAGGATCTGCCTAGCACTCCCAGCCTGCCCTTCCCACAGCACAAATGACCTGCCAGAAGCATAAAGGGGCTACAAGGGTGGTGTAGGGGTAAGAGAGTCTGGTCTTTCTCTGATACACCGAGCAGCTGCTTGACATGATACACGTGGGAGATTTGTGCATGGGATGATGTTTGCCCAAATGTGGAAGGGAGAATCCATCTCACCACCAGGGACACCTCCTTCCCTGGCTTCAGTGTGGACCTACAGCTACAGCTGGCGTGCTCTGCGGGGATTGCAGTACAGCACAGTTAGATAGTCTGCAACCTTATCAAGTAAGCTCTTAATGGGCATGCACACGTATTGGACAAAGGGCTGTAGGTGGCCCACCTTGCTCAGGAGGAGGCAGCTGAGATGCTGGCCAGGTGCCCTGCCCTGGCTCATCTCCACCACCAAGAGCCAGCTCACTACTCCTTACAGTGCTCCTTACAGCTCTGCGGCCTTCAGTGCAGCTCTGTCCAGACAGACCAGCCAAGGGGCTGGCAGTGCCCACCTGGGCGAAGAATTTCAAGGAGAAAGCTGCACTTTGGATTCACATAGGAAGGCAGGAGAGCAGCTACCTACACGCACCCTGCTCCTCCCATGGCTTCCCCAGACTTCAGGAGCTGTTGTTGAAATAACACTACTCATTTTTCTTTGACATTCCCAAACCAAGGAAACAGAAAGAGCAGACAAGCAATAGGAAGAACCAAAGAAGGCCATCACATATTTATTTGTCATAAATTATGCATAGGGAGCAATAGGCCCAACAAGCTATCATTCATCAAAGCAGGTTTTTTCCGTGTATCAGAGCACTGCACTACACTTCAACAGAAGCATTAACTGAACAGTGGAAGGAGACGGGTCTCTGCTGCTCCTCCCCTTCAACCCCTCTCCAATTCCATCATTCTTCTCACATTGTCTCTTAGATTGTCTCTTGGAAAGGGAAATGGTTTTGGTTTTTTTCATACACAGGACAAGATGATACATTAGGACTTAACAGGAAAACCCCTACCCAACATAAACATGCTTCTGGTAAGAAATTTCTCTGCTAAACTTTGGATGAAGTGCACCAAATCAAACGTGCACACTTCCTCAGTACCTCATCAGAGAAAAGATACACTGGCAGTGGGATGTACAAACCCATGTGCTCTTGGTCCTGGCAGCACAGGCTCAGAGCTGCAGCTCCTTGTGCTGGCCTCTGAAGACGTGTAATTCTGTGAGGAAGGCAGCAGAACTCTGAAACAAAGTCTTGCACATTATTCCTGAATGGTTTCCTTGAGGAGAAATCTGCACACATAATGAGACCAACAAATGTTTCTAAAAGTGTCCCACTAACAGGCTGTTCCTGGGAAGATGTGTTGCTCCTGTGAGACCAGGCTGATGGCGACAGTCCAGATACACAGGGCTGAGCTGTGCCATTAAAAGTGAGGGGACAGCACTTACTTTAAGGAAAGAATTCTCCAACAAGGTCTGGGATGGAAATAGGGCTGCATTTTGTAGGTGGAGAGGCAGTAACACTTTTGGAAGAAGCGTTGATATCTGCAACTGAAATAAACCCAGCCAGTGAAGCTGATTTGAAAGCCTTGACACCTAAAGCACAGACACCTAAGTGTGCTCTTCTGGGTGCTTCTGCAAGTGTTGCTGCCCTGGCTTCTCACACCACAGGCTTGTGTCACACAGCCCTGCAACCAAAACATGTGTGTTTTGTGCTGCAGTGTCCTGTCACACAAGGACAGCCATGAGAAACGCTGTTTGCAGGGAGACTGAGCAGCATCACCTTTCTTCCTTCTAGTATCAGTAAGAAACAGCAGAGAGCTGCCAATGGAACAAGGATATCACACTTTGCAGAGGGTATTCCCAAAGGTGCATGCAAAAATAATCACAGCCACGACCCTATTTTCCCTGCACCTTACCACCCCAGAAACACTCTTTGAAGGGGTTAGTCCACCCACTGCAGCATTTCTGCTAATGACTCACAAAATCCCACACGAGTCCGATACCATTTGCTTGATAAAACCAGCTGCCAAAATGAAACTACAGATTTGGTGATCAAAAAAAAAAAGCAGAGAGAAAAAAGCCCATAAAGCCAACAAGATAAACCCCTACTAGTTGTTATTAGTAGTGAAGTGGTGGAACATGAAACTGACAGCGTGCGGTCCAAGGACAAGGGCGATGGCTGCGCACAGACCCTCTGCAGACAGGGGTATGAAAGGGCTCTGCTACCAAGGACTCACCTTCTTCTGTGTTGCAATTTACACAGATGTCCACATAATTTCTTGCATGTGGACAGCAAAAGCAACACTAGTTTCAAGAATGACGCGATTGTCTGTGTGGTAAGGATAAGAAAAGAAAACTTTCAATGTGTATCCAGTGTAGCCAAACTGTTCCCAAATGCACTCAAAGGACTCCTCATGAAGTCAATGACAAAATTCAGACAGGACTTCACAGCACTCTTTCTTCCTCTCATTTAAAAATGTAAATTAAATTACACTCAAGAATCTTCGGAGATTCAGGAGCACGAAACATATTGGAGCATCACAGTGTTCACTCACCATTGCAAAACATTAACTAAACTTGCTCTGAAAAATGTTTTGACTATTTATAGAGAAGCCAAGGGAAAAAAAGAGAAAAAGAAGATGCTTGCTGGGCTGTTGGGTTTTTCGGTTGGTTTTTTTTTTGGCAGACTTTATTTGAAAGCAGCCAAACTCCCTTTTGCTTCTGAAAGGCAAACTAACAGAGCACTGAGGTCACAGGAAGAGAGTACTTAAGGTTGTGCTTGAATTAGGAACAGCCTTTTACCAGGTGCTTTGACCAAAACATACAGAACTCCAGCTCAAGCCCTGCCCTAAGAAGAAATGCTGCTTAAATACTGCCTTAAAAAGAGATATTCTGATCAGGCTGCTCCTGGGACTCCAGCCCAAACCCTACTGCAGGTTAAAGGCCGACATTTCATTCACTTCAAGGGATGCAGGGTCATGGCACAGGAAATTAAAACACTCTGCACTTCTTCTGGGTGCCCAGCACCCCTCAGGATGGAGCTATCACACAGCTCCAAAGAACTGGGAAGGGATGCTGAAGCAAATTCACTCTTGAGACAAGAAAACCCTGTACAGAATTTTTAATCTAGTCCATTTTCACAGCAGGAAAGATAAAAAGTTTGTGTTCAAATAGCTAGCTGAAGAGAGCACGCAGTGTGTGAATGGTAATGCCAAAAATTCCAATTAATTTCATTTAGGGTTTTAGTTGGTTTTTGTTCAGTTTGACATATGAAAAGAATTCCAGAAGTGAACCAAAGCTTACCTGAGGAAAAAGGCAGATAAAGTAATTTCAGAGGTACTTTATAGCAACACCTAAAAAGCATGCATGTCTCTCCCAGCACAAAACAGACTGCAAAGGGCACCAAGAGTCCAGCTGCACGTTGTCCTCCCTGGAACAGCTTTAATATCACCAGAAACCTCAAGCATGCTCCCACTGTCCTTCTCATCTGGGCAGAACAACAGGTCTTGAGAGCTACTATTGTTTCAGTGGACTCAAAGTGTGTGAAACTGCACAGTCAGCTGCCTGTGGCATGTTGCCCTCCCCCGTATATTGCTCTAATGATCTGAGCACAAGAACTCGGTGTCACCTCCAAGTCCTGACATTTCCTCAAGCAAAGAGTAACAAAGAATGAAGTAAGACAGCAGAAGGGAGTTACTCTGGAAAGCTGAGCAGCACCAAACAAAACTGCTAATGTTCTTTTGGCAAAGCAAAAGATTTGTATAACACTTTTTCCTCCTACTGAATGCATTTACTCTTAAAAATCGATTTCCTCTGACACTATTTATTGCTGCACATTACTTGGCGGTTCGAAGAAAGTGCATGGAAAATCACAACGTTACGCTTGTTTAATTGACCCTACAGGGTCACACCACCAGTGCATGCATCATCCCAAGAAGCAAGCTTGCCAAAGTCATGCTGTGCATATCATCACTAAACTCAAGACAAAATGCAAATTTGGCTGTATCATAGCTGATTTGCATAGCTTTCCATTGGGTTCGTACAACCTTTTTTTGCAAAATGCCAATTTACTTCACTTTCCTGCAGCTTATTACCAGTGTGAGGTACTCACAGCTTTTATGCAAGGCAGACTTAGTCGTGAAAACATTAAAAGAGATAATTAAATGCCTTTTGGAAATAGAACATAGCCTTCAACTTAATGACATAAGGCACAGAACTTTGACTGGGACACAGAAATGTTAACGCCCCTTTTCAAAGGTGCAGACTCTCCTCCTCTCATATGTGAGAGCTGCACAGCTTTTTCTGCTTTTTATCTGATCTGCAAAAGCAGAACTATTTGCTTGCAAACTATGAAGGGCCTGAATCCAGTTACTGAGTACACATTTCACTCACACTGATATCAGAATGGATGGCTGCCAGTTTAGTGTCTTGGCTGGCATTCAAACACGCTGATTGCTGAGCCTCCTTGGATTCCTCGTTCACGAGAAAAAAAAAAAAAAAAAAAAGAGAGAGAAGGAAAAAATCCCCAAACACAAAACAAATAACCCTCCACAAACATTTCTGAGATGCTATTGGGCTAATTTTCCCTCTCTCCTCTTTTGTAAGCTCAGTCTCTGAAAGCAAATGCATATAAGTAGCACTCTCTGTCAAGAGAAGCAAATAGGGAGTTTGGACTTTATCTCCAAAGCTACGGTAGAACGAACATTAGATCCTTCCTAGCCAAGAAATTTTCACACATGTAGCAGGGGCCAGCCCTCATTAAAGTCAGCAGCAGAGAAAAAGATCTGTTTACACTTCTGTATCCGCACTTGAAAAAATGGAGAAAAAAAGCAAGAGAATGAAGAGCTTGAAGTGCTCTGAGACTGATGTCACAGCCGAGTGACAGGGAAAGGAGAGTGAGTTTTTTCCTCACTACTTACTACCAAAATCTACCAGGTTGAAAGGTAAGCCAAGAGCTCCTTGAAGCCCCCCTTTTGAGCTCCCAAAAACCCCATTTCTGGGCACGCTGCTTGGCGTGGCTGGCACTGTGCAAGCCCTGCTTTCTCTGGCACAGCAGCAGATGCTGTAGATCAGACCACTCAGACATTTCAATTGAACCTGACAGGTGTTTGTTAATAGGCTCTACAATACATTTGGGAAGGGCCGCCTGGAATTGTAAAATGCTTTATTACAACAGTTTAACAAGCCCAATGCACACAGTGCAGTGTATTATTTTGTAAGGCTGTAAATGTAAGGGACCAAAATCTGAACTGTATGGCAATATACTTGTAGCCTATAATCAACCCAATTAATGGCAAAGGCAGTCTTACAGTATCTGTTCAACTGGAGCTGATCCTGACAGGTCAGTGTGGAAGCATTTCTGCTCCTTGCAGAATCTGTCATCCATGTATTAACACAATTCACAGAAATCAGGTATATCTATTCGGTGTTAACTCCTTGGACTAATTATTAGAAAATTCAATTTATGATAATTTGCCTGAGGGGAGGGGAGCATAAAATTAACTTGACACATTTATTTAACTTTTTACAGTATTATTATTACTTAAAATTTATGACAGCACTGTGCCCAGAGGCCCAGTCAGGATTGGAATCCCACTGTGCTCGGCATCCCACTGCGTGTGTGTGAATTTCCTCCCAGCATAATTTCAAGGAAAAGGCCCTGTCCCTGGGTAGTGGTTTGACCAAACTGTTGTGCAAGTGTTTGCCCTGAAGACAGGGAGCGAAGCCATGGAAATAAAAGGCACAGGTGATCAGCCACCACATCCTCCCATGCACTGGCAGCCCTCACCAAAAACATTCCTATTTTTGAAGAAGGTGACTGTTGAGTCACTTTGGTTTTTACTATTAAACACATCAACACAAGCAAGCCCTCTTATCTACTGCTGTGTTTGCTTGCTTCTGTCTTATAAACAGGACTCTCACCCAATGAATGAAAAAAGCGGGGTAAGAGGCCCCGGAAAAGAAAAAATAAACATGTCAGTAACTGATCCAGGGAATTGCCAAAATCTCATCTCCTATTTTAGATACACAATGTGCAACAACACATTTTTTCCTTGTGGTGAACTTTGAAGTACCCTTTGAAGGATATCTGCCTGAGAGAAGCAGCTAGCTGTTCCACCTGCCTTCATTTCTGGATACTCAAATGCCAAGACTGAAAGGTCACCGTTTGGATGATCATAACAACTGATTGTCCTTGTCTAAGTTGGTAGTTTTATTTATATTCTATATGCTTAACTGCATTGAACAACTGTACTGGGCAGACTATTAGATCATATTAATCCATGTGCTATCATACTGAATGTTTCTGAAACATTCAAATATAAAATTTCACATAACTGAAACAGATTAAAATATTTTACAATTTTTCATCAGAGGTAGGGAAAATGGGAACTTTTCTGAGTTGGGCCTTAAAGTTAAACTACTCAGAGTACTGGCCAGTACTAAGTACACACAGGAGTGAAAAATGAATTGCTGAGAAAAGGGAGTGGTGCCCTCAGGAGTCACTAGAAGACTGTCAGAATTAGGAGAATATTAGCATTAGAAGACCATCTCCACCTCTGGCTCTTTGGCAGAGTTTCAGAAACAAGCCACCCATACTGTATGCTCTTACTGTTTGCTGAGGCTAAAGTGCACCACACAAAAGTCAGCATGGTCAAACTTTCAAGAAGCCTCAGAGGCACCTCAGGTCAGGGGCAGGGAAGATGTCTACAAGCATGCTCCACTGCCCAGTCTTCCTCACATCCCAAAAAGAGCTGAGATTCACCCATGCAAGCAAAGAAAAAATAGAAACATCAGAAAAATATTCACTGGAGTGGACTGTCCTAACAGCTTTACCTTGGGTCTGCATTTCAGCTGGGGTGAAAGCAAGCACACTCACCTTTAAGGCTGCTGCTCCTACACAGCTAATTTGTCTCTCCGTGCTCAAACACTACAAACACCTTGAAGCAAATTTAAACCAAACTCACACACTGGTGTAGCAGATGCAGTTAGGTCTTTTCCAGAAATGCAGGAGTTTATTTCAAAATGTGAGTTTGGTTAATGAGTCTTCTGCTAACCTTCTACTTTGCTCTGCTTCTCTTTCTGCTGCAGTTCATTGGAATGGTTTCAGGGTTCAATTAAATAGGTCAAGCCTTTTACATGCAGCTGCAACCTTGCAACACAAAGTGACACGGAGGCAGATGAAAGAAAAAGAATCTATGACTTAGCCACTCACAAATTCAATGTATTTTGCATATCACTCCTGAAACCAACTGGCAGCCCACACCAAAAAGACTTCTGTCTGGGAAGAAAGTGATATTTGAGTCACCTTTGTTTTTCACATTAGATATGAAGACATCCCAACATCCCCTCCTGCCTAATGGCTCCTTTTTTTTTTGCATCTATCTTATAAACAGGGCACAAATTTCTGTTGTCCTTTAGAGCACTGCCTGCCTGACTCAGCACTGTGACATCTTGTGGTCCATGTAGCTTGTCCCACACTGAAAAAGTGTGTAAGGTGCCACCCACGACTCTGCTGAGCTGCCATCCTGCCATGGTGCTGCACCACTCTAGTTGTTAAAACCAGAAAGGTACCTAAGGAACAGGTCTGTGGAATGCTGTTCCTGCTGCCAGCAGAAAGCACCAGCTTTGCCTGCTGCTATCACACTGCCACTTTCTGCTGAACAAGAGGCTTCTGAACTCTGTCGACTTCTGCCCTGCAGGCCACGCCGTGCCTCTGCCAGAACTGTGAGTGAGACACCTTTGGTTAGATTATGCAGCAAGACAGACTTCTTGGAAAGGGGAATTTAGTCCTTTTACCCTTTTACTCCTTTTAATGGCTGGTTCTGTTCTTCTTAACTCCCAAAATAACAGCAACATCTATTGTTTGAAAATAGGCCTTTATCAGGTTTTAAAAAAAAATCAAATTAACTTGCTTACTTCAAAGCCATGCTCTCTTAATTTTAGCTGGCGCATCATGAACAAAATGGTCTAGAACTAACCTCAAACAGTCATCTGGAGAAAAACAACATATTTTCCCATGTCATCACCACTATAGCACATACTAACCACAACTATTCAGCCTGTCAATTTTCAGTTTATATTATGATAACTTTACCTAAAAGCATTTCATGGTTCAAAAACAGCAAGTGCAATGCCAAGGAAACATTTGCTGAACTGACGAGCATGGCAACGCTGGTGTGAGGAATGTGCTTTCTGCAAAATGGGAAGAAGAGCAAAAAAGAGATTTCACTGGGAACAACGGACTTTTCAGAAATTCCCCAAAACAGTGCTTCAGGTTCGTTTAATCCCATAATCTAGGTTTAGTTTAGTCCTCAGGGGTGAATTTTCCACAAAAATCTCCAAGAACTGTGATGAATGGGAAAATGAACACATGAATCTTTTTTACTTGCACTGGTTTTTCCACTGCCACACATAGGAAGGTTTTTCACATCCACTGAGCATTTAAGAGAGGTAAAAAAATACAGATTCATGTGAGTCTGGACAGACTGACTTTCTTTTTTGTGAAAGGCACAAAAAACAAAGCTTTGGAAGGACAAAGGACTTTTGGCTCTGCAATCCCCATGATTCACAAGGAAGTTCATGTGGTTACCTTCCTCATTTTATGGACGACAAAGCAAATCTCTCATAAATGAAGCAGTGTGGTTCAAATTCTATATTAAACCCCCTTAACTTTGACAATCATATACCCACACTCAGGCTTCAAAAACATTCTCATGTTACAGCACTGCCAGTGTCATCACTGCAGAAGCAAACGAGAAGTTCCTGCATAACTTTCCAGTGATCCAGAGCAAGGAGAGGATTGTTGAAACAGCAAGAAATGGAACTGTATGCTTAGGTAGGGACAGCAAATCAAGTGAAAAAACCTATGCCAAATGAAAACAAACAAAAAACCCTTGAGAAGCCTACAAAAACATTCTGCCGGCTATGCTACTACTCTCTTCCTTGTAGTGATTTACCCAAAGTTAGGCCATGGTGACAATATGCAGGTTTCCAGAATAAATTAATCAGTAGCTTTGCTTTTCTGGGCTGCAAGAGCAGCCTAAGCCACTTTGCTTTGTAACTTCCTAACATACAACTTAGACACTCCAAGGCACCTTTACTCCTAGGGGTGGGCAGGAATGCATTTTCCCTTCTTTTGTTGGTGGGAGACACACAGAAGGTGAGGCATTCTCCCCAAGGACAGCCAATTTCAATGCCGGCTGGACTTTAAATGAGCCTCCTTTAAAGAGCTGTTACTAAGCCAGGCATTGTTCCCTGATCCTCACTTTTTATGAATTAGGAAGGATGTGTGTTCCTGTGTGTCCTCTCTGGACAGACCTTCTGTCTGGAATGAAGTAAGAAATAGTGAGAAAGGGGTAAGGAAGGGGGGACATAGGTAGGACCCTGTAAGTGAGTTTTCATTAATTTCAGAAGTGAGCTGTTACCTGTCTGCAGTGCCCACACCCAAGCCTTACAGTCTGAGACAGAAGTTCCAGCAGATCTTCCATGAACTCACGGTGAGTCTGAGATTGGTAACATCCAGCGCTCAAAACCACACAGCTGAGCCCCTCCGCTGCTTCTACACCAATTCCTGTCTGAATGTACTGCTGACAAAGCCAGGACTGTGTGGTGCCCAGGCACAGCTGCTATTAGCTGTATCTTCCCCTCATCTCATGGAAGCTTTAACAGGGAGCCACTAGGTGAAAAGCAGTAACATTGCAAGTTGTGTCCACCCACTCAATAAACTAACAATCATTTTTTATGCAAGTATTGCAGCTCAGCAGTTGTACTATAGAATCCCACAAATTCCTTAATTTAGAAAAACTGCAGACTATGTCAACTACTGAAAATCTTGGTGTGCAGCAGAAAATGTTTTGAGTCAACAGTATGAAAAGTATTTTTGTTTGATTTTACAGCATGTTTGATGTTTTCAAGATGAGACTTAAGAAGAGGTAGTATCAGATTTGAAATATTCTCTGTTGAATCTTTTATTATTTGCAGACTATGCAATATGTTTTAGTTGATTTTTTTAAAAAATAAAATCCAAAAAACGTTTCACAGTTGAGGCTTTAGCATATTCACAGTACTTAGACGTGTACGTAACTTTCAATCAGTCAAGCCAACTGCAATCAGAAGGACAAGATGGTGTTAAAAAGGTAAGTGTGCCCTGAAGTGTTGTCCTGAACAAGAATTAGACACAATTATGCATTAGGTGTCTCTAAAATAGGTCTTTCATGTCTAATAAGTACAGATCATGATATACGTTGTGTATCAAAGGGCAGGCAAGAGCTACATGTCTTGAGGAGGAAGACTGAACAGAGAAGAACTGAAAGCCTCTGGGCATAAGATGTGATTGTTTTATTAGAAGGAAGATTATCACATAGAGGCCAAGGATGAAGTTGAAACTTGAAAGGAATATGAGTCAGGGAAGCTGTTCCAGATGGCAGAGCCATGTGGGATGTGACTACACCATCTACTGTGGAAATAAAAAGGGAGAAATGAAAACTTAATGTTGCGAGAGCATATAGGACTGACAGTAAAATAAGAAAGAACTGAGAGCAGTAGAAGGAAATTAAAGGCAGAGTGATGAAATGAGTCCTTCAGAAATTCTGAAGTGCAGCAACACCACTTCAATCAGCCAATACAAAAAAGTCTCAGTCACATTGCTTCAGATAAACCCAAACATCTCAGAGTTTCAGTGCCTGTCCAGAGCACATTTTCTCTGCTTTTGGGTTTGACATAACATGTGGGCAGCTTCTCAGGAGAATCTCCAAGCATGCACTGAAGGAACAGTCGATTACCAGTATCCAATCACTGCTGATTCCACACCTAGTGTTATATTCAAAATCACAAGTGAGTTAGACAGGATTATGTAAGATAGTTCTTGGGCAAAATAAGGCAACTTAAGGGAATTTTTAAAAAGTGAAAATTAGGCTGAATATTATAAGACTTATTAGTAAGTCCTTGAGGGAAGTGGAAGAAGCCATGAGGTCTGGACACTGGGAACTTAATAAGGCAAACGCCTTAAAAATGCATTGCAGTGACCTGTCCCATCCTGTCAGGAAAAAAGATATGGCATGAAGCACACAAATAGGTCTTCTGCACCTCCTACTTCAATGCAAACAGGAGGCACATGAAAATAAAGCAAAAATAATAACAGACAAGGTAATAGACAAAGATCTGAAACGGATTCAGACACTATTTGCAGTCTGTAAATTCCCTTTGATTCAAAGATGGGATTTTCAACCTGAAGTTAGGAGTATCCTTCCTGGACTACTGTCTATCCACTACTAACCACTATCATCCAAAGTGACTGCAAAGATAGGTGGATTTGGAAGCCAAGGTACACACTGTCTGAAACCACCATTCTCCATGCAAACATACATGTGCACATTATGAGTTCTTCGGTTTGAAGAGTCCTTTTCTTACATTTATGTACTCAGATGTCCAGTCAAAATGGGCTTTGGCTACAAACCTAAAGCCACTATAGTAATAATAAGTTCAACACAAGAGATTCTTATTAAAATGGCAAAGTATGTTGCATTTAAATAACTCCTGAAAATTATTTCAGAGACATGTCTGATCTTGACTTTATTTACTGAAAGCCTAACCTTAAGTCTATCAAGTCAATAAAAAGACTTGGAGACTTGAAAGCTGACTTCAGGCTACAGTATTTTTCCATGACTGATGCTTTTCCAATCATGTTCCTTCATTGTCACAGCTTCTCCATTTCAAATCAACTGAACTCTTAACCTACCTAAACTAACATTGTTGAAAACAACTGACCTGAATGAAGGTAGCTTAAGAGTCTTGGTCTTCCTATAATTGCCTTTGTAGAAGCCACAGAACCTGTGGTCAGTTGGCTACTTGTTTACCTGTCCCTTCTTCCCAGTGAAAGGATGCTTTTGCAAACATTCCTTATTTAAAAAAGAAAACCAAAACAATCAAATCAACAATCTGGAAATCTCTCTTGCAAAGGATAAACTTGTTCTTCCAGGACACAAGATTAATCTGATTGCTTTAAACTCCCCTGGCTTTATCTAGGTGCGTAAACGACACATCAAACTGCCGCAGCCATGTACGTCAGCCTGCCAGACACAAAAGCAGTGCTAAAAAACCAGCCTGCAACTATTGCATATCTTTCACACTTATTCTTTCAGCCTTGAGGATGTTTTCTTGGTTAGTCAACTTTAAACCTATCCCTTGTATTATATTATTTAAATAATACTGTATTATTATACAGTATTATTTAAAAACAGTGCCCAGGCGTACAAGATAAACATGTGCCCCACTGAGCTACCAAACACGAGATAATAAATTTACATCCCTGTGAATTTACTACGACCATGTAGCTGCCTCCAATGTACAGAACAATACAAAACCAGAGTGCTGTGCCAAGTAAGTGAGGGGGCTCATGCAGAAACAGGCCACTGCTCTAGAGGCACAAACAGCACTGTGCAAGGGAGAAACTCAGCAGTTACTAAAAACAGGGCCTGCCAGACATTAAACGTGTATATTGAGGACAAAGACAGATTTTTTTTCAGAAGAACAGGAAGGCTCTTGCACTTGATGTACATGGGGAGAAGCCCCACAGCTGAAAGGAAAGAGAGCAGCTTTCACATTGCATTCAGTGCAGAAGCTAAATGCGAGCAGCATGAAGAGGATGGAGCACAATAACTTTACCAAAAGTTCCAGGAACGATTCAGAGCTCCTTGTGGCAGAGGAGGCCAGCATTGTACAGAAGAGTGAAAATATCCCAGGAACATGAGAAAGTAATGTTTCAAACAGCCAGAAACAAATACATCTCCAGTATTTTAAATGACAAATTCAGCCAGAGCCCTTCTAACCACACATCCCAAAGAGCGGAGCGTAGGATTTGTGCTCTGCCATCCCTCTTCATTTATCCGTCTCTGCACCATCTTTGCTCTGGTATCCTTTGACAGCCCAGCCTTGCTCCACATCCTGCCCTGCTGGCCTGCCACCTGGGCAAGGGCTGCCACAGTCCTCTGGATGCAGAGCTGGGACTCACTGCCAGCCACCATCAAAGAAAGCTACCAAGGGCAAAACTTGGCTCTCTCTTTCCTCTCAATGTCAGCAGTAGCTCATGCCTCCCATGTCCCCTGCCTGTTTAATTTAGCAACAACAAAAATAATTGTAGGAATTTAATTGTCTTTGAGACTTTTTCTTCCTGCAGGATTTTCTGGGAATTATCCAAGACAGTGTTATGAGGAGGTGGGGGGGGGGGGGGGGGAATGGGGTGGACAATCAAACAGACATCATCCCCACCACACACACCTCATGTCCTTGGAATCCAGACTAAAAACACTCAGCCTCTTGAGCAGAAATACTCATGAAAACATTTCATAATGTTTAACCAGGGAGTGATATCAGTATCATTATCTGCATTTTATGGCCACAGCACTGACTGGTCATGACATGCCCCAAGTAACCTATCAGATAACTCTTCCTTCTGGTTCTGCCACTGTGTCTCCTGAGTGCAAGTCAGTGCCTCACCAGTGGAGTAGTCCCAAACCACAGGCTGCACAGGAGGCAAGGGCTGCAGGAGTTAATATATTAGTATCTAAACACCAGCTATTCCGTTTGCAGGCAGGACAGAGAGGAAAAAATTATAAAGATATGATAAAGACTATGGAATGCAATTCTCTGTCCAAAAGGCAAGACTGGCCTCTAACAGGTTCAGTGTACTTGAATTGTAGATGCATTTAACAAAAAGGTAACATAAGACAAAACTGACTGTGTGATTGCTTAAATTAGGAACCAAAGCAGAATCCCAAAGAAGACTGAAGAAGAGAGAAGATAGGATCTGAAACTCCAGTTTTCTGATTAGGTATCTTCTCAAACTGTTGGGGGGCCCCAGTCTTAAAGACACATAATGCTTCCCCTGCTCTTCAAATCTAGCCATGCATGGCACTTTTAAACCAAGCTTTACCAAAGCTGAATTTCTACCATTTTCTTTTGTTCCCTTTGCATGTAAAAGGATTTAGTAATTGGTAGTTGCTCAAGAATAATTCAAATTATTCCTAATTTATTAAAAAGTGTCCCTTAGTTTATCCCCTAGGTTTCAAATTCTTCCTATCAGAATTCATTCTTACCAAGGGAAAAATGTTCCCATGATTATAAGACGAATCTAAAAACAATTAGAAAAGAGAGGAATTCTTGAATTTACTTTTTACTGCAGGAAGTGATATGAAAGTGCAGCACAAATAGCTGGTTTATTTCTCTAATTGTATATCCGTCTCTTTATCTCCTCCTTTCTTAATGTTTTCAGGTAAAGATCAAGCATACAATTTCTTCCCTATTCCACCATAAAACCGGAGTCAAGTTATGCCCAGCGAGTCTTGATCTCAGCCATCAGTCTCCTACCTGCTGTCAGCCTGTCTGACATCTGTGGGCTGGAAATGCCTCAAACTGTATTCCATAAACTGTCCCACACTGCTGCTATGACTAGTCTTAAGACTGATGGTCCTCACAGTCAATTGCATTTCTAGTGACAACCACTGTCTCAGATGAAAGTTTTTGCAGTGTTTGTTTTGAGTTGCTGCATTGCTACCAGTACAAGTTATTGCATATTAATGCAATGTCAAAAGAAGTACCACGTTGTGATGTCAGGACACAGCCTTGCCCTTGTTTTGTAACCTCCTCTGTCAAGGTATCAAATTTTACTTTCTGGACCACCTTTGAACTGGATTAAAATAAATCAAGTGAAAGGATGCTGTCAGAAAGGAAGGACTTAAGAGCACATGGGAACAGTTCCCCAAATGAATGTTCCTCTCACTCTGCTACAAACATGTCCATATCCACTCTGATCAGGCAGGTAGGCTGGGTTAGAGCCACATGTAGCATTTTGAGGGTCACATACCGTTTAGATAAGGCAGTGGTCTGACTAAGAGCCATGAGAAAGCCTCCTACAGTCTCTGTTCCAGTAAGACGGTTTACAGACAAACAATCATCAATCTGCAACTCCTCGTCCCCCACACCATCTTCGCCAAAAACAGAAATGGAAAGTACAAAAAAAACCCCCATAGAACCAAGAAGAGATGCTTTAATACTAAACCAAATCACTTGGGTTTTCCAGTACAATACAGGCACTGAGACCAAACTCATCTGAGTGCAATTTCAGTTTCAGCTACACCAATAATGCTGGCTTTGCACAACCACAATCTAAGTTTGTTGTGCTCTTTGCAACATTTTGAAGTCCTGAAGGAATATGTAAATAGAAATGCCTTCACTGAGCTGAAGTCATAAACCTTAAAATGCCAATCATAATTCAATTAAGGACCATTTATCCTATTTCCAGTTGCTTTCCCAGAGAAGCAATCACCAGTGCTTTGCATGTTACCTTTAGCACTGGTCTCATCAGACAACCAGGTTTGTGTTGGCATGGTGGTTTCCCTCTTTGACCAAGGATAAACACCATTCGCTGCTGCTTTGCAGCTCCAGCCCTGACACGCCAGACAGCCTTAAAAGCATGCACAAGTAAACAAGCAGGCTCAGGGCTCAAGCTTGTAAGAGAAAAAACAGAGCTACTTCAGGTCTACAATGGGAGCCATGGGGTACAAACACTGAGATTCGTCCCCTGCCACTAGTAAGTCCAGTGTTCCTTCTCCTGCTGCTCCCCAATTGCAATTTTAGTGCAGTCATTTCAGTGAACAAAGCTTTTCCTGCTCTTTCAAACCATTTTTATGCACTTAATTGGTGCAGATCTGTGAGCAAAATAAAAACTGCCAGTCCCAACCTGACCAAAGAGCAGCATTAAATCTGGAATTCTGATTGAGTTGTCCTGTTACAATCCTCCTGGCAAGCTTTTACTAGGCAGCTCGACTGAAACCAGTAACTAAGTCATGATTTCAAACCTGTAAAATACCTGCTTTGCAGTGAAAAATTACGTACACACTGATTTCATGTGTGGTTCATACAAAACAAACTTCCTCTAGAAAATGCGGAGTACAGCTCATTCTGAATCTTCTCTGTCTTATACGTGTGGCGGGGGGTACAGAGCCAGCACACATCTGTTTGCAGGAACAAAACACATCCCTCTAGTACTAGACACACTGAGCCAGTGTTTACACACTGATCTGCTAATAAGGAGACCCGGGAATTCCAGAACACGAGATTTATATTTATTGCTATTTTACATTGCCACAGAACGTGCCAAGTTTGGGCACTTTAAATGATGAGGGCTGCTATTGCACATTCCCTTATCAGTCTTTCACACAACTGCGTTACTGAAGCATCCTGATAAGAATGTATAAAATGTCTGCTATGTTTTATAACAGCAAACTCTTCTTCTTTTCAGCTCTGACCCAGCTATTTCAGTCAACAAAGCTCTTTCTAGTTTTTCAAAACACTTTCTACTCAATTAATAGTTGAGATCATACTGACTGTCTTAGAAACTGCAACTCCCCAAAATAATACAGCACAGCTATTTATTCATGGCTTGAAGTGATATTTTGAGGACTACTATTTCACAATATGGGATGAAACATGAACATCCATCTTTTGACAAGATCCAAGTATCACACTTCAGAACATCATACACAGAACATTAACGCACCTTTTAAACGAAGAAAATCAGGAAACTGTGCAACTAAAAGGACCAACTTGCCAAACCCAGCATATGTTTTTGCACTTGCTTTTCCATTCCCAGGCTCGCTCAGATCAATGTATATATAGATAGGCATGCGTGTATGTGTGTATACATACGCATTTGTTCTCAACTGCATCTCCCAGGGAAGTGCCAGTCAGAGGAAGAACAGCCAGGGAGTAAAAAGCCACTTCTACTATAATGAGTGAAAACAGTTTTATTTGTTGTCATTTTGGATTGTCAAGGTCTTTTCTTATTGTTTCTTCTAAAACCTGTCTTCTGTAAGCTTACTCTTTGAAAAAAATGTTTGATAGAAAACTTAGCTGGAACTGAATGTTCAAATACCAAATTATGGAAGTCACCTATCCTTGCACTCATTTCATTCTGCAAGAACCCCATGTGGGAAGGAAGAAGGGAGAGGTTGAGTGGGAAAAGAACAGCTAATTAGCAAGATTTCACAATCTAACTCAACATGCCAGCCCATTTGTCTGTCAGTCCTGCACATATAAACAGGATGAAAAGCAGTAAGTCTAAGTTCTTCACACTTTTATTCCTCAGTTTCACCATTTCTGTCTGCCCTGGGGCTTCTGTCCCCTCACACAATGTCCCCAGTTCTCTCAGGACTCCAGAGCACCACCTCCAGAACCAGGAAAGTCATTCACGTGCAACAGAAAGAACTGGACCAAAGACGCCCAGCAGGATGTGTTTTTCAGAGAGCAACGAGGCTACAGGCTATGAGCTGCTTAAGATCTTCCCTACCATTCAGTACCTCCACTGCAGTCCCAGCAAGCCACCCAAGCCTGAGTGATGCTTGATAGCAGGTGCAGTAAAACTGCAGGCAATACCTGTGCTGGCTGCACGGCTGCTGGCACAGACTCATGGGTTTGTGGCGGCCAGGCTCAGGAATCCAAAGGGTACACTGCATGGCAAGGCTGTACAGACACACTGGTTCGACTCTCACCCGTGTCAGGCAGCACCCTGCTCAGTCTAATTAGCATAAGCAGAGAAGATGTAAGAGAAGAGGGGCTAATTAGCCTAAGCAAAGCACTTTGTCAGCTTGGGAATCTCTGCACAGGGCTTGGATGCACAAATAGATGTACCCATAGTGACTGAGCTTTTCTTACTCCCTGCAGTCAGCAGGTATTTCATTATGCCCAAAAACTACTTACTGCCGAAGCAACGTGTCTTGTCATGTGAGAGCAGAACGGGGTGACTCCTCAGTTCTTAATGCTGCTTTTTTGAAGCAAAGAACTGCAGGAATCTTATATATCAACGTATGATGCTTTCTCCCATTGCATGTGCTTAGACAAATAATCCAGTCTTCCTCTGCATGATTGTTTTTGAGGGAAGAGGATCCTCTTATGGTTGCTGTGTATTTGTTTATTTCTATTTCCTTGTATAACATTCTAGGTATTTGAAAAGGAGAGAAAGAACACAATGCTGAAAATAGTTTCACTACTTCACTGTACCTTCCCCATCTCAAAATACTCTCCAGATGGAAAGAGTTTATTTGGAAGTAGGCAAGCAGAAGGCTGACTGAAGAAAAGTGATAATTACATTAGAATAATAACAACAAGAAAACCCAGAGCTAATGAAGCCTGACGGCTTCATTTAATTTAAGAAGAGACTTCACCCTATAATGAAGACATATAAAGCTCTACAGCTCACTCACCCTTTTTACGGATGCCATCAGGAGCAGCAGGACTGCTTACTAAGCCAAATCCCTTCAGCTGAACTGGTCTGACTGGTCAATGATAACAAGAAGGAAGTGCTTGTACTTATATCTCCTTGTTGGCTCTGCAGGCTATCCCTCAGGTTGAATAAAGATAGTTATACAAATGTTTTAATAGTTCTGGTGAAAGTAAAAAGGATCCTAGTAATTTGCACTGTGGAATTAACAGACATGTCTTAACTCATAAGTATGTTATGAGGACCTTCCCACTTCAAAAGGCAGCAGTACATGACTGAGTGACAAAGAGACATTATTTTGACTATTTTCCCTGTAAGAAGCTGATTATTTAACAAAGTAGTTTGCAGAGCACAGCTTTACAAAAAAAAAAAAAAACACCAAAAAGCTAAACAAAAAATTCCTTTCAAACAACATAAAATAGGCCCAAAACATTTTAACAGTGAATATGAAAAGTGTCATCTCCTCCAGTGCTCTTCCTGTTGCTCCACCCTGAGTGTCAAACTCCCTTTTACTTCACCAGAGGTTCATGTTACCTGAAGTTTCTTTTTGTCAGCTATTTGCATCAGAAATGATAAATCAAGCTGTCAAGAAGACAAGTTTTATCTGCCAGAGAGACAAACTCCTGAGAGCTGAAGGCTTAAAGCGCAATTTGCCCACTGCCTCCATTAAGGCCACCTTCATTGCAAGGAATCTCCGTGGCTTTGTTTACAAACGTACCCCTGTTCTGGAAGCCGAACCACATTTTGCCCAGCTTCTTTCAACTGACACAGCTTTTGTACATTTTTAGCAGGATTCACTGCAATCCAAACATTGGAAGTGAGACAAAGGGAATTTATAAATCACCACCCCAATTCTGACTGAAGGTTGCCTGGCACAGAAAACCACAAATAATGTTCCTCCCCTCATCTAATGCAGCCCTAACTCCCCAAACATATTTCTTCTATTACTAGTGCAATAACTTGGTAATAAGTTGCACTGCTGCAATAAACCTTATTTGCCATAGTAGGGAGGGTTTTTCTTTTATTTAAAGAGCTGCCAGGAAAACTCATTAGAAATAAATAAAAAACAGTATCTCCAGTTTCCTTAGTCTGTCTCTAGTTCTGACACCTCAACAGGAAAAGAAGCTAAAGGCAATCCTGTCAACTTGCTTATCTTCTTCTTCTTGACCTTTGTGCCATCAGGTGCCTCTGAAACATTCATCAGTGTCTGTAGCTGAAAACAGCAAAGCTGATTAACAACGAGAAACATAAAACTCACTGAGAAGGAAACCTGATAGCATCAATACAGCCAGTTTGAATAAAAGTATCTGATAGTCCTTCCAAAAATATACATCCAGGGTCAACATGCCTAGCAGGCTGCAAACAAACCTGAAATAAATATGAATGAAGAAGTTGTAGAGAATAATATTCTGCTACAAAGGGCTCATGATTCCTCTTAACTAACCTACCACTATCTGCAGCCTTTCCTTTTGAATGCACACTCCAAACAGAAAATGGGAAAAAAACTCCTCTCTAGAAGAGCTTAATTTATATTCTCTTCTTGCTGCTGCTGCCACAAACATTATCAGCTTTGAGAGAAGCATTGGCAGGTTATGAGATAATGTTAGGGTCATCATGGGCGCAGCAAACCAGCTCACCAGTGATGCTAACTATCACAGCAGCACAAGAAAGAGGCTGTGAAACACAAAGAGTGTAAGAAAAGCGGAAAGAAAATTCTCACAGGCGTGAGACACCTGTGTTTTGATCAGCTTCACCCCAGACACAACCTGCAAATAGTAGGGCAGCTTTCATGCCATGCTATAAACCTGTGAAGGCTGGGCTTGGTTCCCAATGCTTCTTCTTGGTTTCACTGGAAGTCTCTTGGACCAAGAAGAGTTGCCAGCAAGGATCAGAAATTTCTCCAGCTGGCACCACCAAGTTAAAGATAAGGAACCATAAACTACAGTGCTGAACTACAGGAGATGCTTTTTGTGGTCTCATGGACCACACTGGTATTGTGATCATTAACAAAGGCATTATTCACCTGCCTGCCTTGCTGCATTTACTCGCTCCAATGCACTGTGCACTAGGACTGCCTGGACTTCTCTAATGCCAAATCATGAAACAAAGCTGACAGCAAAAAGCTGGGGCAGCAGTTAAAGTGACTGCCAAAGAGAAATCTGTTTGCTCAGGCAAAAGCTGTTCTCAGTCCAAACATGGGAGTCATAATCTTACAGCCATTTGCTTGGAAGACAATGAAGGAGAGGCAGAACAGACTGGGAAACTACAGCTTGCCACAGTAGAGAAGAGAACAATCTTTGTGCCCAGATTTCTTTGCTCTGCAGGGTAAGTTTTACAAAGCTGACAACCGGTAGCAACATGTAGTGGCCTCAGGCGTCAAGCTTGCCTATCAAAGACTTGGACTTTAGCCCTGGAAAAATTACAGCTTCTCACTTCTCTGGAACCTATACCGGACAACAAGAAAGCAAGAGAGTAATGAATGACCTAACTAAAAATTATTTTAATACATGGATTGCATACTATAAGCCGTACACTTAGGAGTGCAGGGAGAACTGGGAGGAGATGTAGAGAAGGAAAATATCACATATTGATAGGAACACCATAGCCACAGATGACAAAAGACAACCAGCTGGGGTTGCTACAACAGCAAAGTCATCTACTGGAGTGGTAAGGGGCTGACACACTGAATGGAAAGTATGGGTCCAGCAGATAATCCCTGGAGACAAAAGAGGAAGTTCAGCAATTCAGGCTGGGAATGACAGTGGGGAAAAAGCACCTTAGGAAATCATTAGTTGAAGAGCTAGCCAGCAGGAATACGAAGAGAAAGTAAATCCAAGGAAGCTGCACAGATGTGAATAAAAAAGGTGTTTGGTCCTCTGGAGCACTGGTGGCTTACAGCTTCATCACTGCATCCTTCTGCAGCACTTGAAGCCACCCTGGCCACCTCTCTGCTGGGTGGCAGGTGCAAGCAGGCATGGCCCAGCTCTTACCTGCTGTCCCTAGGTGTCTGTACACTGATCATATGGGGAATCCCTCACCAACAAAACAGCTCAGCTGCTGCCAGCGGCCAAAGCCACTTTGGCATCCATGCAGTCTGAGGATGGCTGTGGCTTCAAGGCCAGGAGAAGGGGTAAGCTGACCTGATGCATGGAAACACCCACCACCACCCACTTTGCATCTGCACAGGCACACCTGCCCTGCAGGACTTCTGCAACATCCATTTTAATCCAGTGTTCAACAGCTAAAGTAAACTGCCAAACTGAAGGCCCAGAGTTATGGTCAGAGACTTTTTTGAAGCCCCACAAGAGACTCAAACTGTTTCAGCTTCCTCTCCCCAACGACAGCCTTGAGCTGTTCTTGCCTGGCTGCCGGAAGCCTGTGACGTGAAATAAAAGCCAGGAAATACGACTTTCTGAATAAACATTTATTTGGTGAGAAATACTTCTGATTTTTTGGCAGAGAAACGGCAGAAACCTGAAGCCCTATGTATAGCATGCCTGCAGAGAGCACTTTCTATTTAAAGGGAAGCTGCAGCTGTCTGTAGCTCTTAATGAAGAATAATGCCTAGGAATAAATTACTGCTGTTTCTGAGAGACATTTCTCAAATTAAAGTGATTCTTCCCTTTTTCCCTCTCACTATAAATACCGAGTGGCATGTACTGGGCTGTTGTTTGGAAGAACGGACACATGCAGCTCTGCTCTTTTCTCAGCAGCCTGGTAATTTCCATAGAAATCCATGGAGTGATTTAGCATACGGATAATACCAAAGTGACACAAAAGCAGAGACATCCAGAATCATTAAGTCTGCGTGTGTCAAAGCTTCCCGTTGCTCTTCCAAGGTGCGTACAGCTCAGAACAGAAACCAGGCATCACTTCCAACCACACCACAAGCCCTGAGCTGAGGCTCCAGGCGTGGGAGATGGCCGCTCACAGAAAACTGTGAAAGGCTCGCTAACCTTCAATTTCCATCACTTGCACAAGCCTCCTCCCCGAGGGGCTGCTGCAGCAGCAGGATGGGCAGGCTGAGAAGGTGATGCTCTGGGGAGAGGGTGTGCCTGGGCTGCAGCCAGCATGGCCAGGCGGCTCAGGAAGCAGCACTGACATCAGCTCCAGGAGCTGTCGCTCCCAGACCCGTCGCAGTTCCACGTGCCAGGAAAAACAGCCGGCAGTCGGGGGGGAGTACATAGGAGATAGGACCCAGGGTAAAGGAAGCAAGGAGGGCCAAGGAACAGAAAAAGCAGGCAGCAGCTCAAAAATGGGACAGAACAGGGGCTAAACCATGCACAACCACGACCTGCCAAGACCCTCTCTGGAGTCAGCCCTTACAGCAGCAGGTTCCCACTGAGGGCAGGGCATAGAAAGCCTGTCTGGGCTAGAAGTGGGGATGTTTACTATCCTACCATCTGCAGTTTGCCCAAAATAACAGTTATAGATATGAGATTAACTAAACACGTTTCTGTTATTGACACATACTGGATTTAGAGATTTATTTTCCATTTCCCACAAACTGTGCCAGAGGTTTTTGCCTAAGCACAGAAAAAAAAAATTATGTGAAGAAATGCCTGTGAGTGAGGAACATTAAACGTTTATTCATTGCTCCTGTTAGAATGTGTTCGTGCTTGTGTGGCTAGCACTCCAAAAAAGCTGTGGCATATGTTTCCAGAAAGGGAAAAAAAACACCTCAGGATACCTACATCCTACCAGAAAATTACAAAACCCTATGCTGGAATACACAAGGTACTCTCTGGCAAGAGCAAAGGAGTCTTGTCTTGCTTCATTTTTACCCTTACTAAAATAAACGTTCCTCCTTAAGGAACCCTCCTGACATCTCTTTTTCTCTCCCCAGAAGTGGAATATGGACTTGATTTGCACAAGCACTGCTATTCCAGAAATGTGTTGCACCCAAATGAAGAGAGCAGGAAAAGGGAAGCGAGAAATTTGTACTGTTTAGTAAACAGGCAGTTTCTAGGTGGATACAAGACACTGGTCCCAATTTACTGCACTCCTCCCCCCTCACACCCCCCTTCCTCTGAAATTTGCCTGGGTGGCAGAAGGAGGCAGCAGAAGGGAAAGAGAACAGCTACCACTTGCAGTGGGAAAGGTTTGATAATTTTCCTCACATCTTAACATGATAATACCCTGCAAACAGGGAAGAGAGAGCAGTATTTTTCAGTAACATCACTGTATGCCAGTATTTCCTTTCAGGAGAAACACTGTACCTCCTCACCTCTGGTATTCTTGTCTCCCTGAGAGGTTAAAGGAAAGAGGAGAGGAGGAGCCTAGCTGACTGCCTCCTTCTTGCAGCACTGTCCTCCAAGCAGAAGCCAGGTGACGAAATACACTCTCAAGGAACTGCTAAAAAGCTCTCCATCACCTAGAAATGATTCCTCAAAAGGAACCAGTCCTGGATGCCACGGTAAGAGCAATTCTCAAGAACACTTTTCCCCATCCATACCTGGTGAGAAGAGTGCTGTTTTTCCTGCACAAACCCAGGCCTTCTGGGTGTAATCAGGGTTTTGGCAGCACAATCGCAGAACATCACACTGTGCTTTAAGTGGGCTGATTTTAAACTGTTTGGGACAGGGCAGAATGTAATGATCACACTGAAGGCATCTTCAACAGATATTCCATCCCCTCTAATGGCTTCTGATTGCCTCTTTCAGTTTATCTGGCTGATCTGGCATGCCACATACCTTACAGGACCCAGGGAATGCTCTTCTTCACCTGAGGTGGTGCTGCTGTTGCTGTCAGTGGAGGTGATTGGAACATCTTGAACAAACATCTCCTGTTATCCCAACAGCTCTACATGCTAGGATGGTTTATCACTATTATTATTATTATTATTATTATTATTATTATTATTATTATTATTATTATTATTATTAGCTGTCCTCTCCTTTTCTAGGATGTAAAGTAAGCTCTTGTGGTTTTAAAGAAACCTTTTGAAGTGTGAGAATATGCTGATATGGCCACATCTGCTTGGATACACAGACAGGGAGAAGATCCCCATCTCAGAGGCCCCTTATTCATCTTCATGAGCTACTAACTTGGCAGCTTAATGGTAACTAGTAAGTAACAATTCCAAATGTTGGCTTTGTTAACTATATATTTCACTGTAGATCAAAGTGGGTGGGAAAGGCAAGAGATGATAAAAAATTTTCAGTGACTTCTCTAATATTTATTTTGCAACTGGGTCTTGGGAAAGCAGCACCACTTAAACTCTGTCTTAATCTGCTTCCCAAAGCCTGAACCCAAAGGGAAAAGCAGAGCAAAGGAGGGCATCCAACTCTGAGGAAGCTAGAAGGCATGCCAGAAAATACATTTACTACATTAATGGAAAGTGCACAAAATAGTTTGCTCAAACTGGGAGAATCTGCAGCTTGTTTTATCACTACTAACATCTTGAAGGACCACTGCATACTTTGGGCATAAGAATTAAATACTAACTTGCCTAACTTGGAAATTTCCATGGTTCTTTCTAAAGGTAAAAATAAGGATTATTCCAAAACCTGCCAGGCAGAGAATGCTTGTTTTCCTCTTTTTGTGAGAATGTTTACATTTGATCTGCATGTTTGCCCATTTCAACCCAGAAAAGCAGTGGGCTTCATAAGAAAAACAATCCCTCATGGGAACATTTTCTTTAATTAATACCACAGCTGAATCAAGGTCTCAGTTGAATGACGGTGTTTCCTTCAGAAAGGTGTGCTACTCCAATTCCCATGAACACAAACCCCTGAGAGGAGCATTTGTATTGGAAATACTCAAACTAATATAGCAAACTGACCAACAGGAGTTTGGAATACCAGGCAGAAATAACTACACGTGCATTTCTCTAATTTGAAAGTAGTCAAATAATTTCAACCATTGTACAAGTGTGCATAAAACTCCTAAATGTGACCTGTAGATTCATGAACTGTTATCCATAATATTTTTCTTTTTTGTTAGGCTACACAGTCACATGGCCTTCCAATGCAGGCTCATATATTTAACTAAAAAACAATAGCAGTATGACAAATAACTGCAGTAGTCCAAGGAAAAGAAACCCACCATCTTTCCTTAGATAACACTAGTCTTCCCTTAAACCCATTAAAAGAAAAAATACAAAGAGGGAGAGAAATTCAAGTCTTTGGTGCTCAATGGAAGCACAGGGAAGAGACCAAACACTACATGGCAGATACTACCTCCCAAAAGACACAATTGTAAGTATTGTTATCACTGCTATGAACTCACAACATTCACTATGTTCTTCTTCAGGGAATTCTGGATTATCCTTTAGCATGAAGATTTTTCAGAAGCTGCTGGATTGTTCACAGGTCCTCACTGGCTTTCCTCTTTCAAATAAAGTAAGGTAGAGCTGTAAAACAAAAGCAAAACCAAGTAAGAAAGGAAAGCAAGGAACAAAAAGTGGAAAATCCATAGAGCTGTTTAACAAATGAATAATTGACTCCTACATCTCCTGGAAGCAAATGAATTTTTTAATGAGCTCCCAAGATGGAAATTCCAGTACAGAGTGAGTGTATGACAAGCACTGATCTAGGATAGGAACAGTCATTTGCCCTATACATATTATTACAAAAAATTAAAACCCGGTTCAGAATTGCTGAAACAGATAGATAATTAAAATAATTCTTAGAAACTTCTGTTGCTGTATCTAGAGAAAGAAAAAACTATTTTAAGTTGTTGTTTAGAAAAGTATCTGCAAACAAAGTCCACAATGTGCAGAGAGATCCACAAAGGAAAGATTTTTGTTCTCAATTAAATCCTCTGAGGGAATGCAAACACCTATCTATTTTCATGGTTATCTGCAGTATTATAACAGAGAAGTACTGAACCAAAAATACACACACAGATTCTTGCTGTTCCTCAATAGGAAGTATTTTTCATATTCAAGATTCTTAATATTGTGTGGTTCTTTATTTGCTTTTTTGACAAAATTTCATTGCGCACCAACTCTTAATTTATTTTTTTTTACCTACTACACAAGTTATCAGACTATCCTCAACCTTTTTATTGGGCTACGAAGAAACTGCTGGGTTTCATTTTTATGTGAACCCCACACAGAATACTTAAAATAGAGTGTGTATTTCCACAGGCCACAAATTGAACATTTTTTCCTTGAGCCAGGTTCACATGATCTACTTGTGCTTCTTAAATTCTTAGTTTCACTTTGTGCCACCAACATTTCCTACCTCCTTAATGTAAGGCTTCTCAAACATTTCACATGTCACTTGAGGATTTGCGCACATGGATCCCGTCCTACCAGCCTTATGGTGGAATCCATGTCCTCGAACCAAAAACAAGAGGAGGACAAAACTCTACACCTTAGACGGTGCAAACTCTCTTCGCTTGTTGGAGGAAACAAGGCAATCTAGAAAATGATTCATTTGACCTATCAAGCATCTGGTTTAGGACAGAATGATTCACTCTCTAGAAAGGTCTGGTTCTCTCCATAAAGTGAGTCTAGACACTGAGCTCAGATTAGATGGCTACATATGAATGCAGATGAATCTCACATTACTGAAGGCGGGAAACAAGTCAGACAGATGGACAAGTGCAGTTCGTGGGTGAAGAGCAGAGAGAAGACAATGCAAGGATAAAAAAAAAGTTGCTATTCAAAAGAATTTTACACCTATGACTGTTTTAGTTGAACACAAAAAACAACAACAAAACCTTTCAAAGCAGTATCTGCCCAGCTGATCCAGTTTTGGTGTAAGACTACTCCTGGATTTACTGGCTAAGGCTAAACCGTCATGGAGCAGTGTCTGTAAATCTGTATACAGCTGGCTGGGACTCAGGCGGGCACCTGGCAATGATGACAACAGTGACCACTACTGTCAAGGCACATGTGTCTTCGTGGTCTCCCTCATGGAAAGTAACAATGCAAGATACCTGTTTCAAAAATCTTCCCCTTTTAAGACAGTGGTTTCTTAGGAGCTACAACTCCTGTGTGACAGTCACCGCTACCCTGACACCCAGGCCCTGGCTTCACTTCCAAGACTTTGGTCAACAGCTTCTCTCCTCTACTGAACTGGGACTCTTATCTGACAGAGAAACACACCATCAGGCATGGTCTCACAAGATTTTTAACTTTAGAAAGCAGACCAAAGAGAGAAAAATAACTCAGACCTATTTTAAAAAAAGCCCTTGAAACCTTGCTTAAAACCAATCCAATTTATTTTCAAGCCATTTATTTTTTTCTTTACATTATGAGAATCTCACAATTAAAAAAACTGTCACAGCTCAAAATACTCAAACCATTTTGCTTCTAAGTGTTAAAATGAAAGATTTCATCATTAGCAAATTACTTACGTTTTTTTCCCCCCCCAATCATTTGGCAACCCTAAAAGTTAAAATTTTTATTTCTCATCTCTTGTCATTCAGCATTCAGGGGAACCTTTAAATGGAGTCCAAATGACTATGAGAAAATATTTAACATTTCCAACAAAAATAGATGGTTTCCAATTATTTTTAGTAAGAGCAGGGAAGTCTACTCCTTGCAAACTCCTGCTTGGATAGACCCCTGTGAGCCTCCCTGGAGAGTCAGCTGTGCATAACCTCGGGCTGACACCCACCACACTCAGTGACTAACTCCTTCCAGTAACTTCAACAAGTGGGATTAGGGTTTTGATTCTGTTCAAGTTAGCAAGGCTCCGACTGCCCAAACCAGGGCTTTGATCACTGAATCAAGAGTGAGGCTGCTTGCTAGCTATGCAGTGATCTTGACGTCAGCCTGGAATGTGTCTTGCAGACTCCAGAGCAAGGGACACAGAACAGAGCACAAGCAGCACCTGTGCAGTGGTGGTAGATACCTTCTCCACGCGCTCACATTTCACAGGAAAGATGACACAAAGCAAGGTAGCTTACACCTCAGGCAAAAAAAAGGGGCAAGAGACCTTGTATTCACCTCTGGGTGCCTTTGTACCATGCACACAGCCAGTTATTATGGAGCAGATGATAAATTCACAAGCTAGTTTAATTTGCTACAACTTGCTCACTTGACCTTACCCATAGGCACTTCACTCAGTGAGGGCCAAGGCATGTCTGCCTGCAAATGTTCCCAGGTACTTTTATGCTTAAGATTTAAAGATAGCACAGCACAAAATTCAGGATACATGGAGAGATACTGCCTCTTGAAGCACAACCCTCACCTGAAGAGCCGAGCACTCAGTCCCTAATTGGGACAATCTTTTTGTTATGCAGTTCTCATGGGCTCTGATGACATGCTCTTCATGGGACATGTAAAACATAACTTGGAGGGACCAGCAGAGAAAGCTGGTTCACAGTACAGTTAGGTCTTAACCAGACTTTGTGACTGAAGTTTCAATGTGATCAACAAATCATTATCACATACACGGTTACCGATCACATCTCTGCTATAAATGGGAAGCGTTACCAAGGAAGCTGTTTTGCATGGTCTCACAGCATTATGGTTTCTCAAATATCACAGCATAGCCCTGTCTTTGAGAGCTAAAAAGGACATTGTGCTGACAGATTAGAAGTGTAATTGAGACATGAACAGATCTCAAATCAAAGAACATGGAAGTACTTCTCGGGAGTATTTTGAGACTAAAATTAGACCCCAGGGCAATCAGCAAATAAGGACTGTAGTACAAGCAAGCAACTGCAAATTGGCAAAACCTGAAAACCAGAAGTTGGCTACGTGCAATATCCTGTATTTATTCCAAGAAAAGGTCATGCTCTCCCATCTTGCTTTGAAGATCAGGCAGTGAGAGATTACCATTTTACTAGTCCTTTCCTGCAGGTTTTTAATTGTCATCCTTTGCTCTCTTGCATGACATAATTTGGTTTCCCTAATTCACAAATCAGCATAAGCTAATAAAACTGTTTAAGAGATGGCAGCATTGTGCCCAAGTTGTTTCGTTGTTCACTATTATCCCTCAACTAATCCTTCAACTCAAATAAAACCATAATTCATTTCCTGCTTTATTCTCCCTCTACATGAAATAGTTTTAGACAGGTTCAATCCTGTCTCACCACAAATGGGAAGGGTGAGGTTTTATCTTCTTGGAGTGTGCATGATTTCAATTACCTAATGTGTGTATCATCTATTCTGTCAGGAAAAAAACTTCTAAATTATTTTCAACAGGTTTAGCTGACTTTACACAATAAAAGATTCTAATGGAAATTAAAAATAAAAAATAATGAAGAAAAAACCCAAAACCCACAAACCAACCAAGAATTTACTATCTTTTAGATTTCAAGTTAATAAAAGCCTCTCTACACCAGCCATACCAAACTTTGCCCATCTGAAAATCCTCTGACATTTTGTCTAGCAAAGGCTCCTGCTGATGCTCTGCTAGTGTAAAAAATACTTAAGTTCCAATTATGCCTAATTTAATGTTTTGGTGAAGCAGTATCGCCTTAGGACAAAAGAAGTTCTGTTTGCATAAAACAGGCAGGCATCACTCTGATTTCTGTTTAGCATCCATTCCTCATCTGAAGCTTGATCCTCCACAGCTTTGTCATGTAAACAAACATTTCCCATGGTTTTGCATGTGGTCAACACAAGGTGTTACAGCCACTTTGTGCAGGGTGAGTAACTATCTGGGTGCATGGGAAGAGTAAATCAAGTTGTTAGCACTTTGCATATATCCTGCAAGTGCTAAACCAGAAAAACAGCATGGAGATCATGGGGCTCAAACAAGGAAGCAATCCATCCTTCCCCATGATTTGTAGCAGAAGGAAGAACATCAATGTTGCCTTCCCCATCTCTGTGAACACGGGACATCCCAGCCCAGACATCTTTCCTGTGTGAAAAGCATCTCTAACATGAGTGCCTACTCAGAGAGAAAATGCAGGACAGGAACATCTATCTGCAAGCAGTACAGAGGTGGGAGCAGCACCTGGGGCTGAAAGGGCAAGGCTGCAGCTCACACCCTCCAGTGCAGGAGCCACTACTGCAGATGGCCACTGACTCTGCACAGCTAACGTTAGCTGTGAGTCATCTAGAAATTGGTGTCCCGAGACTTAATCTAAAGACCATTATTCATCATTGCTTCACCCACAGCAGGTATTTTTCACGACTTAAGGCTCAGGTAATCCACCACTTATTTTAGCATCAGCCTGTGCAAACAGACTGAGAGTTTTCAGCTGTACTCACTGGACTCATCTGCCCTTCTAAACCTCTTCTGGAAACCATGGAAGCAACTTTGCTCCCAGAGCCATCTCCACTGCTCTTGTAACCTATTCCCTAATCTCAACACCTTTGTACAATTGACTGGAAAACAGATGAAGGTTCATCACCGCAGTTGTACTTAGGAAAAAATGCAGAACAGCTCAAACTCACACTCTGGATTTACATGATGCCTAGTAACAGTACAAACACAAATCTAACTAGGACCTCAGAGACATCACTTTTACACAAATAAATGCAATTACAATCATACTCCTTATTTGTACTTCATTAATACCCAGCTTTTCCCAAAAGACTTGAAGTTAGACTGTGCTTAGGCTTGTGCTTCTCTTAGTGGGCTTAGTTTTGAAGTTCCATGTGATTTTCCTCCAGAAAGGGAGTGCAACGTAAGGTACAAAAATAGCAGGTCAGGAGGTGGGCTGTGAGTGCAACACACAATGCCAACAGGTGAAAACTAAGAGGAGCTTGTTCAGGTTGTTTTGTCTAAGCAGCAACAGTGCAGACCCATAAGAGGAAAAATACCTCACAAATACTTCCTATCAGATGTCAATGACATACTTCTTGATAAGAATCCATCACCTTATTCACATCAGCACTCCCTATTTGCCACTTTTTCATGGCTATCAAAGCAGGAATACTGGTAGGTGGGGGGGAAAATTTCAACACAGATCTACATTTCTCTTAGGATGCCAACTTTCTTCATTCTCATACAGAGGTTTAAAGTAAAAACATCTCTATTGCCTGTGTGTTTGTAACACACTCATTCCTACAGATCTTCTGAGCAGAAGAGATTGAGAAAAGAATGCAAATGGTCCATAATAATTCAGGCTGAGAGCCAGTAATGTTGAACAGATATAAGCAATAAAAATAACCACTCTGGATGCTTCTGTTACGTGACACAAATATTTCTCTTTCTCTTTTATGGAAGCTATTATGCAAAAAATGCAGCTCAGCCCTGAGTGGAGACAATGAGCCTCCTGCATATTTGAAGAACTGCAGCACCCTATTAACTTGCAACAGATGAGAGGAATCTCAAGGGCCTTCATAACAGATACTGACACCTCTCATACGATGGCCACAGCTCTCGTGCAAAGATGGTGTTGAAGGGGGAATCCAAATGATATGAGCTGCAAACAGCAGCAGCACAAAAAAGCATGGGCTGAGATTCTGTTTAATTGCAGTATTTTAAGTAGCCAGAGACAAAAACCTCCTGAAGAAGATTGTTAATGCTACAACCCAGACAACCAGAGAAGAGGCTTGATCTCTGGTGGCAGCAATAATTCCAGGAGATGTCCATGGGACCAACTCCCTGGTGCCAGTAAGATTTGAGTCTCGGCCATGGCCTTTGCCTTGCTGGGTTCAGCCACAGGTGCCCAGAGCTATTCATCTGCTACTTACACAGAGTTTTCAGGGAGCAGCTTCCCCATCTCCTCTACCTGTGCAGCATACAGGGTTGAGGAGGACCAGACTTACACCAGCTGCCAGGCTGGGGGGACACACACGGGCACAAACAATGCCACCACGTGAGCTTCGTTTCCTTAGGAAGTCAGCCCAGAACGCACCCTTAACCTTCTCCCCGCTTCCAGTGCCGCCACGTCTTCTGCACTGCTGATGCAACGTGATACAGAGCTGGAAAACAAAGGCACTATTGACTAACTTTTTTGCAGGATTAAGATGACTATGCTGGCTTACAACAAAGATTTCAATGATTTCAACACTGAGCGCTAAGTAACAGGAACACGACTTGGCAGTAATTCCAGAGATTACCTGTTGAAACATTAATGACAAACATCTTTTGATGTGGCCTGCTTTATGTGGTGCAAAAGGCAGTGCTGTAATTATGCATTTCCTTTCTATGAATCTAGTATTTAGCAGTAAAGCATTACTGGGGCGTGAGGGGGGGTCTGCACACGTGTATGTTTGTGCACATGTGTGTGTGTGTGACAGGAAATACTCCACAGCTGAGCCTGCAATTTACCAGGGTGGCTGCACGTAGTAAATCTGCAACAGTGGAGCTCAGCCTGTTCATTCATCCTGCACCAAGCAGAGGGCTAAAACAATTGCCACGCTTAAGACAAATGTCAGTGTGAGTCATACCAGCCGGAGCGCAAACATGTTTGCTGTCGGGTGAGTCAGAATATCACATCCTGAATTCACAAATCTTCCTATAAATAATAATTTCTGAAATTGTTGCATTTCTTTAATACAATGCAATTTTAAGTATGATGCCAAATCCATAAAGGTTTTCCTGACTACAAAGAATTTTTTTTTTCTCCTAATCCCTTTTGTTTCTTATTGCGTGTATCTACCTAGAGTAGTAGGTTGTCTGCGGTACCTGAAGTGGTAAACACATTGATTCACACTTCAGGAAAATGCAAGCGTGGCTCAAAATATGTCCAAATGAGAGACAGCCTCATCTCCCTAAAAAAAACCCAAAAAACTAAATACATGCAGTAGGACCTTTCACTTACTGGATATGCTTTCTACATCTTCTCTGATGCTGTAATTCTGACGAGCTTTAACATGTTCAGCATTCAGAGAAAAAGAACAAAGCAGCTGAGAAAAGGGGTGAGAAATGCTGGAGAAGTGGTCAGAGAGGCCAGGGCAGCATGGTGCATGTGAGCAAGGAGAGACTGTGCCTGCACTGTGCTCCACAGAGTGTGCACTCACAGCCAAAGCACCATCCCTGCTTCAGGGAGTGCTCAGCCCTAATGCAGCATGCAGAAATCATTCCTCCCCACGAATACGAACATACCTGGTAACAAAATTAATGCATTGTAATAATTGGCAATGATTATCCTTGACTGCCTCTAATTCAGGAAAGTATCTGAATCAGAAGTTATGCAAGTGCCTTTTGAAATAGGGCTGAACTCCAGGATATGACCAAATTTATGCAGGAGAGTCCTGATAAAGATACGTGTCATGTCTGTGAGCAAGGAGCGAAACAGTGTTTTGGGTAAGGTTGTTGGGGGGATGTTTCTAACTTGATTTTCAGTTGGGAGTTTATTCTCATCTTACATGAAAGGGAATTCATACACATACAAATCTCCTTACATCAAATCAAGACAGTCTTGCTTTCTTCTAATTGTTTTGTAGAATAACCACTCAGAAGTTCATTCCTGTTATCTTTCTCAAGCAAAATAAAAGGCCTTTTAGAAAAATTTTATTGCTAAAACAATTAAATCCTCCTGGGAATGACTTCGTTATGGAAATCAAGTGACAGTTTCTTTTATCTAGCCAAGCAGCAAGTCTGCATTTATAAAAGGCATTCTATGCACGAAGTACAGTGAGTAGGAGGACATGAAAATGCTATTTTTAAGATTTCAGCGTTCCTCCCATACAGATTTCCTGGAATAATAACAGCAACAACAATAATGATAATTAATAAAGCCAAAAAAGGAGTATCATCTTAGAGATGAGTGGCATATGAGAAAGCAAATTGTAGTTAAGGACTTGTAAGATTTAGGGACAAATGTACGGTTCTTTCAAATAAACTGGCATTGTGCCATGAATTTCACAGGGTTTGAGATTTGCTCCCTAAATTTCATACTGCAGTTTTTTTTCAAAAAAGGCAACAAATTAACATTATGTGCAACATATGCTGCATGTCTACCATTTGTTTTCTTGCAGCAATTGTTATTTTCAGAAACACCACTAAATGAGAAGTTAACTGTGGAGCTGATGCTATTACTGTGTTTGGGTAAGTGACCATGTCAGCTTTTGGAGCTGGGGAAGAAAGGGAAAAAAACCCTGAAAAAATCCAGGGCCAAACAATGTTTTCAAATCCAACAAGAATAAGGGTATGATGCAGACTTTGACCCAAAGCTTAAAAGAAGACACTTAAAAGAAGATCCATTTCTGCTTTGCTGACCTCTGGACCTGTCTCTCAGGACACTCACAGAGCAGAGATGTTGAATTAACAAATACAGGGAAAGTGCAGGTCAAATCCTTCCTCTCTGCCAGGAATACCTGTCTCCACCATGCTTGGAGTGCAGTTTTCCGAGGGCAGACATTAGCCCCCATTGCCAGAAGATTGTTACTCGATTGTGCTATTGTCTACCAGCGGTAATTAGAACAAGAGTCTGCATTTCATACCTAATAAAAATGAATGAAAGTGAGCAGGCAGTAACAAAATGCCCGAGGCACACCTGAAACCCGCTGGAGTGCTGGCACTTGAGGGTAACCCCACCAGTAGGAAGCCCCCATTTCCCATGAGATTGGAGCCAGGCAGGGAAGCCACACACGCTGTCTGTCCCTCTCTCTCTTCCACTCGGCAGCTCTACACAGACACACAGTGTCGTCTGGCACTGACTCATGTTTCAAACTCGGGAGAACCCCCCAACACAGGTGCCTGCACAACCCCTGCTCCCACACACCCTGCTCATGATGGTGCCATGAGGTACCAACCCTGTCCAAGTGATTTTCATCCACGTTTTTAATCCAGTGCAAACCCTTCAACAATAGCATGAAATGTGGAGGAACCAGCAGCCTTGGCATGCTACTGACCCAGTGAAAAATCTGCCACATAACCCATCAGGTATGTCTGTTCCTAAAAGATATTATTTAAGGACTATTCAGGGTATGTTTGGAGGCACTTCCACTCTCTCACTCACCTACAAGACAAATTTTCATGTCATTAACCTTTATTTGCCTTTTAAACAGTAAAATGTAAGTCTATTAAACCACAGAGTTCCAATTTGATATTTTGATCATCTCCATCTGCTTAATGGGAAATGTACAGTGACAAGACAGGAAAAAAAATAGGTATGACTGGAGTAAGTTAGTGATGATTTCCTTTTTTGTCCATTGCCTGCTGCCAAACATGCTTGCTGCTGGTCACTTGCCTCGCTCACTGCCAACAAGTGCTCAGCTGGGCATGTCACCAATATTTAACCCTCAATAAAATTAAATCATAATAATGCTTTGCACTCGTTTAGGGTTTTACATACCACAAACACTGTGGAAAAAAATTAACTGCACACTCTGTAATACCCCTGCAAGGTAAATTGAGTATTGTTATTTATACCTTATGCAAAAAAGAATTTCACTGGAGATGGGATAATTGACCTGCCCAAAGCTATGCAGCACAGGTGTTTCTGTTTCCTGGTTCTCTCTCTATGCCAACAAACCAGTTTCAGCCTTTTCTGAAACTCAGATTGAGTTCTGCCTTCATTTCTGCCTCTCTGCTGCTGAGGGAAAGCAGGGAGCAGGTTTCTGTACCCAGTGATATGAGTGATACATGGGTGCTGTCAGAATGGTTCCTAGCTGCATGGCCTGTGGTGGGACCAGAATCAACAGGACTGCAGCACTGCTGTTTCTACCTCCCTGTGGTAAGCAAGGATTAGCTGCAGAGAATTATTTGATATATATTTGGTCTATAATAATTTTAGTAATAATTTGGCAAAAGGAACATCAGAAGTCTTCTTCACAAAAGACTACCGAGTTTTAGGATCTCTGGATGTCTTCTACTACTGCAAGGAAGACAGTAGAGGACTCGGCAGCGTACCACACACTGCTCCTTGTCCCTCTCTCTTCCCCTCAACAGTAAAAAAGGGTATTAAACAAATAAAGGTTTCATCCCAGATAAATGACAGCAGGGCAGGAGCAGTGCCCACTGCCTGCTCCTGTGGGCTGCAGCTACTCCTGCTCACTGTCACATGGCAGAAAATGCCACACTGGGCTTGCCTTCAGCCAGCACTGGCATATTGGATGGACCTGAACTGTTTAACCACCACTCTGAGGTGAAAACCTTCATATGCCATGGGCTGGACAACAGATTCATGTAGTCAGAGATCCTGTTACAACACCAGCTGTTCCTCCTGCACCACGACCAACAGCCACAGTGTAGGTGAGACCCAACCACGGTTACTGCATTAGAAATTAGAAGGGTTTTACCTGTAAAAGATGTGTACACTTATGTGCAGTGACACAATTAAAGCAGAAACGTTAACTATAGCCCTGTGGATGCAATTATCCTAGTTCAAAAGAGGGCTTTTACTGGCAAAGCTCATCCCCGTTCACAGACCAAGCAAGCCCTACCTGTGATCAAAGCAGTTAAGACTGGAAAAGCACTTGAACACACTGATCAGCTCCTGAGCTAGGACAAGGCTTAAGCAGAGGGTTTTATCTCTCACAACCTCTCACTTTTAACCACGTTTGGTTGGGTCAGGGCCAAATTGGTGTAACCAGATCCTCAGCCCGAGCTGCAGGTTTTGACTGCCCTGAAACTAGCTCAAGCCAAAGCCTCTTTAGCTATCACACCTAAGAGAGCAGCCACCCCTGGAGATCAGCAGATGATAAAGTCCATAGTTTAAGTGGATTAGCTGTGCTGAACAACTCTGCTACATCCAGTTCCCCTGTTCAGTGCTTGAGCTTCAGTCAGTGATCTTTTATACAGCTGCTCCAGGAGGTTTTGCTGCAGAGGACAGAGCTGGGCTAAGGAGAAGCTTATGCTGTCCCCAGGCTATAGGACAAAGACAAGTTTGGAGGCTAGGCTCTTTGGGCACCTCAAGGAGCTCAGTAAGCCTGTAGGGTTCCTGGAAGATCACCCCCTCCCACACCCTCTCTGGCACCAGAGTTTAGGGTTGACTTCTCACTACATTGTGTGACTAGGACAGAAAATATAAGCCTAACACACCACACACCACCTTTCCAGGACTGCTTATGCAAAATCCTCAGCAGTGGCATGCACAGTAGAGCAGTGCATAAACTACCATAGTAACAGGATGCCCTCCTTATACCCCCTTATCTTCTATAATATATTGCAATATATATAATATAGAATATACCATCTTAGTCTGGGAGGAAGAGCCTCTGCCGTGTCTTAGCAGCTACAAACCTCTGTTCCTGTAAACCTCACAATTTTCCAGGTACACCAACCAAATCCTTCTCTCAGACATTCCTCCCAAAGGCAGCAGGCAGAAGTGCCGCTAACATAGCATAATCAGTGAGAAGTTGTAACAGTGTGGGGGAATGTGGCAATTCATGGAAAATGTCTTTAACCAAAAGGCAATTAGCAGTGAGTCTAAATGCAGTAGCAGAAGGGAGTGGTTTCCTAACAAAACAAGCCTTGTTTAAAAAAAAAAAAAAAAAAAAAAAAAAAAAAGTGAAAATAAAAAGAAAATACAAAAAACCCCAAACTACCCTAAAACTTGCTTTCCTGAAAAAAGCAGCATTCTCAGGACATTGAAAGCATGTGGAAAAAATACCTCTCTGAAGCTTTCTGTAAAGATTATTCTTTACAGACACATTTGGCAGCCCTTTCTGCTCTGTCTCCTAATGCTATTGAGTATAACTATGTTAAGTCAATAAGCAAAGCCACTCAAAGAGTTTTTTTTTCAGGTTTTCTAGGCCAAGAGAGGAAGCAGTGCAATAGGAAAGTTTTCAGAAGTGGGAGTTGTGCCTGCCTTGCTTCTAATTGTAGTGAAACTGTCAACCTCTGCGTTGTGTTTCAAGACTTTACACTTCAAAATCATTCCCTCTGTGCTTTGAATTGCTATACTTTTAAGCTAACTACTTCTAAAAGTGCTGTTTAAGAAATGACATCTTCAACCACATTTAACGTTGTGAATAAATCTAAATTTTAAAAGTCTCATTGGGTCCCTGTGAAAGTGTAGATTTTTTTATTGTACTTGACAGCCAATCTCTTGGAAAGTATCTGTGCAGAAATTTAGTTTAAATTACTTCATATCAAGACATTTAAGAGAAAATGGGGGGTTGCTATAAGTTTAAAATAATTATGCTCTTTTCACCTTAGATAAAAAAATCACCAACATTCAAGCAGCAAACAGCATCAAAACCAATTAGTAAACTTACAGCCTACCTCTGTGCAGGCATGTATTAATTGTATTTCAGAATGACCTCCAAACACACGTGGCTAAAACAACTGAATAAGGCTGACTTGCCTTCTCCCTTGTAAACCACCAAAAGTGGAAGTAGGTTCAGGAGCTATGTTGAGAATTACAGACACTAACTGCCTGTGGAAGGATATTCTCTGCCTCTGATCACTAAACTTTGGGAATCACCCCTTCAATGCCAGAATGGTAAAATCGTAGACAAGCCAATGTGCTAAATTTCCCTTCAGTGTCCAAACCCAATCTTGTAAGGAGATAGATACCTGACAAACTGCAGGGAGCTGAGGGAGCCTTGCACTTTCCCAGTGCTCCTGCACACATTTGAATAGCCAGGTAATTAGGAGGCCATGCTCCTTTCATGCTGTCATGAAACACAGAATATTTATGTTGCTTCAGCTTCAATGATTCTAAAATACGGAAGATCATTTCAGTAGAGTAAAAGGAGAATCAGTAATGCTCAGACATATTTACAGTCTGTTGCTCAGTGTGGTAAAATTTATTCAGAGTAAAGGTTTGCTGCTAAATTCTTGGGGAGACAGAGAACAGGCAAGTAAGCAGCTCAGAATGGCAGGCTCAGAGTCAGCTCAGTCAGGAGGAGCTATTTTCTACCTAGTGTGACAGTGCCCTGCAAAAGGAGGCCCCAAGAATGATCCCTGTTCCCAAGTAATACTTTCACCAAGCAGAAAATTACACTGTACCTTGTGGGGCTGAACAACTTTGAAGTATTATCTCGAGGTCTGCCAAAGCTGTTCCAGATGCCAGGTTTCAATTTAAGCCCATCTATTTTTCATATCCTTTTCCCAGACAGCCATCTCCCCAGTTTAAAGGAGGACAGCACACTACTTAACCCTGAGAAAAAAGCTCCTAACATTGCTTGGGAATGACTCCACTCCATAGCATTTGGAAATCACACTACTCACCTTGCAACTAAGTCCCACCCCGCTTTGCTCACCACATGGTGGATGCTTGGCTGGGCCAAGCTGAGGTGCTACAAACAAGCTCCTGCATCGGGTCTGGTTATTTCTGGGAAGGAGGGGTATGTGGCCTTCCATCTGCACTCTGCTCATCATCATTTCTTCGATGCATGGATATGATTCCTCCTCACCTGTCCCAAACTAAGAAGAAACACCAAAACCCTTTACCAGACAGGAGCAATGATGGCAAAAAGCCTTCTACTCCAAACTCCAGCACCAGCTCAGGCAAGAAGTGAGGACACACAGCCGTGTCACAAGGGAAACAGCTGCGCTATTGCAAACAACAGCAGACTTAACCAGAAAGTTCCCAACCCAATACTTGTTTCCAAGTGGAAAGGCTGCCCTCCACTTACCATGCAGACTCCAGCATGGCTGGATCGCCTTCTCAAATATGCCTTGTCTGTCACAGCAGTCCAGCAAACATTGCCACCTAATCATTCCCATAGTACAGAAATCCCTTTCTGGCTTGGCACAAGGTGAGTACAAAGTTTTTGCTAATCTTGCATTTATAGTAATTTCCCCTCCCTGTCACATCGTGTGAATCATCCCTGTTTCCAAGCATCAAAGAGTTAATGGAAGAAAGAACCACCCTACCATGTGCTTTACTCAAGGATAAGTGCACTGGCCAGCTACCAAAGCTGTTACAGACTGCACCAAGCTCCTGATTTTTTTTCTCTCAACTGCAATAATGTAAGGATTGAATGTGGACATAAATGTAAACCTAGACCACATCTGCTGATAAAGCAAAGTCTTTGTACTTGCACAACTGCCATTAACTGTACACAAAATACTTAAATTTCATGAATTCTTCTACATTCAAAAGCTGACCTGCCGTCTGCTCGAGGCAGCCAATGTGAGCTGCAGGCTCAGCAGAATTGCACATTAAAGACAGAAGAGAAACAGATTATAATATGAAATCAGACTGCTAGGAAAGTGAATAATTCGTGCAACCGTTAAACACTCAGAGTATTTTGGGCACACTTTACCACACCAGATTAAAACACAGCTCTGGTGGTTCTCTTCTGAAAGGCAGCATAACAGGCAACACGTTCGTGTTACTTGCCCCTTTCATCACAGGCACAAACAAAACCCGTGCCTCCAGGACCCTGTCATATTCCACTACCTAATTTTTCTTCTGAAGTAATTGAAGGTGCTCTGCTATTTGAAGATTTCTACCTTCCCATAATTGCATTAATAGCTTGGAGCAGAGTGCACATGCATATGTAAAACATTTTTTCCCAAGTATCTCTCAGAGAACTTTAGCTGTGCATCCTTGCCCTATGTGTTCACACTTCTTCTCATGAGTTATCTTCAATATAGTATTCTAATTGTAACTTATTTCTTGGTAACATACTTCCAGCTTGCATTCATACCTTTCAGACATGGATTGTGGAGCTCTCTTGGTTAACTATTACCAAACCATTTGAAGGTTTCTCCATTGCCAATGAGGTATAAGCAGCTAGGGCCTACTTAACAGGACTCAATCTCTAGACAGTTTCATTTTGGATTATGTAAATTACCTTGGCAAGCTTATTTCCATTGTGGTTCATGCTCTGCTCTGCTGTGACCTCTAAGGAGAACAACTCAGGGAGTCCTCTGTTCCAAAGCCATTTGTCTCCTGTTTTAGATTCCCTCCTATTTCAAGTCTTCCATAACTGTCATAACTGACCTACAGGCATGAAATCCACTCTGGGATGTGACCAGTGACCCTTTCTACGGTTTGTATTAACATGATTGTTCACATGATCACTATTAACAAGAGGAAAATATTTTAATTTGCTAGCAAATTCAATTTTTACATCTATGATCAACAGAATCATGTCTACATGATAGATGTTTACTCTTACATGCTGGCCTTGGAGACACAAAACATGATGTATTTCTTAGCCGTCCCCATGGCACCTATACCTAATACTGCAATCTCAAATTATGCAGAAGTCTGTGGTAACCCAGTCTGTTTTCAGTTATCCAGTACCTTTCTAGTTCATGAGTAGTTCAATTAAAAAAAAAAAAAAAGGGAAAAAAAGGGGGGGGGGGGGGGGCGGGGAGGAGGAGAGGGAAACTTATGATAAAAATTCATACCCAGATTTCAAAGACCTAACAGTGTTGGAAGGTGCACAGTAGATCATGTTCAGAGTACTTCATACAAAAATATCAATCAAGAATTTTTGGTGCTTCCACTCAGGGTTGCTTATATTTGTGATTCATGTGGGAAGCCATTGATAACAACACCAGTCTCTGCAACAAAAATGTAGAAACTACAGTTGGATCTTTGGGTTGAGAAGTACAGTGACTTCGCACAGGAATTGCACACACCCCATCTACTGGCTTTTCAGAAGACTGAGAATTTTAACAGCAGCAAGGCAAGTTTACCTTGCATTGGAATTATTTACTGAGCAATGCCTACGAGGTTAGTGCTTGATGAAGGTACAGAAGGCCATTACCTATCCCAGGAGAACCACAAAGCAATCCAGAACTGACAAAACTGTTCAGAGCCTACAATAGTAGAAATACAGGTCACAGGCTAAAAAAAGTTACCCAAATCATCACAGCACCTTGTACTTCATGACAGAAATCTAATAAAGAATCAGAGAAAATGTTCCAGCTGACAAAGGGTTTGGTTATGCTGAGTGCCTGCTTTGAGGGCTGCCTTGCTGCCCTTAAGACCAGGGGCAGGGGTAACATCCAGCAGAAGAGATAAAGGCAGCAAACATGCACCCACAGCAGAGATTTCAGTCAGTGCTGCTGTTGTGCCACCTCTGCAGCACCCAGAGAGCAGAGCTGTCATAATTTTTAATTCAACGAAGTTGCATGAGACATCATTAGAAGAATTCACAACAAACTTTAGTCACTGAGTCAGAAATGGAACTCAAGTTATACTCTGTCAATCAGGATGTTTGATCATGGCAAATCAAAGAATCTGCTCGGCTCTGCTGAAAGCTTCCCAAAGCCAGTGCAATCCCCCACTCCTCTAATAGTCTGCAGTGTTCATTTCTAACTCCATACTTGAAGGCAAGGGCTCACAGAAGTGGCCAACAGCTACCACAATGTCCATTTATGGTCTTAGGAAACTAAATAAATTTAAATCTAAATAAATATATTTAAATTTAAATAAATATAAAGAGTGTCAATACACTCTTTGTATGAAACTTGCATCAACAGGAAGGCTGTTACTGATAGTTGTGTGAAATGTATGGTGGTCCATGATATAGATAGGGGGAATGTAAAGAAGTTAGTGAAGAATGTCTCTTCACTTTTCACCCTGGATTGGAAATTAATTTCTTTAGGAAGCATTTAGTACTAATTTAGTACTTAGTACTTTAGCATTTAGTACTAATATACAAGTGCCTTGTCACACAAACGCATAGTGGACGTGATTTCTAGTAAAAGCCAAAATTACAGAAATTTTATTTGCATATAGGGTCAGAGATGTTTTGAAAACAGACTTTTCAGTTATGTATGAAGTTTAGACAAACTCAATGATACAGAAAAAAAAAAAATGTTTTTTCTTCACTTGCTACTATCCTCCTCACAGACCAAAGCCTGCTCTTGCATCCCGTGTAACTTCAGCAGAGTGGACTGGGATCAGAGTGATGTAATGCATTAAATGTCTAGTTTCCAAACAACAGATCAAGTTTTGTTTTAAAATGCTATCTTTACTCAGAGCATATTTAAACCAACTGTTTGATAAGAGGCTACTGCTGCCACTCACCCCTTCTTTCCATTTTCTGGAAGTTGTGAAGGTACAGTATTGTCTGAAGATGTACAGCAGCCACGGAGAGTTGTGATGTGAAACTGGTATTTGTGTTTTGTCAGTACCAGCAGAGGTGTGTCTGCACAAAGCTGTGATAACTGTCAGCAGCTCAAAGCAATTTAGATCCTTGCTTGTTTGTGTGCCAGGCAATCTTACAGAGCTGCAGAACTCTCTCCTCCAAGCATTAAGATCTCAGTAACTTCAACTATATAAATGCCCCAAATTAAAACATCATATTCATCAATTTCTGGGAATACACCACAGTTTGGATGACACATTATTCCAGTGCTCAGTTTCTTCTAGACCTGAAGGCATCCTAGAGGTCTTAAAACTCAGCCTTTCTTCAGATCCAACTGGAGCCAGACCAAGCATTCAGCGCTGGCACCAGACCCACTGCAGCGCCAGACCATTTCAGAAAGTAAGCCAAGAGCTGGGGAGGTGTTTTTAGGAACCCTTGCAGAAGGCACCTCTGCCAACAAGGTTCAACGAGGTTTCTGCTGGTGACTTGAGAAGACATATTGAATGTCAATTGGCATGTTTATCTTATTTAAACACTGAGCTTCCTTTCTAACATCTAATAGGGCAGATTACTGGTTTAATACTAATGGAAACTGATCAAAAGACCCTAGATTATTTGGTTGGCTTACCTTAAAACCTTTACCTGCTTCAGTTTCCATGCAAAATATATCAAAACAGTATTCCTATGAATGGAGAGCCTATCAGCTAATCATTTAAGGAGATGAGGAAAACTACCTTTAAAACTGGATTGTGGATAAAAATGCCAAAAACCACCCAGACTAACTGAAGGACCCACTCCACAAATTCTCACAAGGACTACTTTGGAAAACAAAACCTAGAGAAGCATACTATATAAGGCCATTTCAAAATTCTATTCCTTATCTACAAAAGGCAGTTTTTTCTCAGTTGTGATCATGGTTCATTTGTTTAGGGACAAAAGTAGCTGGCAAACTAGCATTAAAAAACTAAACAAGTAAACACTGGCATTTTAAGCGTTGTCTGTAAGTGAAGATAAACAGCAGTGGTCAAGTGACAACTGACTAGCTCTCTTTCCATACCCATGTGAAGGGACGCTGGCTGAGAACAACCTGGATCAAGGCTATAATCCATTTAAATGTAGAAATGCTTTCATGATTTCAAGGCAGAACAAATATTTCTTTTTGTCTATACACTTTTTAGAAGGCATGAACAGTAACTTCAGAACAGAACATAGATGCCTGTTAACAAAGCCAACAACAATTACTGCTATGTCTAAGAATCAACAAAAAAACCACCAGTGTATTCCAAAGGCATTCACTCACAAAGCAGACTCACTCCACACAAGCCCAAGCACAGAAATGTGATAGTATCTCATGATTTATGTTCTCTCAGCAGGTTATACCGGGTCCTCCAGATTCCATACTTGCCTTTGAAAGCAATTAAGTTTCTAGCACTTCTGGGAGCGACAAAAGCTCTCGCTGTGAAAACCTGCATGCTGCACTTGTGCTGAGTCTGCAGCTCAGCATACTGAAACAAAAGCACCACAAGAGGTATGAACTTCCTCCACTTAACTCATCTAGGAGCATTAGTATGTGAAGGGCCATCTCTAAACTTTGAAGCTATTTCCAAATCATGTCTTTGTCCAGTGCCCAAAGAGCCAGCTGCTGCTGTAATGTGGAGAACATCTGCAAAGCCCTCTCAGCCTGGAAAGAAAAATCCCTTTTCTCATCAGCCTGCACACAGGAAACTCTACAAGTTCAGCTAATGTGAACTATTCTAATTGCTCACAAGACAGAATACTCTTACTTACATAAGAGCATGTCCAGACACCTCGATGAAACCTGGGTCCTGCTGTGCTATGCACTGTACAAACACCTGCTCCATGGAGTTTACAACTTGCACAGAGTAAACTGTACCTAAGGGAACACAAGGGCAAGAAGCACATGTAGAGAAGTAATCAACAGGCATTTCACACAACTAGTGTGTGAATTCTGCTTGTGAATTATTATAGTACAGGAATGCTGCCTGATCAAAAAATAGATCTGTGATATGTCCCTGGCTGAATAAAACAAACAGAACAGTAGCAAAGTCAAACTATTAAACATCCTGGCCCCAGCAACAAAAGCCCCAATACTGTTCAAAAAACAGACTGCCTGGACAAGGCACAACACCTTTTACCTCCTCAAGATAGAAAATAGCCAAAGCCATTTCCCATCGCTGCTCTAATTCTACCTGTACTGCAGGAGAGCGACCTTGCAAAGCCAGAGCCGGAGCACGGAGCTGGCGCAACAAACGCGGCAGCAGTGCACACGGCAGGGCAATGCCACCGGGCAGCCCGAGTACACCAGGGAGGGCAACTCCTTCCAGTGCCCACCTCTTGCTTACAGCAAGGCACCCTGGCCTGAGACCCCAGCCAAGGGCAGTTACTCAGGGATTTCTCTTACACGTGGAGTTCTGTGTGTCATTTACTCTGTGGCAAACAAACTTGCCAAGACCAACATTTTTTTTTCACCAACTCATTTTTGCACCTTAGACTCTGCATGTTTGGTTTTCAGGGTTAATCCTCATAACTCCAAATGAAATCAGCTGGAGTGATGTATACTGAGAATTCCGTAATTTTATTTTTTACTTATCAGTGTACTTGTTTTCTCTGTTACACAGTAAGACACCCAATTCTGTGCAAGTAAATTAATTTCAGATTGCACAATTTTCAAAATTATTTAAGCCTAGTTATAAGAGTTAACCTGGCTGTTTCCTTCTGACAATATCTGTGGTTTCATAACTTTATTTTTTTGTACCTCTCGCTTACCTGTTACAAGGCAAGTACTTCCAAATTCAAATAAATTATTTAGCAGGGAGATCTGCAAAAAATGACCAACCGTGATTTTCTACCAGATTTAGAAGAACATTTCCCACTCTCATCTTCTTCACTTAAAGTTGCAATCATCTTTAAGAAACAGAGGTAAGCAGTTTTGGAGACAGAAATGTGTTTAAAGACACATAAAGACAAGAGTGTAAGATGCTTCAATGTCCTCTATTCCCTCTTTAAAGTGCTTAACATCTTAGGACAAAAAGTATGAGCAACCGTGAGCTTGGTCACAAATAGTTGATTACACATACAAACATATACAGACATGTCAGAAATGTTAAGCCAGGAGCTAAAGGACAAGGAAATACCAGAACTGTGGCCAATCGTGTAACATTTAATCTTTATTCTTAATTTTGTGATCACACAGGGGTTTTTTCCACAGGAAATGGTGCCATTCATGGTATAGCAAAGCTATTACTATAGCTTTCGGTATTACTGAATAAGTGATCCTCAGTTTGCCTCATTCTCAGCATTAAAAATGGCCCTAAATGCTATGCTTTAAAGACAGAACAACTACTTCCTTCTAGGTTATTTTCTGGCTGTCACCATATTACCTAACTGCTTGATTTGCTAAAATTAGCACATGTTCACAACACCCCGGTGAGAAGGGCTTTTTTTCCCCCCATCACAGAGACAGAACTGAGACTGTGGACAAAGGTCCCTTCCAAACCCAGCTATGCTGCTTGATGAGATTTTCCTCCCACACATGTGCTCGGCACCAGCTGCCCCTCTTCCTGTGCTGACTGTCTCCCTTCAGAAGTGCTAGCAGTCTGGTGTAAAAGCGTTTTGTAATCCGTTATGGTGAAAATAAACTGGAGCAGCTACAAACTACTCTTTAGGCTCTTTTATGCTAGTTTTGCCTCCAACCAGCTGGGGAGCACTCACCAAAGAGGGTCCCTTCCAAGGGGAGGTGCAGTGAGCACGTGGGAAGCTTGTGCTGACAGAGGCAGACCCAAGAGAGGACACCTACACTGGTCAAAATCACAGGGCTTAAACTTTAAATGAAAAGAGACCTCTTCTATTGGAGGAACAGAGATAACTGCAAGCTATCAAGGATCTCACGTGAACCCAAGCTGTAGCATTAAGAGACCCAGTTTGCCATCACTGGTTCATGCTGACAGCACAGGGACAGCAAGATGAAGGTGTGGGAGCAGGTGGAAAGAGATGCATTCACACAAGTTGCTACTGCCAGCAACACACTTGTTGCATCCTCTTGATGGAGATGACTTCTCCACCACTGAGCTGCTTGAACAATCTGTATGAATACTTCTCATCCACTTCAAATGTGAAGTTAGACTCTCTGAACAGACTTAGCAGCGGTTTAAGCTTAATTGTGCATTTTCACACCAGGGTTACTGCACTGATGCAGAGGGGCAGGATTGCATGAGTCAGTCTGCTGTCTCAGTAGGGCTGTGAGGCTGCATCAAGCACTTGGGCTACAACAAACAACCATAGGTGAAATGATCCTGTATCTTCACACCAGACAGGAAAAGTGGCATCCAAATGCAGTCTCAAGAATCACAAACTCCATACCAATGTACAGAACAGAGATTTACCTTTTCTGTGGCTTAAGTTCTTCTGCTTCCCTCTTCAGACTCTATGCTAGCTTCCTCTAGGTTCCTCATCTTAATCCAAATCACATCACACAATCCACCCTGACAGTCACACCAGCTCCGAAATGCTGTCCCCACACTTGGTGCTTTTGGCCTTAACTGCCCCTCCATCTCCTGGTTCAGACAGCACCATGTTCCTCACTACTACTCCTGAGCACATCCTCCACAGCTTGTGCTCTCTCTCCATTCTTTCCTTCTGCTGCACTCTGTCTGGGAAAAGGACAGCTTTGCTGAAAACATGGGAGGACAATCTCCTTTCTTTTGTCTCCTACATGTCTAGGACCACAGCACTCCTCGGGAGACCGATGTTGAAATATCAAAGCAAGTTCTTTAGCTCTAAAATACAGCATACTCAATGCTACCTAACGAGCTCCTGCTGTGTGGGTACAAAATGAGAGATATCACAGTTTATATACTGACTGATTATGGACAAATTTTGCTGCAAATGAGAAGGCAAATCCCTAATATTGGGGCAACACTACTGACAAATTTCAAATATTCACTCCCAAATGCAAAGGTGCTACGCGGGTACTCAAATGAAAACAGCTGACTTATTTTTTAAAAAGGTACAAAAATGCTGAGTTTTGTATCTTGTTCTCAAGACAACCTGAACCAGCCATGCTGAAATGTAAAAAGAAAGAAAAATCAACACTAAACTGCCACTGCTTTTGAAAAAAAGTCACTTTAAAAGGTTATCCTGGAAAAATCCTGAATGTTATACTGCTGATTGAAGGCAGTTCAACCTGCTTTTCTTACGCTTCTTGTGATTCCCTACAGCTGTTACTGAGAAAGTCCCTCAAGCAAATCCATGATGTAGAATGAAAATGAAAGATTATAGTCTCCAGTGATGTCTGGACATACCTCAACAGGAGAACTACAGACTATAATAAAGATGCCTATTAGTGAGGCAACAGATGACTAACACAGAAGACAAGACAACACTGTGTGCAGTGAATTTTTGATTCAGATATGCAAGAGACAGGAAATCTAAGTGCCACAGTAACGGCCTATTTACAAAAATTAGGAGGAAATGTTGATTGGTTTCTATAGACACAAACATTGATATTGACACTTGAATTAAACAACTGTTCTTTTGTCTGAAAGCATGGTCAATCTATGGTCACTGTAGTTCAGCAGACAAAGAAAGATGGCAAGAAAATCTTGTTAGTACCTAACCTTCACCATCTAAGCGTCAGGTGACTTGGCAACAAGAAAGCAAATAAAATTTCTTTAAAGCAAACATTTACTTCTTTCATGTAGCTTTTCAGCAGATGACTCTAATGTGAAAGTTTGTGGTTTTTGCTCCAGCAGCTGGGTGGGCTGGATTCTGATCCACTATGCAAATGACTCAAGTGTTTTTCATTTTCTAGGGTGCCAGCTACACTCCTGAACCCTCTGCAAAGGGAACCACCACAGCTGCTGAGCCTCACAAGAAAAGAGAAACTGGGTATGAAACATTTTTTCCTCAAAGATGACTACCACCCAGTTTTATAGCATTACATAGAGGAGTTGTAAAGTCTCTGTATCCTGGAGTAACTCTTGAAATAGAGGCAAAAGGTCTAACTTTCTAATTTTATTGAAAGAGAGGCAGGCAGGAAGATTCTTCCATGGAACATTCCAGATCTGGGCTTTGCAGAGCATCTTTTGCTAAGCCTCTCAGATTTTAAGGAAGATGTATAAGCATAGAAAGAAAAAATCCCTGCAAAATAGGTCCCACTTAGATGGGACCGACCCCTCCTTTTGTTGGATGAGACCTTCCTATAAGGACAAACTTGACTTGCAGGCCTTCTCACCAAAATGAGAGGCTAAGCACAGGTTTGTAGGGGTGATGTAAAAAACAGAAGTCTTAAAGAGCAGCAGGCAGGTAGTCTGCAAATGCAGGGGTGGAGCAAAGCTACAGATGGGCTGATCTTTCAGGTGCTCCACTGGAAGCCAGGGAGCTGGGAACAGGTCTTCAAAGGGACTTAAAACACTGCTGAGGCATTCTGAAGACCTCCTAAGATAAAAGTCAGGGATCTAGCCCCATCACACTGTATGACACAAACTCTGTCCTGTTCAGGTGTCTTCAAACATGACAAAACCCACATATTTCTAGCAGTAAATATAGAAACACCTGACTTTTACTGCCCATAATAAACTACATCTACACTGCGAGAATCTGAAGTATTACCGCCATATCTTTGTAACCATGCTGAGAGCTGTAGCACAAAGAAAACCTGTGTGGGTTTTTTTTGTCCCATATAGACAGAGCTCTAAGCTGCTGACTTCTGTATTAAGTCAGACTTCTGGGCTTTCACCTATCTGAATAAAAAAAAAACAAAACCAAACAAGCTCTGCAAACATCATCTTGTCTTCTGCATTCATCTATTACATAGGTCTATTAAGTGGACCAAGTTGAAATTTCTTTTCCTCTGAACAGGTAAATATATATGGGGAAAAACCAAAATGCATGTATCAGCATGAGGCCTTCATAACAATCCTGAAGAGTCAGGCAAGACCAAAGAAGCAGCAAGGAAAATTGACACCTTCCTCCAAGCAGAGATGAAATGAAACTAATCCAAACAAGGAGTGTTCTACTATCCTAATGGTGGGTGCTCTGGCTGGAGAGAGCTCCTTTACTCCATCTGGTGAATGTATCTTTACTAGAGAAAGAGTAACACAGTACAAGAGAAAGTAGCTGCAACCTGATGTGAGTGCCAGGCTGAGCGAAGGGTTCAGCCAAATTCTCTCACTTTCTAGCACAGCTACTGCAAGAAGCAGCATACCACATCCAAATATATACTTATTTTCTGAAAACATGTAACTGCTCAGATCACAAGACAAGACAGAAATGTGTACAGCCTGATATTTATCTCATGGGGCATACAGGAGTTAATTTTGATTTACAAGAATTTTGGATACCTGAACTCATAACATCCACATCCCTTACTGTCAGGAACTGAAGTCAGAGGTTGAGGCAGGTAAACAGGAACAACTCAGTCTCCATGTTTTAAGTCATCCTGATTTTCCTTTGAGTCTTCCAGGAAAATCAGATATACAGATCTTTCATCCTCACAATCCATCACTCTCTAGACTATGCAACAAGTCCCCATAATGTTCCACTTTGGCTAGCAGAGCAGTGAACAGATGTGGAAAAAAATTCACGCACTAGTGAAGAAATTCAGGGCAAGAAAATAAACCAGAATTAACTGGACTGCATACAGACGTCTTCACAGTTTTGTGAAGAAGAATGTTAGGAAGCAGAGGATACATGCTCTGATTTCAGGGACCCAGTTCCCCAACTGCAACATGAAAAATGTGGTCTAGCAAGGGGTGTGAGAAAGATTTCCATCACCATAATTCACCGGATAGTGCTTTGGTACAAACCTACACGAGTCTTTCTAGGTTGAAGAGCTATAGCAACTTACATCAGATAAGAAAACGCCTCCAGAAAAGAAAGCTAAAGAAACACAATTGTTTAAGGTTCATATGGTTGTGGACTTGCCACAACAGACACCCTAAAATATGAGTAAGTTTGGAATAGGACATCTCAAGGGACAGCCTACCCAGCATGTCTGAAACACTCACAAGGCAGGGAAGCAGTGGGCTCTGGAGAAAAGGGAGGTTTCCTGGAGCAAGAACGAGCGAGCATCTGGAAAAAGCATCCTTGAGCCTGAGATCACACTGGATGCAATACAGTAGAGCTTTGGGCTCTTCCCCTCTCCCAGATTACCTGGAGCAACCTTGAACAAGAAGAAGTCTTATCTCTCCTCATACATAGAACACCAGTGAGAAGAGCCATGTACAAACTCCCTGTGCAGGAAAATCAGCCCAGGCTTTAACCTCCACTTCCATGCTGTGAAACAGCTTTTTTTCAAAAAAAGAAAAGACAAGAGAGATTTGGGACAAATAGCTTGAATTATTACCCATGACTTTGCTAGAGGTTTGGGGGTTTTTTTAACACCCTAGTCAGCAAAGAGAGAGAAAAAGAGAGAAAAATAGTTAATGTGAAGAGTCATCTGAAGGTTTAAATCTCCTGACAACTGCTATCTAAACTTGGAGGGCAAGGCAGTAGCTGATGGAGATATGAGAAAATAAAAATAAATTTTCATCAAATGAAAGCTTCATAGACAAGCACTGTCACTTCATTTTGTTTTTAAACAACAAAATAATTCAGCTAAGTGCAGAAGCAAAATGCAGGGGGTGTGCTGCAGGTTAAACAGTTGGACTTTAGCTGATACACAGACTGAAGTCTGCTCCAGAGCCCCAGGGCAAATTTCACTCTCTGAAGCAGTACTGTAGAGGGAGAAAGTGTTCAGTGATGTACCACTGTCTCTGAATGCATAAAGGCTCCAAGTCAAAGATGCGAGTTAGCTGAGGTAACTGAGCTGTGGCCACACTGAACAAATGGGACAGAGAGAGCAAATGAATGACAAAAGAATGAAAGAGCAAAAGTTAAAAAATGGGGAAAAGGATTCTAGCAGAAGGGTGAGCTACAGGATAAAACAGTTGCAAATGATTTGGCAAATTTATGAAGTCAGCATCATTGATCTCTTATGAGCCTGTCCTTCAGCCTTTCTGTGCCTCATCTGCAATATTTTGCCAGTAGCAGCCACTAGCAGTGAGAACAGCTGTAGGAGTTGCGCCCAGGTGGAGGAACTCCTCCGCTTAGTGAGACAGCTCAAGGAGGAGTAGGTTGAGGAGCATCAGCGAGAGAGAGATAGAATACTGAAACTGCAACCTAACCAGCCTTCCGTGGGACAGGCCCAGGAGGCAGACAGGATACACAATACAGAAGATTCCCTGGTCTCTCTCTGCTTGGCTGAACACAGTCACATTAGGGACAGGGGGCAATGGTGGCAAGTTTCTGCCTGGCACAGCACGCATGTTCCCTGTGTGACTGCCCCACCTTCCCAGGTGCCCTGGCATAACAGGACTGGGGCTATCCAAGTGGAACTGAATAACAAGGATGATAATGGTTCATCTCTTGAGGCCAGTTCTCTTTAATGTCTTTATGATCTGGACAAGGGTACTGAATGCACCCTCAGTCAGTTTGCAGATGACACCAAGCTGGGTGGGAGTATTAATATCCTGGAGGGTAGAAAGGCTCTGTAGACAGATCTGGACCAGCTGAATCAATGGGCTGAAACCAGTTTTATAAGGTTCAACAAGCAAAGTGCCAGATCCTGTACTCAGGTCACAACAACCCTATGCAATGTTACAGGCCTGGGACAGAGTGGCTGGAAAGCTGCTCAGTGGAAAAGGATCTGGGACTGCTGGCCAGCTGCTGGCTGAACATGGGCCAGTGTGTGCCCCGGTGTGCTCTGGTAGCCAATAAATCCAATGACATCCTGGCCTGTATCAGGAACAGTGTGGCCAACAGGACCAGGGCAGTGATTGTCCCCCTGGACTCAGCACTGGTGAGGCCACACCTTGAGTGCTGTGTTCAGTTTTGGGCCCCCCGACATTGAGGGGTGTCCGGAGAATGGAAACAGAGCTGGGGAAGGCTCTGGAGCACAAGTCTGATGAGATTGAGGAAGCTGGAGTTGTTTAGCGTGGAGAAAAGGAGGCTCAGGTGGATCCTTATCACCCTCTACAAAGGCCTGAAAGGAGGCTGTAGCCAGGTAGGAGTTGGTCTCTTCTCACAGGTAACAAGTGACAGGACAAGGAAAAGACATCAAGCTGTGCCAGAGGAGGTTTAGACTGGATATTAGGAAAAATGTTTTCACGGAAAGAGTTACCAAGCATGGGAACAGTCTGCCTAGGGAAGTGGTTGAATCACCATCCCCAGAGGTATTTAAAAAGCACACAGATGTGGCACTTAAGAACATGGTTTAGTGGTGGCCTAGGTTAGGTTAAGAGCTGGTCTCAATGATTTAGGTTCTCTTCAACAGTAACGATTCTGTTACTCTAAACATGAGGGAGGGCAGTTGCCCAGCTCATGCAAAGCTGTGGTAATGAAACCATAGAGGAGAGCAGATCTCACAGATCGGTGAAGAAGGGTTCTCCACACAACTGGAACCTCTGCCTGCCTAAGAAACCTAATTTTTGAAGTGGTTGCACCTCTCTACAGAAGCTTGTTAAAAAATGAAGACCCATGCTTAATCCCTGAGGCAGAGTTTGTATGAGAGGTTTTCTGGTTCCTTTGGCATTACAGAACTAATTTCCTCCTTTTCATGACTTTCTCACAATTTCAACTCTCCACATCTAGATTCATTGTCCATTTAGAAAAAAAATACTACTGAAGGGACCACATCCATCAGCGTTCTTATTTCATTCCTCTGAAACCTGAAATTCTCACTAAGACACAGCATGAAGGATTTTCAAGCACAAGATCCTTTGAACATAAAGAACCAGACATCTTAACTGCTTATAGCAGACTATAAGACCTTACACATTAGGAGTCCCCTGGACATTTGACAATACTATATTAAGCAAATCCTGTGGGAAAACAGAAGACCTGAATAGTCAATAAAGCAGGGAAGTGTATCTCAGCAATAGAAAGTACATGCTCAGAGAACTCAGAAAAATAAATTCTTGCCTGCAATATTCATTAGTTTCAAACACAAGCTACCAGAGAAAAATCTGGCTCAGAGGAAAGGGGAAAATAGAGATTCTTCTGAGCTATGCCTCTGTGATTTCCTAAGATCAATTCATTGCAGTAATTAATTAGACAGATCACTCTTTTGTAGTCTCCTTTATTAGGTCACAAATCCATGAAAATTATTAATTTCTTCCACTACTTTTAGTAATGATCTGCTTAAGAAGTTGTCTTTGCTAAGTTCTTCAGTTTAATACTTATTTTGCAAATGTGCCAGTTGACTAAGAAGAGAGGAACAAAAGAATAAAAAAAAAAATTCTGACACAAACCAGAAAATGTTAGGCCAGAAGAATATTAGTCGTTAAGAAGAAAATACCAACAGTAGAACTAAAAATAGCTCTTCAACCATTTGTCTTCTCAAACCTGTTTTTTCTCCTTAGGATCCACGCTTCTCATAACCGAATGTTTCTTATGCTTTTACTGGGGTCTCTCAGAACGCTTTCCACGCAAAGAAAAATATGTCTTTTTCTTGATCACATTATTAACAACCCTAGCAAGTGGTTTTATTTCTTTTATCTCCATGACTTTCTTGAGTTTTGCCTACTGTTTATCTAGATGCAAAAGCTGGTGGTCAATGCTTTTCACTTTTATCTTTTATTAAGTATTTAAATGAAAAGTGATGCTCCCTCTTACTCAAATGTAAATTTTAGCCATCTCTACTTGGAACTAGGAAGTTTCCATTTCCATTTCCATTCCACTAGGCTTTCCACTGGCAAAACTTCATCATATATTCTCTTTCCATCTACCAGAATTTCTTCTATCACATACACCTTTACTTTTTCTTTTTTTTAAAAATGTGTGACTGGTTATCAAACCAAGTATTTTCCTTAGGCTCACAGAAGTGAGATTTTATGCTATCCTAATTTGAATTGAAATGATGGCTAAAGCTAAAAAGCAACAAAACCATCAAAAGTCACCTGTCAAAACAAAAATACGTAACTGCTGGTAAAAGTCAAGATACAGCTATATCTTTTGTGACATGTTGGCATTTTGTTGTAGTTCTTTCTCCCCAGTAATTAACAGGTAACAGTTTAGTTTTAAAACAAGGGCATTTTATAATCAGCGAACCATCTATGCTTCTCAACCATCTGATTTGTCTCAAGGTCACTGTCTTCAGTAACTGGGTAAGAATTACATCATCTGTCCTACTATAGGATGGCAATTACATCATTGATCAATACCTGAGATCTTAGTGTGACCAAAAAATTCACGTTAGGGATGAGTTACAACTGGGCAGATACCACAAAGTGAAAGTCCTGTTTGCTTCAATCCACATCTCCATTAAGACTAAATTATAAAACTATCAACTCTCTTATCTGTAGTACAGTGTAAGCTGAGAGCTAAGCAAAGATGGGGTAGGGAAGGTGCCACAGAGGCATGCCTTTTGCAAAGGCATAGAAGATCATCTTTGCCTTGAAGAGCTTACAGCAGCCTGAAGTGACAAGAGCAACGGAGGGTGGAGGAAAGATGTGTAAGCAGATGGCAGCAGACCACGTTATTTTTAAGCCTTTACTGGCAATGCTGTTTGAGGTAGTCACATGTTCATATTCAACAGCAATAAGTGTTTTAAGCTATTTTAGTTCCCTCTTGCCTTGAAGCAGACCTGGAGCAGGCAAGCAGCAAACTCCTGTGTCCCAGTGGAAGATGCACGCACTTGAGTCTTCTGCTCCGCTGTAGTGTTTGGCAGTGAAATGCAGGGTTCTGCACTCCGTGGGAAAAGATCAGCTGAATGAAAGGAGCATGAAGGAAGGTCTGCAGGAAGTGGATAAAGATGATCCCGTTAAGAGTGAAGTTGAGTCAAAGAGGCTCAGGGAAGAGAGGAAAGCTGGACCAAACAACAAATCAGCTTAGGGTAGAGATTTATATGCAGTTTGGACTCACAGCTTGTCTTCTGGCTGCTTTTGCCACTGTGCCTCTTCTGGCTCAAGTCTCCAAGAAGGGACAACTCCCTCGATCTCATGTAATTACAGGAACCTGTTGAAGAGGAGGAGCTTGCTTTTCCCACCTTTGCTCATGCAGGGCTCAAGCAGCCCTCAGGACCAGGGTAACCTGAGCAGAGCCCCACTAAGATGTTTCAGCAAATACCTACAGTAAGATTCAACAGAGGCTGGTAGCTCACCCGTGGGGGTGGATGCATAACATACAGCAGTACCTGGAGGCACTGACCTACTTGGCTTCTGTACTGCCATACAGTGAATGACAGCTCCCATCTCAAATACAAGAAGCAATACGTGGAATAGGAGTCCCAGGGAGAAAGAATACTAAGCCAACATTTTCACCCCTGGATACACTAAATTAGATACCAATCCTTATTTTGGGACCTAAATAGCTGGCCTCCTTCACAGTAGTGGTGTGTGCACCCAGAGGCCCATTAAAATGAAGTAGAGGGTTGCAGGAGACTGCCTGCTCTGAAAATCAGGCTGGGACTAACCAGATTTGATAGCTCTGACCTTAACAGAGATAGCTGTGAAAAACAGACAAGACTAGCACCAGCAGGAAAATAATACGAGGTTTCTCATATTATCTCACAAATTAAATGCTGAATCTTGCAAATAGATACACTGCAGCTACACGTCCTGTAGCACCTCTAAGGGCAAAAACTGATGGTCATGTAAAATGATGGCTTTTAAAACACTTGATTTTGCAGGGTGTAGGTTGCCTGAAGGACAGGCAACCTCATCTGTCTTCTACTGTCAGATACAACCAGTGGATATTTAGTGCCTATCACCCTGTCTTCTCCCTATAAATACAGAGATACAGTGTGGTTGTCTTTAACACCAGAAGTCAGTAAAAGCATGACATCAGAGAACAGAGAGAAAAATGAACTCACCTTAAAGAAGTTTTTATTTCAGGTTAGGGCAAGGTAGTTAGTTAACTGTGTTTTTCTGGTAGGGCCTACACTTACACATCTCTCACCAAGAGGCAGACAAGCTCCCTGGCTTTGGAGTAAATAGCAAGGCAAGATTTGCCTCTGTGGGGCTCATTACAGGCTAAGGGCATTAGACCCTTTCCCTCGCAACAAATCCTTGGTGTATTTGCAGTTTAAAAAAAAAAAACAAAAAAAACCTTCCAAAGTCTTGTTTAAAGCACTTAAAGTTCAGTGTTCACAGCCTCAGATCACACTTGCAGATTTAATGGGGCAGTACTGCTGGCCTCCAGGAGGTACTTCTAACACTTGCAGACTAAAGAATAATTACAGAGAGGCTAATTCTGCCATCCCTTGTACCAGGTTTATTCCGAAATAACACCACTGATGGATGAAATTAAGAAGGCATGAGACTGCAATAATCTAATACTGAATCAGGCCATAAAAAATATAATCTGCTTTATCAAAAATGTAGTTGACTCAAGAGATTTTTTTCCCTTGTTTCCTACACAGAGACACTCTTTTTTCACATAAGAATTTTTTGAAAAAGCAACACCTGTAGGATTCTGGGTTAATCACAAACTTAAGTGCAAATTCCTTACAGGTAACAGGAAATTAAAAGACAATAGGAAAATAACTTGTCCATACAGCTTTCCATACAGCTTTTCAAGCAGATAAATATCAAGTTAAATAAAACCTTAAACGCTGCTTCAGTTTCATGACTGCTAGCTCTTCATCCCTGTCCCAGAACCCAACTGTGTTCTGTGGAAGAAGAAACATGTCAGTGCAGCTCATTTGACCTGCAATGAAAAGTAATTTATTGTGCCTAACTGTGAAAAGCAAATTGGCATCATCATCTAGGAGTTAGTTTCTCACAAGAGTTGTTTCTGTAATTTTTCCTTCTTTTGAAAAGAACTAAGATTAGAATAGCTATGTAAAAGCCTGCAACTAATATTAAATTAAGCCTGAATGCATAAAAAGTTGCTAGATGATAAAGGTTGGGAAGAGATGTATGTATGGCACAAAAAGAAATACAATATGGTTATGAAAAACCTATTTCTTAATTACTAGTGAGATACATTAGTCTCAGGTATCACAAAAAATTCCAAGAAAAATAATCTTTTTCTCTCAAAATGTATTTCTAGATACCAAATTTGTTAATTTAAGAAATAATGCAAGAAAGAGTGAAAGAACTGATCATTATTTCTTCCGTGTTACTGAGAGACAATCTGCATGAGCACAACTGAGGGGAAATAAATTGAGGATTAAACATTTATCCTGAAGCACCTCACCACTGGATACCCTTAAGAACACTTAAAAATACCATCATTTTTCCTAACAACATGGATGATAACATTTGTATGTTGCCACTGGAGCATTAGCTAGTTGAGCTTAAGAAAACTCAAAAGAATAGTGTAGGACAAGGGTTAGAACAGGAATTGCATACAACTCTGAATGCTTGCACTGCTTTACAAGTCCCTTGACTGCACAAGAGGGACAGAAGGTGAGACCTTTCCAACAACTGGTTTATGTCTGCTGTGGCAGATCTCTTCACTATGCAGCTACTCAGTTTCCAGAGAGGTAAGATATAAACCCCTGAGCTCTTATTAGCACATCAACAAGAATAAACTCCAGTCTTTTACACTGCTGAAGTATGTGCAACAACAGAGACTCCTGCTTCTGAAATCCAGTGCCAGCATCTTCCAATACACTTGCTTTCCACTCTCTCCCCTCTCACCCTGTCCTGATGTTTTCAGTTACCTTGTACACACTTCACTGATGCTCCAGCTCCCACCTACACTATCTTCCCAACCCAAACCTCAATGTGTAGTTCCTTCCTATGTTACTCAGCTTTCCTATTTATCTTCCCATCACTGGTAACCATCCCGCTGCTCCTTCCCTCAGCTGATAATCTGTTTCTAAAAACAGGCCCTAAGATTTGCTTTTTCCCTAACACCAAAAACTCAAAAAACCTTTCTAGGAATCTATGGAACTGATAAGAGATCAAACCATTGCCTTTGCCTTAACTTCATTTAGAAGGAAGAACATGAAAAATATCATCAAAGGCACAGATCAAATCCATAAAAACTAATTGGAATTTAAAAAAAACAAAAAAACAAACAAACAAAAAAAAAAACAAACAAAAAAAACCAACCTCAGACCAGATGGTTTGACACCCTATCTCATCCAGCTAAGTACTGGACTAGCAGAACCTCACTATATTACGTGATTTCAGAAAGAAGGCACCTTTATCAGCATAAAACTAGGAGATCTTCAGGCTATGCTCCTCAGAAAGGAGCATGGAAAACACAACCCAGCTGACTCCCACAAGAAGCTTTTCCACGCAAAAGCAGAAGGGGTTTAAATCCCGCAGTGTAAGGAAAAGAAGCACAGACTGATCAAGCATAATGCCCCCAAATGAGTCTGCAAGTTGGCAGTAACAACACAACTACAGAGAATTTGGGACTTCTTGGATCTTAACTACATCAAGCTGTTAAGAGGAAAGCTTTTCTCCTTCCTTAGCTGTGAAGTGCGACAAAGCAGTAGAAGACAGCTGTGCTTTCTGACTTAACCTTGGTTAAAGAAAATGCTGCAAATGAGAGCCAGGGGAACTGTTCTCTGTGGAAGCATTTTCTATTGAGACTGGGGAGTTGGACTCCTCTGGCCACCACTTCCACGAGTGCATCTCCACAAACTGCAATCTCCTTGCCCTGGATAACCTTTGTCGCCGAATGCTGAACACACTGATGAAGCTGATGAACAGCAAAGTGATGTAGCAGCTTTATCGATGGCTGATACAGCAAGTGTGTGGCTTCGCTTCAGTAACAGCAGATTAAAGCATGAAAATTATTCTTTTGACCTTTTATCCTCTCCCTCCCCATCCAATGGGCACCTTCCACCTGCCAACATGGCAGGAGTGACTTTTAAAAGGAAGGACCTTGGGCAAACCAGAATTGTACAGTGGTAGCAGTGAGCAGGAAAGAAATTTGCCTTGCAAAATGGCTGGGCCTCCAAAGTTCCAAGTGTGGCAGGGCACAGACAGAAATATTACAACCAGTTTCAACAGAACAGAAAGATGCATTGTGCAGGCTGCTCTAATGGCAAGGAGAAACTCACATATGGCCAAATAATGTTGTGAAAACCTTTCTGCAACAGGTAGGGGATTGGAAAAGGCCATTTTTTAAAGAGAAAGCAGGGAAAATGGCACTCAGCAGGGAAACAAAAGTGAACAAAGCAGAATCCTATGTCAAAAAAGACTGATGCTCACTGATTCTGGAGAGGAGGATCTGTATCCTTGTTGTACACAGAGGATGCCCAGTTTCGGGATCTAGTCTGCTCTCATCAACAGCTCTTTATAGCTGCCAACGCCAGATGCAGAAATCAGAACCAGTGCTTGTGCTTTCTAGCAGTGAAAGCAGGACCAGGGGTATATTCAAACAGATACTGATGCTACATACTCTCAGTTTTATTCTTGAACAATAGAAACTGTAGTAGTAAAGGCTTGTTAAGCATACACAAATGAAGTTAGAGTATTTCTGCATGCAATTAATCATGATTTATTTGAAGATGCTCTGTTAGCATTCCCATTTTCTGCTTCCTGAAATTCCAATTAATGAGGGCCAACCCTCAATCTGAAAATGTTTTATTTCATGTGTGGAACAAAAGCAACCAAAATAATGTTATTATCTAAACCAACAAAGTGTTCTGACAAAAAATTTCCTTGCAATTTTAAGCAGAACAAATTACTTAAAAAGAGAGGTTGGGCAAACCAGATTAAGTAAGTATAGCACTTAAGAACTTGGAAGCAAAACAGTTTTTATTTAATAAGCAGATAAGTGGTGTTTCTGACATCACTGCTATTAGCCTTCTGCTTTCTCCTCTTCAATGTCTGCAACTCATGATCTCAGAAAACAAGCTAGTTTAAAGTATCTCCAAAGCAAATGAATGAGGAAATTAACATGTCTTGTTTGTGATAAATTTGCTACACATTTTTGAATCTATAGTTTGCCAGTTTAAAAACATTTCCAATGGCTCTTTTGAACTTAGGAGGAATAGAATCCACTTTCATTTTCCCTAATATCTCAAGTCCTTAGGCATGAGAGAATCCAAGCTACTTCATAAAACAGCTTTGTCCAATTTAGCAGATGAGGTTGGTGACATTGCATGGGTTTCACACAACATTATCTGTTGAAACAACCTGTCTTCCCTAAAAAGCTTCATGCCATTACTAAGGGTAGACCCTCTTCACCAAATCCTAGTGAACACACCGTACCTGTGGACAGTTCTTCATAGTCCAACAACACAATGTGAAAGCAACTGATCATAATGGCCTTCAAATCACAAGTATCGCCAGAAACAGGGGGAAGCTGTTTTTGCCAATATAGGTTTTCATGGTGAGATTTCTAAGTGCTGCATTTTGACACAGTATAAAAATCTGTAGATATTTCAAACACTTTCAGATTACCTTTTCCTTACATCAGTGAAAAGGGCTAGCTATAAATACTCCTGCTGTATAAGCATGTTCTTTTCATAATACGCTAAGTGCTTTGATACGATGCTGGTTGTTATTTCAGACCCTAAACCAGGTTTGTTAAAATCTACACAAATATCACATACAGAAACATGCAAAAGATGAAGGAGCCATGCCACAAATAGAGCAACTGCAGAGGCTACGGCCCTGCCCACATACACTCTAGTGTATTTTTACACAAAGCCTAGCACTGCATCATGCGGGTGCCAGCTATAGCTTGTACCATGCTGCCAACAAAACAGGATCCAAAAACAGATAACAAGGAAAATTCTAGGGCAGTTTATGTGTACTAAGAGGAACAGAATTTGTTGGGTTTTTAAGAATCACCACTTTAATGCATTACAAGGATATTGAAAGCATGGATGCAAACAGCACTAGAAGCATCAGTCAGAAATTATTTCAAACTCATCAGTCTAACTTACTTCTCCCCTCCTTTCAGGCTTTCTGAACCTGAAGAAACACTGCCTGGCTGTTCTCTTTGTGCCAGAACAAACCATGTTCTCTGCCACTTGGACTTAGCACAGTAAACTTTTAGATATTCACACAAGAAGACAGAAGACAAAACAAAAAATGCTACACAATCTTGTGGAAGAAAAACATCTGAATTGCTTGCAATTTAAAGCCTTGACTTTCTATTTCATTAAACAATAACCAGAGTTTATCTCAGAATAGAAAATTACAGCTTGAGCTGCACATCCACAGCTGAACCCAAGCTGTAGACTTGTTCAATCATTTACTTTTGTAGGGGTTTGAAAGAGTCAACAGTTCTGCGATCCTGCAAACATTTTCACCCTTTATTCTGCTTTATTCCAGCTGAATGACGATGCTCTGTAGTAACGTTCTGCTTGGCAGAGATACAGAACAACTAGAAGTCTCTCCGTGTTGCTCCATGAGTATGCAGTAAAATCACCTCAGGAGCAACGTGACAAACACTCCCAGTGGCTGCTGGTGCCACTCCTGCCCAGCTGAGCTCACAGTGACCCTGGGCTCCTCTGAGTGCCACCAGCGCAGCTGCGGTGCCAGCTGGCACCTGACAAAACGCAGGAACATGAAAACTAAAACGAGGGTTTGAGAGGAGCAGGCAGTGCTCACAAGGCAGCTGATCTGAGATTGGCTCTGAGCAAACTAAGGATCAGAGCATGGGGTCACGCTAGAGAAGGCCATCTCAGCAGCAAGAAGTGCTTCAGATGCAGGACTTTGAATTATAAAAGATACAGCAGATCCATGGGGAAAAAAAGAAGACCCAGGCAAACTGCAGATTTTTAACATTCTACGTGCATGTTCATTAAGAGAAAGCAAATTACAATGTGTGCCAGAGATTAATTAATTAATGCACTCAATAATGTAATTCCATAGTCCTTCAGATCCTGAAGTACCACGTGCAGTAGTACTCCTTAAGCTTCCACATTGCAGTGCAAAATGGAGGGTGGCGGAGGGAAAGGAACATATAGCACTTTCACAGCAGCTTTTAATGCTGTGGGTTACAGGCCAAAGAAACAGTTTTGGGAAAACAGGGAGGGGAATCCATCTTCTCTCCCCAGCCTGCATCCCAAGCAGTCTCTGGGAAAACTTGCCCTCACTCTTTCACTATTTTACTTTGATCACATACATGGAACAGGCTGATACCTTCCTCACTGCAGCCCAACAAACAAAACAGTCTTTCAGGCCAGCCAAAAATAATGACCCCTCAAGTGAGTCACAGAGCATATTGCCATTTATTATCTAAGACAGTTGCTTTAACAGTGAAATTCAGTTAACCCAACCCACAGACTGGATTTTAACAATATTTAAGCTGCTGGATTTCCATCCAAGGCTTAAAAGACTTGGTGATTTTTCATTTATTTTCAGTTTTTGAAACCATACAAGAAATGTCACTCGACAAAATTTATGGTTAGCCCAATGGTAAGTCTGGTGTTGGTTTGTAGGATTCCTAACAAACCCCACTTCTTTAAAAAAGTAAATTTAAAGAAAAAATAAGACATTGCAGAGTAAGAACATTCCTCTCAGAAATTATAAGTAACTTTCCTTTCTCCAGAGATCAGGCTTTCCACCCTTTTATGTGTACTAAATAGTCTGAGTCTTTTTAATTGGAAAGATATCAGACAAACTTTCTTGGTCGGTGTTTTTTCTGCTTTCTACCAATTTTTTTCTTCTGCTTCTCACTGATTTTTGAAGACTGTAGCTGATAAATACTATCAATTTCAGTTAGCAGCTTAGTCCCAATCAAGTCATATCCCAGTTCACTGCCTGGGGTTCTACCCAACAAGAAACATTGATCCAGCAGAGCCGTCCTCCTCTCTTGGTTGCCATAGATACTCTTTGGTGACCTTCTGACACATTTACTTGGCTGGCAAATAGAAACTGTCATCAAATCAAGTGCTGGTCCCTCCTCGTTGTTAATAATATCACTCTTTTTCCTAGTGGCACCAAGATTGTTGTGTACATATGCACTCACTGACATCACTTTACAGCTCCACTGCGAGGTCTGAACTGACTCTAACATGCCTCCTGCAACTGCTTCAGCAACTGAAACCACTCACACTAACCCAAAATACACACCAAACCCTCTTAGAAGATATTGTGCCAGTGGAAGGCTCCAAACTACAAATACAGTTTCAAGACCAAACCCCAATTACAAAGAGTTTTATTAAGTTTGGGATTTATTACGGAAGTGCTTCAAATTTCTTTCTTAAATTATTCTTCCCAGCAGGCTAACTTTCTTTTACACTGCCTTCCTTTCCTTCTAAGGCATTTTAAGTTCTTTATTTTTGCTATAATCTGAGGAACAAAGAAGGTCACTAATACCTTTATTTGGTTTGCATAGTTGGAGAACATCTGGGTCCAAAAATGACAGCAAAAGAAGAAAAACTTGAAAAAACCCCACTAACCTTATATGAAGAAATCAAGGGTTTACTTTTCCTAAGAATATTCAAGTTGGAACAAAGGAAACTACAGAATATCAGAGTTTTCCACAGAATAAGTGATTCAATTTTCAATTATGGAAAAATAACTATATTTAGGAAGGCATAATACTTTCTCTTCTGGTAAAATTAGCAGAATTGGGAGAATCAGATGGCCACATATCTATGAAGTATTCATCTCCATTCTGATGTAGAAACATTGGAAAGGAAGAAATCCTACATGTCTTGAGAGTAGCCTGTGCAGACCACATAATAACAAATGAGATCATTATGCACAGCCTCGAAGCAAACGGTCTTTTGACTTTCATCAATTTATGTATGCTGTGGAACGTCAAGTTATTATAATTTTTTTTCTGTTTAAAAATGCTTGAAGCACTATCCTTCCAATTTAGCTCAAAGATAGTACAATGATAAACTCCTACTCCAAATAAATAATCATTAGGACACTTTGGTTATCACTGAATTTGAAAACACTGGTGTTATGAAACATTGGTTTTCTGTTTAAGTGCAAGTGAAGAATGAAAAGCACAGCTCCAAATCTCAATCTGACAAAAGGAACACACCCATCCAAGCATCACTGGTGCACACAGTAAAAAAAAAAGCACCCCAGCAAAAGGAAAACTTTAATGCCACTTTAACATTCCCCAGTAAAGAAAACTTCCTGGACAAGTTGTGTTGGCAGCTCCACAGCATCCCTTCCCAGAGCTTCACTCATGCAAGCTGATGGCATTGAAAAGCACATCTACAACCATCGCCCAGTACTAAAAAGGTCTTTAAACTGCAGAAGAGAGGAAAGATGATGAAGTGCCGAGGCTCCTTGGCTGGGACTCAGGAGATCCAGCCTCAGCTCTCTGCTATGCTGCCCTTTGGGCCATGAGCCTACCTCCAGACTTGACTCTGCAATCTGAGCAGCAGAGGCATCACCCCCTTCCCATCTGAGGGAAGCACAGTCGGGACAGACACAGGGAAGCCTGAGAGGCTTCGGGTCGTTATTGACATGCGGCATGCAGGCTCCCTGCGTGGGCTCTGGAAGCATATCCTGCATTTCTGTGTTCTGCTTTCACCGAACACATAAGTAAAACTGGAGGAATTGGAAGGAAGTGAGTAACTTTGACTTTGACAAGCACAATGAAATTCTGCCAACCTTTCCACTTGAAAAATTACTGATTTAGACACACTCCAAAAATAATAGCAGTTCTGTTCTAACTTCATGGCTATAGCTATGGTAACATTCTCAGTACTACCATGTTTCTGAAATACAATCAATGATTATTAAAAAGTTTTCTTAGAATAGATTTGAGGTGAAATCTAATGTTCTGCTTTCATAGACTGCAAACAAATGCGATCAGTGCTGACATGAAAAGCATTTGAACTGCGCAAACACTGTTTTCTTCTATAAACACTAGCAGGAAAGCATCATCCAGGACTTGGTCTAGCTGATTACAAACTATTTCAAGCACCGTCTCTACATACTGTGTTAAAAATAATTTAATGTTTTTTTTGTAACACAGAATTGAAAAACATGACAGCTGAAGAACCATTTGAAACACACTCTGGTTTTAAACTATGTTTATGTCATGGAGGATCATGAGCAGATATTCTAATAGTACTTTTCTTCCCCCTCTCCAAAAAGACTTTGGCATGGAATGTCCTACAATGACACATCTCTCAAAGGATTTCCCTCCTGCTTGCCCACAAACTGTCCAGCCCCCACAAAGCTGAACGGATTGCACGTCAGCCCAGCTAATTAATTCAAGCTTACAAATAGCTACCCAATCATACCTACACAGTGTTTTCCCACACACATTTTACTTGTGTATTTTATGTTTAGACAGCCTAATATATTAATCAGTATGAAAAGAGAAAGAAGGCAAAATTAACTGTATGACTTAAGCCTGGTTCAAGATCTTATTACTTGCCTCAAGAGTGTAATGTGGCCTTTATGTGCTTGAAGATCAAACCCTGTAGGTGGTTATAACCTAAAATAATGGAGGGTTTGACTTCAGCAGTTACAATCCCCAAGAAGGAAAATATAGTCTCAAAGACCAAGTGGTTCTTTAACCAGTCTCATTCTAGAAGACACTGAATATGCATTGAACTCTCTAAGCTCTGATTAATTCTCCCAAGAACACTACTTGACCAGGCCATAAACATGGAAACAGTCTGAGAATGATTTCAAACATGGTGGTTTTACTCTGCCTCCTCTTTTTTTTTTTTTTCCTTTCTTTTTCCTTCACAGTTCACATACATACAATTGCTCACTTCACTGAATTGAGGCTTATAGCACCAAAACACAGTCATAAAGCCCAGGTTGTCATTAATTGCTATAACATCACAGTTACAGCCAGGAAAAAAACAATGCTGAAAACTCAATATATTTCTATCTACACATATGTGACTACAACCAACCTCATTGACTTCAGATATGCCATGCATTCTGTGCCCACCACTGCAGCTTTAACCATGAGCTTATCTCTGCTTAACCCTTTCAAACATAGGTAGCTTGTTACACTGACAAATAAAACAAAACCAAAACCCAGAAATAAACCCCTTTGTGGTCTTCCTAACCAAACTACAGCATCTTTCTTTTCAAGGGAAAACCTCAGTGTTTGTACCTGTTAATTGGCTTTGGTGCTTCTGTAGCTAATTCAAACATTTCCTTATGCATATCACCCAAGCTGTGGCAGACCAGGTGTGCCCATGGCCAGGGACAGTGTAGGGAGTATCTTCCCAATGAGCCCAGACACCCCTACACAAACCACATGCAGCTCAGTTAACTGAGAGGGGCCTTTGGCTCACATTTGGAGAAACCTCTGAACTCCTGTCTGTGTGACACAGTATGTGAAGTGCTGTACCACATGCACTCTGTAAACTTGATACCGAAGCTGGCTGGAAAATATCCACCAGCACTACCCTCAGGTCCATGTTCCCACGGTCAGCAATCCCTCCTGGCTGAAGCCACGTGCCCCTTCTCAGCAACACGTGACACCTCACCCAAAGTGTCAGCCCGTAAGGGGATCAGCATCAGCAAGCCAGGAGTGAGTTTTCTGGGTAGGTGTTGGTGAGGCCAGTGCAAAATGGTGTTGTCAGCTTGGGTGCTTTCCTTCTAAGAGGATGAGAGTATCTCAATCTCGAAAACATTAAATCTGCTTTCAGTAATGGACAGAAAATGATACTTAACCAGAAGGCCTATGTAACAGCTCTGAATCTCAATCGCAGGCCCAGCACTCACACTCACAGTGCCTGTAGCACGTACTGTCAGTACCCTGCAGACCTGGAGAGCTGAGGTGTCACTCCCACCCTCTCCCTCAGCACATGGTCAGTTTGTCAACAGAGAAAAATTCTGCTGGGAAATAAAGAGATTAGCAACTCATTTCCATCGAATCACATCAAATCACTGGGCAATAATAATAAAAAGGGGTCCACTTCAAAGCAGGTTACATATACAAGCAAAAATTAGGGTAACACATGTAATTTCAGAGGTGTAACAGAAAAAGAAGATTTGTCCTTTAGCTATAATCTTGCAGTTCCGCATGGAAAGGTCTCCACTACTGGGGAAGAGGTCTTCAGTCGGTGCCACCCACTTCAGTGACAGACAAATTAGGCTGACAGAGTGCCCATGTTTTGAACTTTCTCGTATAAAGGATAAATATAAACAGTCACATAGAGCAGATGGACAGTCAGACAGCTATTAAAAGCTCCATAGATAACCCTCTGGCAGTATCACCCACATAAAACAGATACTGAAGAAATTTCTTACACAATAGTTCTTGAGCTCAGATATTCTAATGCAGTTAAGATCTAAAGAATATGCTTTGTAAGTTACACAGATGATTGTCCATTTATTTTGTAAGAGGAAGCCAGGCGCATTCAACAACACGCTTCTTGAAGCACTAACGCAGCAGAGTTCACTTTCTGCTTCTCATTTTTAGTACACACAGAGAAGGAATTATTAATTATTACTAACCAGAGCAATACCAGAGTTTGTTAAATAAAGATCCATTTCATTTCCAAGTATTGCTCTTGCTAAAATTTACCAAAAATATTGTCCCTTCTGATTGCTTCTCACAACAGTCACTATAGCAGCACAAAGCTGGGCAGAGGCAGCTGAACTGACACAAGCTGCAATCTCTGGCACTGTGCTTTTTAGCACAGCATTTTGAACTAGCAATGGAAAAGAAAGCATTTTTAAGCACATTTCACTGAGGAGTTCCCAAGAAAAAGGTTGCAATCGCAGACTTTTACAGATGTTCCAACCTGCAATGCTTCACTCCCACTATTGTTCTAAATACTGAGTACACACCCTCCGCTCCACACATACTCACACGCAAACACACGTGCACACTCACATGCACTCAGTGTCACACCATGTACTTCACTTCTAATAGTAAACCTGACAGAAAGGAATTTTATTTTTACACTTTCACACCTCCCACTCCTAATTAATGTCAATCAGCATCTTCTGCATAGTACACACTGCAGATATACATGGCCTTATCTGTGCTCTGTACAGGGCAGGGGCAAAAATTTCCATTCCTGATAGAAATTGAGTAGGCTCTGTGTGATGGATTCACACAGGAAGGATCTGGAGATGCACATCCCTCCTTTAATGACCTTCCTGGGGGGTCAATTAAAATGCTCTGACTTTTGGGGGACGTTTCTGTTGGTTGGTTTGTGCTTTTCACCCCACAGCTATGAATAGGAAGCAATTCTCCAGTTCAGAAGAGTTGTTGCAGACTTCCCGAGGTGCAAGAGGGCTCAGGGACTTGCCAGTACATCTTGACAGCTGCCAGGAACAGAGACAGCAGTGGGAGGGATAGTGAAGGAATTTTGCCAGTGACTTCAGTAGAGCCAGTCCCCACTGTTTGGACATCCATGGACCAGAGCCAGACAATTAAAAGAACTGGTGCTTATGGGGTAGGCACCTATATTTGCACTCTCCAGCTGTAATAACCACCACAGTAGCAGAACTGAGGGTGGGAAAATCTTGCTCCCCAAACCTAAAGCAGACAAACTTGGTTTCCCAGCACACACACCACTCACTTCTTTTTATAGACTGCTTTTCTCTCGAATGCAAAAGTAAATCCAGCTCAGATGATTTCCCTGTCTTAACTTTTGTACAAGAGGAAGACAGAAAGCTAAAAAAAGAAAATTAGACACTTCATGAAATCCGTGATTAAGACACAGAAACTATCAAGACAGATGGGCTGAAACATTCAGGGAGCTTCAGTTCAACAACCCATGTTTTTCAGAGATCTACAGTATGCTATTGTCTTCTTCGTCGAGTTTTTTAATCCCATTTTTCATTGCAGTAATTTAACACCATTTCTAAACTTGGAGTACACTTATTGGGTAGTCCAAAATAAACCCCAATATTTACTTGACTAGCACACGGCCCTAGAACCTTACGACGCAGTTTTTCTCCCTGCTTGCTTCTTTTTTTTTTGGGCAATGGTCACTGCTGCTGGCTTGTGAGCTTGCTGGGGAGGCAGAGCAGGGTGACTGCAAATGGGGGGAAAGCTGCAGCTCCCTCTGCTCTGCTGCAGGCTTTGCTCCCATGTGCGCCCCACGGGAGGAGCTGCTGTCCCTGTCCTTAGTGGGTTATTGCCATGCACACAGAAACACGAGGCCACACAGAGGCAGAGAGTTCCATCTTACAAATGTCTGTCTCCCACGGGCAAGAAGCAGAAGCCAACACTGCAGTCTCTGAAATGAGGGGCCAAATGTTTCTAGCAAGGGTGATCTGCCCCTCCACAAGCTCCTTGCTCACAGGAAGGACTCAGCCTGGTTCATCCTGCCACTGGATCCCTTCTTCCCTCAGAAATTAAATCCTCTTTCCTGTGCAGTGCACAAAGCAGTCACTCACCCAAAAAAAAAAACAAGAAAAAAAAAACAACCCAACAAAAAACAAGCCAAAACAAAACCAAAAACAAACCCACAAAAAAAAAAAAAAAAAAAAAGAAAAGAAAAAAAGAGGGGGCAGGGAGAAGAAGGGGTTGAAAAAAAAGAAATCTGTGACTCTGCGCTTGGCAAAAGCCAGCGATCAGCAGCAACTGCCGAAAGCTGAGTCACTTTTTTCCCTTCCACCTGGCGAGTGGCTGCCCCAATCCATTCAGCAGAAAGCTTCTTTTCACTGAAAGTGGCATAAATCTGGAGTAATTCCCTCCATTTCAATGGAGCTGCTCAGGATTTATGGCAGCGTGACACAACAAGCAGAATCCTTTGCGCTGAGAGCTACCAGCCCAGGTTTTCCTGTAGGAGATGGTGCTGCTTTGCTCTTCAGGCCGCGATGCCAACCATGCAACAGCATTGATGCCACAGCTTGTTCTATTTTCCCTGATGCTGTCATCTCCAGCAGATGCTCTGCAAGCAGGACCTTTGGAGAAATCACCCTCTTTCACACACTGTAGGAGAATTTTGACAATCTATGACCAGAACATTTATTAGCTTGAATTAATTATTTTTTCAGATTTCATTTTTCCCCACAGATTTCATTTAATGCTTTAATTTGCTTTAGCAAAGATTTATAAAATTATTATTTTTTAACATCTCACTGGGCTGTGTGAAACAGAGTTCAGAAGACAGCAGAAATATCTTCTGTGCAGATGATGTGTGAATAAGTAAGGGATGAAATCAAGATTTAAGGAATACCAATCAGCTTTACCAGACAATAATCTACTCTATTTATGTTCTCAGCATAAGAAAAAGTATTGCTAGGGGATTTATGCATGCACTGGAACGTTTCTATAAGCAGGGAAAGACCCTGAAAAAAACTACATAATACTTCCCCCCCAGCATGCAATGCAGCGGCAAGCAGAATAAAAAACAGCGAATGAACACAGCCCCCAACCTTTGAAACAGGGCTATTCCAACAGAGGACAGCTCCAGCTTTACAGTAAACACATCACCTGTGTAAAAATATGCATTCACACATATGCCGCCGAGGCACTGACAGGGTTTTTCTAAACAAATGCAATGAGCCTTGTCTGTCCTGGCTAAGTACATTTACAACATTCAAGCACGGGACGTAGCTGCCTAGAAACAGCAGTGTTCATGTCGTCCTTTCAATATGGGGAACACAGTGTGCTAGACAAATATTAATTTAGCCTGAACAACCAGTGAGGTATGCAAATATTACTCCCAGCTTCAACTGGGATTGATTTGAGCACAGAGGAACAGTGAGGGGGATTTTAAGCAGTGCTTCAGGGAGCCAGCTCACAGCCAGGGAGAGCTGGAATCTTTCATGTCTGCAAAGTCCTTTCAGTAGCCCTGCCCCGACTAGAGCTGCCTGTTCTCTTTAGGCGACCCAGATGAGCAAACATTTTCTGCATCCTGACTGGTTATGCTGCCAAATTCAACACGGCAGTTGTGCAGACATGGGTACACTGTGCAGCACCTCCCAGGTCCTGGTTTTGACATGGCTCAAGAAAAGCCACCACAGCCACTTAACCAGGCAAGAGGAACTGCAACAGACCCCTGCTGGGAACCACTACTGTCCAAAAAGCACTGATGGTGTAAAAGCAGAGAAAAGCAGCAGGAGCTTCAGCAGCTGACGCTGGTTTCTTGTTTACTGGGTAGGTTGCAGAACCCCTGGGGCTCAACTGATGAGGACAGGACCAGAGCAAAAGTCCAGCAGATCTCGTTGTGTATTTTGCCTTTTTAAAGTTCCACCTCTAATTCAAAGGGAGGAAAGAAACATTCGTGAAGTCAAGCAGACAAGAAAAGGAGAGTTGAAACAATGCAGATCTAAGTGACCTGGAAAAAATTATCTCCTGCACCATTCTTTTCTACCACTCCACATAATAGAAGTAAAGTGAAAGGCAGAGAATTGAGTATCTCAAGGACAGGGCATATAGAATTGCAGCTGAACACAACACCTTTACACCAGCAGCCCAAAGAAAGCAATTCTCACAGCAACCACAACACTGAAGTCTGTTCAACCTTCCTCCTCCAGAGCCAGGATTTAGCTTTTTACAACCCTGGCAAGTGAATATTTTAATTTAAAAAAATGCTTAATATAAACATAAAATATATTTTGAAATATTTTCTTTAAAATCCTCTGATATCTGCCTCAGACTGATATTTGAGGGAAAGTTTCAGGAAAAAAAACCCAGCCATTTTGGAGAGAACAGGCAAATAAGTATGTATCTGTAAAATTTACTACTGCTGCTGCTGCTGCTGTTGCTAATTTACTGAGATACAAAAATGGCTTCAGGCTCTGGAGAAATTCTGAAAATTTGGCAGAAGGATTATGCTGATCAGAGATGTGTTCTTAGCTATCCCTGGGAAAAAATCACCTATATTTGGTTAATTTTTAATGTCAGGTGGGGGAGGCCAGCAGCTGAATCTTCAGACCTTTTATCAATGTAAACTTCACACCCCAGGCTTTGACACAGCTCCACATGGGCCACAGCATCTATGGAAGGGTCTATCTGCACAGGGTTCACTGCAGAACAGAAGACTGAGCTCTGAGTAGACTTTGGGACTTTTGAAGTCAAGAAACCATAGTTAGCAAAGAAAGACATAATTACTTTGATGTACTATTCTTTACCTGAATATGTACAGAAACAAGGCAGAGATACAGAAAAGTGAAAAAACAGCTGGAGCTTCTTGTTAGACTTTTTTTTTTTTTTTTAGAAAGTAAATCCATACAAGCAGCAAAGTGCAAGCACTTTAAATATCCCCACCACAGAACTTACCAGAATAAATATTTTCTGGTAACCCAGTGTGCCAGCATAGAAGATTCATGGTCTGCTGTTCTCTAAAGCATCCTTTTCTTTCAGGAGCAGCACTCAGAAAGGGTGACACAATGCCAAGTTGCTCTCCCTGTATTCCAAGGCACCTCCACTCAAATGCCCCCAAATCCCATTTCTTCCTTGTCAGAAATCTTTGTTAACAAATTTCCCTTTTCGTTTATTTTGTGAACTGTGCTTGTCTTTTTTTTGTTTGTAAACAAAGAAACAAACAAAAAGCCAGAATGTAGCAAGGCTCTGCCAGAACTCAATTAATAAATAACGAGCATCAAGTGTTTTTGATCATTTCCTTCTGTCTGAGCCTCACAAACTGACAGTAAAACAGTGTATGACCCTTTACAGAACGATTTTGCTATCACATTACATCCTCACTGGAAATTAAGAACACAAATTTGACATTTTGAATGGGAACGGCTCATCCAATTTGGTTCAGTGTTATCCACTGGGAAGTCCAGAGCCAGCTGCAAGCCAGCACAGCAGGATTTAAAAAGCAAACCAGCACAACCTGCACTAACTTTGTCAATCACTCTGCACTATACAGGTGTGACTAACCCTATTTTGTTGGGCTTTTTGCAAGACAACTAGAGCTTAAATTCAAGGTATTCCTCAGTATGTATGAATTCACAGGGATAGGAAAAGCAGGAAAGGGATAGGAAAAGCAGGAAAGGAGAGTGAAGACATCCTATTGCTAGATCTGGAAGCATAGGGATGCAAGAAGTTACTTTCATATTCAAAACTGGAAAATGGGAAAAACAGGAATAAGAGGCGTTTAAAAAAGGAAAATAGGCTGAGACCTGCTGAAAAACTGTATTTGGTCATCTGGAAAAAATTTTAAAAGGATGGCTAGAGAACATCTTTTGCCACAGAGAAAATGTAAGGGAATAGAGAACACACATACAGAGACAACTACACGAGCAGTTTCCAGCATTGTGTTTAAAAATAGTGGCCAGGAAGACACAATCTCATTCCATCTTTGTTGGCATAACTTTACTTGACAGGGATATGCTAATTTGTACCAGCCATAGATCTGCCTCCTTCATTTATAAAGAGACAAACCCAGTATTAATAACACCTTTCTGTGCCCTGGTGTTTATGAGCACACCATCTGTTTGCTTTTGGAAACTGCCCACCATACATGCTAAATTGTCAAAGATACATGAAGTGGGCGAAAAGTTAAGATTTCCATTACTTCAGCCCTAATTTGACTAACACCACCATCAAGTGATCTCAATCCAAAGCATAAACATACTCCTTATAAACTGCTTAAATGCCAGTATTCTAAAGGGGCAACTGTTCATGTGTTGTAATCTCTCTAATGAGTAAAATTCAGCTGCAACCACAAAGAAAAGTAATGTTTGTTTACACTTCACTGAAAGGAAGCAAATAATGGCTCACAATACTAAGAAACCTGATGAAAATGGAAGGAAAATTACCCTTTGAATAATTTGTGCACGACCCATAAGTTTTAGTGGGCTGCAGCGAATACTAACGCAATCATTCCATACTGCTCTCTTGCAGATACTTTCATCTTTATATGTATACATATATGCTTTTTAAATGCACATTTACTCTCTTTTTCAAACTGTTTAGACTGCTTTGGGTGCAAAGGAAAGACTGGATTTGAACTCTTGGATCAATCACATGCACAAACTTTCTCAAAAAAAGCACATGGATAATAAAATAAATAAAACAACAAAAAAAAAAAGATAATTTTCCTTCTCTGTCTCTTTAAGATACTGCTGCTTTTCAGCCACACAGTGAATGCTTCATTCAAATAACAGAACATGGATTTCTCTTAGTAACTGCAGCTATAATTGTAGCAACTGCTTATACTGCTTCCATCCTATTAGTGTTACAATTGTCCAAAGCAGAACACTCAACTAAATTGCCCTCATTTCTTATAAACATCTCATTTTTTATTTGTAACAGAAAAAAAACCCCAAACGCCTTCAGAATGTTATCCCTTTCTTCTGTTACCTTATTTTGCTTCTTTGGCAGAAAGAGCACGAAGAAACAATACTGCTTTCCCTGCCTTCAATGTTTGGCTGCCCTTTCTTAAACAAAAATACTCTGATTCAGTGAATGCTCTGCCCACTATCACAGATAACATGCCTTTTCCAAAACTAAGTCTCTTAAGGACAGTGTGGGGTAGCTTTACTTGCAATCATTCACCAACTAGTATCCCATTTAGGATCTAGTAAGAATTGGCTCTTAGCATCTTCCTCTGCTGTATACGGTACTTGCATGCATATTATGCAAAATAATGATGAAAATAAATGGCCTGGGTTGTTGTATTTACTCATACACCGAGTACATATCTCTCATGTATTCTCATTATGATGAAAAGGCACAGGCTTGAAGAGTCCATCTCTGCATGGAAACAGCATGTTGGGCAGAGTGGAGGCAGTAAGATACAAAACTTTACTGACTTTTACAGTGACAAGAAGAAAAAACTCCTGCACTGTCAAAATGCTAGACAAATTGTATCACTTAAAGCAGTTACTACTCCTAGGTTTCAGTATGCTTCACTGGAAAGCAATTTCTTAATAGCATTTTTAAGGTAGCACACCATGATTTATTCTTACTTGGTTTTCAACTTAAAATGGTTTTGCCTGCTGCATATCTTTTTTTGGCTTTAAGGAAGGGTGGCCCAATAATAATTAAAAAAAACCAAACCCAGCACAAAATATAACTGCTTTGATTTACAGGGTCAGAGGAAGAGCTTTGAAATGTCCAGTAAATCCAAACACTATTTCCAGTCTTTCTTCTCATACACTCACTATTCTCCATACTTTCATTTTTACCCTTGTGTAACATATGGATAGGCCAAGCATATCCCACTTATTTGCTCATTACATAACCCATTCCTGCTATATTATCATTCCACACTTCAATAACTGTGCATGTTCTTGTTACCCCAACACAATAAACCATCAGAACAAGGAAACAGACTTCAGTGTGTGGGTATCTCATTTTGGCAGGTTTAAGAAAGACAGGAAAAGGGGAAAAGGGGGGAAGAAAGAGTGGAGCAGAACAGGAGGGAAAGACAAGAGCAAGGCTTAGTCTTTCACATGGGATGGTATACCAGAGGACAACCACAGTGCTTCTCAGCAAAGCTCAAGAGATCCAGGTCTGCAACAGCCGTGTGCTGCACACTGGTGTGGGGTGCTGAGAACCTGCTGCTCCCACTGCAGCAAAGCGGGTCACTGCATCACTCAGGACTGAGCTTCTGTCACAGACCATCGCACTCCCTGCTGCCCTCAGCACAAGACATGCACCACTTGTCTTCCACAGGGGCTTCCAAGCCCCTCCGTCACACCATTGCATGCAGACCCTCACCTACGGCACGTGACAGGGAGGTGACCACAGAGACACTGGCAAACGTCACGGTGTCAGCTCTTTCACCCTGACTCAAAGGTCAAACACAGCAGCAATACAGAAGCCACTCTTAGGGATACAATGCTAAGAAAGTCCAGGAAAAGTATACCTTTAACCAACTAGTTAATGAAGCTAAACTCAAGTAATCTTCCCTCTCAGAAAACTCTGAAGGAGTACCAATTACTTTCAGTTACTTAAATGAACTAAGTTCTCTATGGTGTTGCTTCTCAATTCTTGCAAAATATTCCTGGAAGTTTTTTGAGCATCATGGGAACACCTGAATGCACGTGTTAAAATACTCATTTAACAATCCTGGTTCTTCTCTCCCTGAAATCAGCTGCCCTTAATTTAAACAGCAGGAGACCTGGGCCTTTTCCACTGCCATGTTCCTTATCAGAGCTCTATAAATGTCACATCTTTATTTTATTAGTGAAAGACATGTTTCATAGATTAACAATAAGAGCATTCTTGTATGCGAGTTTTCCAGCCCCTGTTGAGACTCTGTATTCTTGAAGGTCAAATAAAGCCGTCCATAGGAAGGGGGAGAAGAAAATGCTCTGCAATATCCTTTTAAAGAGCCTCCACAGAAAAGAGAATAAATAGCTGATTTGTTACAGGGCTTTGAGGGCAGCCACAAATGCTAAGACCACAGGTAAATTAACCTGGTCATGAAAGGAGCAGCAGCTCGTCCAGTACCATTTCTACATTAGTTAACTTTCTTTGTGATTCAAGTCCAAGACTTTGCATTGTTCTATTTCCGCCTATTCCTCTGCTCTGGATTCCCTTTGTGACACTTTTATCAATGGAAAATCGAGGGAGGGATTTCCAGCTGGGAGCCCAACAAAAAAACAGGAGGTTCAGTCTGGTTTTCTCACTTGTGCTGCAAGAACCATTTCAGCACTAGTAATAAAAGCAAAACTACACACACACACAAAAAAAAAAAAAAAAAAAAAGACATGACCTGAAATTATTTTAGCATCATAAATGCTTCACCGCTCTTTATTCTGCAGTATGGTTAGTGTCACACATTGGCACAATAATTTGCTAGCTTAAACAGAGCTTCTTGCAAATAATGAATTTATATTAAGGGCCGCTGTCAGCTAGAATTCCAGGGAAATGCAAAGAAAAAGATAACAGCCATCGGTCAGATCTACTCTTTGTTATGCCCTTGCAGTTTTGACAGATTTATAGCTGCAGTGTCATAATATTAAAAAGTCTGACTGTGTCCTCTGTGAGTGGTGAGGAAATTACACACAAACAACAAGGGAAGCCAACCAGCACAGTGGGAACCACGCAAAATGGATTGTGCACAGGAACATCCACATGGCCACGCCTGCGGGTGTCATTGCAGCAGCCACAACAGGCAGCCAGTTGGGTGCTTAGTTTAGTTGTAACCTGAGGACGTGGCTTTGAAAATGAGATCGCTTGTACTAAGAGGATTTTCAAGGTAATTTTCAGGGGACAGATTTGGTATCATTTAAGACCAGAAAAGACTAATAATCATACTTTTAAAGATTATGGCAGTAGAGACCCTTCATCCTGGAAGGCACTTGGTATAGTAACAACAGAGTAACAACTCCCATACATTTATGTGAGCACCATTTAACACAGACAACACTCTCCTTGAATTCCAGAGCTATTTGTATACACCACCAAGGAGCCCCAGCCACCACCACCTTCTCAAACAAAAGAAGAAATGTCTCAAGGCTTTCAGTAGTCAATTATCCAGCCACTGCAGGCTCTTCTAGTGTCCTAAAGGCAAGTAAAATATCTTTCTTTTGCTCACATGTGTACTCTGTAAGGGCTCTGCTGAGAGAAGCACCTTTAGATAAAACAGAAATCGAGGAAGCTATCATCACCTCAGTTGCATAAGCTTGTCAAAGCTGCAACAGGACGAGAAGAGAAAAGCTGAAAGCAAAATGCAAGGGTGGAGAATCAGACGCAAAGGCTGTCTTCTTAAAGATAGAGAATACCTAAAGATGTGCCTTAAATTTAAAAAAAAATGGCGCTCACATCATCAAATAGCCTGAAAGTTTAGAAGGCATCTGAGAGAACACTATATGGTATCCAAATTCTCTTCTATTTTCTAGTCTGTTGGAGGAATATTTTCAAAAGGTCACATGGATTTCAGGCACCTAAATCATAACAAATTGTAAACTAGGAGACCTTGAGAACTGACTGCTAGCATTCTCTGAATCTATACCACAGACGTGTTACAGGGAACACAATTCTTGGTAGAATCACATACCACATACCTGTCCTGCAGATACCCCCTAATAAGAGAACATGCCAAGCAAGAGGGGATAAAATACTTGCAACGTTTTTGATGAGACTGGGGAGGAGGTGCCTTCATTCCTAATGCCACAAAACCTGAAGTTTTTTTAACAGACTATTATTTAAACCCAGTTTTACAATGAGCTTCTTATGTCCTCCCTAAGTCAACACATAAACTTCACAAATGACCAGGCAAACACATAGATCTGGGTTATGTCTCCAGCTCCAACCATTTACTTTATTGCCTTCCACAACATACAGAGCAATTCTCATTAAGTAGCTGAATGTGTAAAAGCTCAGTAGAGAGTTCAGGAAGTTCCTAAACCAAAAATAATCTAAGGGGCAAACTATGTGTGGAAAAAATTAATATAACTTGTGTGAAGTCACATGAAGTAACTGAAGGAAGTCTATGTGATCCTAGCAGACACAATCTATACCACATCACAGACAAGCCAAACAGCAGGAAATATCCTTGATAATATTCAGCTATTTGGAGTTTTCTCAGCTCCAAATCCAGACAGCAGTACATGAGTAGGTCACATTAACTAAATCCATCAAGGAAATCTCCATATAATTTCTGATCACTGTCTAGGGTCTGGCTTTTTGCTGTGGCCAGTCTCTGAGAAAGACATCAGAAAACAAAAACAAACAAACCCACACAATATTAAAAACAAAAACAAACAAACAAACAAAAACAAAAAAACCCTCACAAAACAAGGGAAAATCAACACACTCACAACTCAGACCTAATAATTACAAGCCAAAAAATGGAGGGAAGAAATCACTTCCCATCCTTGCAGGTAAGGTCCAAGTTCTCTAGCACAAGATTTGAAAATAATTAATATGAGACCAACAAGTTAAACAGCCTTACAGGGTCTTTTTAATTTATTAAATATATTTCGCTTTAATCACATTAATTTTTCAGAAATGTACAATAATCTTTGTGGTTTAAAATGACTTTGTATTCATTTTTTAATGGAGAGTATTTTTATTCATCTAATACATTATCCTTTCAAGAAAATTATCATACTTGACTACAAGTACTTAACGGGGCACTAATTAATACTCCTATTTCTCCCCATTTAAAACTCCTTTGAGGAATGAGGTCAGAAACCTGGTTTAACACGGGAGACACTTCTCAGAGGCTAAAGGAGGCGGGGACACAAAAGGCATTTGTCACCCTTATTCACGGAGAGCATCCCCTTTGAACAGGACATCCCGGCCCGGCAGCGATCCCTCTGGCCGAGCCAGCAGCTGATGCTAAGCCCCCTGACCAGCAGCTGGCCCGGCAGCACGTCCGTGCCTCTGCTCCACACCCCATGAACGACAAGAAGGAATTCTCCCACTTCTTGTTCAACAGGGTGAGTTTGACTTTTCCCACTCCTCCCAGAGCTTGCTGCAGGCAACCTGCCCGCCTCTCCCGGCAGCAGGGCTGAAGGAAAGGCTTGTCCTACTAGAGCACGGCCCTGGAACCCCCCATTCCCCCGTGCCGTAAGACAAGGACAGGCAGCTCCACCTCCCTCCGCGCAGGATCCCGCCGGAGCCGCGGCTCCCTGCCAAGGCCTCGGCAGCGGCTGTGCCTGGCCGGGAACGGCGGGAGGAAAATGCGGGCTGCAAACACCTCCCAGAGCTGCTTCGGACTCGGGGAACCCCTGCAGGGTTAAAGGGCAAAAGCAGAGACCAAGCGCAAGCGTTTCTGAAGCTCTCGGGAAATTTGCAGACACTCACCCACGAACTTCACATTTGCGTTCGCTCTGCATTGTCTACTAATTGCAATTATCTAAGAGCGGCTCCACGATGGGAGGAGGGGAGGAGAAGAAGGCTTCCTTTTGGCACAGCTTCTTCAGAGTTCAAAGGACACATATGGCCTGCAAACACAGTGCAGGGAATAATGTAAAATTAAAGGAGGGATGAGAGGAAAATGAGAACGCAGCAGGGACCAGCACTGTTCTGGATCTGCTTGACTGGAATTTTAAATAAAGAAACAGGAGGGGAAAAAATCAACAAAACCCCCACACTTCTTTTAATTCCACATCTGAACAGAAGGAGGGATCACGGGAGGGGGCCCACAAATGAAGGGAAGACCTCTGGGGAGCAGAACATGAGCACTTCTGCGGGGGCCAGAGACCCCAGGCCCTACGGCCTCAGCCCGGCAGCAGGACCCAGAGGACTGCCCAGAGAGCAGGGCTGGAAGCTGCCAGAGGTACAAGGGCTTCCCGAAATGTACAACCAACACCTCCAGAGAGACAGGAGAGGCTCATTTCAGAACAAACACATGTGCAGCACCAAACCCACAGGGAAGGACAACCTGTCTACCCACAGAGTAAAGCAAGAAAAAAGAAAAGTGTCCAAATAGCATATGTCCCGATTTCCCTCGCAGTGCTCGTCTCACCACACAAAGCCACACAAAAGTCAGCAGCCTGCTAGAAGGTGCCTGTGTTCATGCCAAAGGCTGACACCTGCTTGTGGCCTTGTCTTTGTTAGGACAGAAACCAAAGCCTGCTCTTCACACTGCAGGGCATATCAAGTGCAAAAATAAATAAACAAAACAAAACAAAAAATCCACAACAATTCTTGGTTGTAATTTCTACAGAATTATTGCACAACAACCACCCATAACGAGAGAATGAATTTATAACCGCACACAAGCTATATTTACCAGTGGACTGGTTACAAAGCAAAACAGCAGGAAACCACAATGTGTGTCTTCATCTTAGCTCCTCAGCAGTGGTGCAGGGCAAGGCTGCCCATGCAGCAGGGCAGGCTGGGCAGGTGAAACCCAGGCACACCCACCAAAGAGGAGCACAGCCTTATGACACTGGAACCTGGAGCAAGCAGGGCACAAAGTTGCTGCCAGATAGTCAAGGGAAGCTATGTAGAGGTGCAGCTAGTGTGTCACTTGTTTGACCTCAGGGTTAAACAGTTGGCCACACCAAAAAAAACTGAAGGGAGTCTTGCTTCTGTCCCAGTTTCCAGAAATTTTGATACCTAGGCAGAAATTTAAAAAAAAAAAAAAAAAAAAAAAAAAACCAAGAAAAACTAACACAGAAAACAAATTTAAAAACCACCCCACAACTGGAAATGCAGCTCCCTGTGCAGTCAGGATCCAGGAGACGAACCATCTCCGCCCCTTGAAATGAACGGCCACTCCCAGAGAGCACTTTGTGCTCTTCTCCCATCAGCTATTCAACAGTTGGCCCCACGGCAAAACGGGCACAATTCAACCCAGACTGGGACTGTGGGACTGTGCCACAAGAGGAGGCCTGGCAAGGTCAGCAGCTGAGCGCCAGATGACAACTTTTGATCACTGGGGAGAGTTGATTTGGGTCTGCCTACCAGACACCATAAATTGCTGAGTTCAGGGGACCTTCACCCCTTCAACATTGCATTTCAGGCAAATTTGGCCAAAACTGCCTCACAACTGTGGAAGTTAGTGGGCCAATGCATTTAAGGAAAGACAGGCAGCACACTCACAAGAGCCCCATTTCCTCAGGCTGACATCATACAAGCAGGCAGCATCCCTGCTGCCAGCAGTACACCCCTGACCACCTTGCCCCAGCTGCTCCTCCTCACCCCCCTCTGTGCCAGTACAAACCCTCACGCTTTCCAGGCCAGCATGAGAATGATGGCAAGCTAGATCCAGGAACAGATTCTGCTGAAAACTTACCTTTTTTTTTCTTCTTTCTTTTTTTTTTTTTAGGGATTATTTTTAACTTGGATCCTTTCCCAGACCCAGCTCAGAGCATGACTACACAACGCTTATGTCAGCACAAGGAAGCCATCTAATGAGCACCCATGAGGGGGGCAGGATCGCTGCCATCGCTATCCTCGCCACCTTAATGAGCTTGTAAAACAACGGCCTACAGACAGCAGGTTAAAAAGTCACAGAGCTTCAGTAAATTGAGGACGACACATAAAAAAACAAAAATAAACCCCAAAATTCATACGCATAGGTTACCTAGCCACTGCCATGTCAAGCTGCCAAAACACAGCAAAAGCACAGGGCCCTCCACTGAGGAAAAGCAACCTTGCACTCAGCTCCCCCAAAACCCCAATGCAGAAGGGCTCCTGACACACACTCATGGAAAATCCTGGTCTTTACTGCTTCCTAAGCAGGATATACAAAGAAAACCCGCACCTTGTAAACCACTGGTATCTCCAAATGACCTTTCTCTTATCTTTTTGGACAGGCATGCTCTCTCTGCTCTGTTCCTGGAGAGACACCAAACAGCCCAGCCCCAACTCAAGGAGGAAGCATACAAGTAAAAGAGAAGGGAAGGTGAACAGATCAAACAATTCTCCTTCCTCGTGACCTGTGGGTGCAAAGCCTTCACAACAAATTGTGTAACCTTAAACACATGTTAAGATGGAGACAAAAATCCATTATAACTGCTTCTGCTGTTAATGCTGACCAGTGCATTATTACTGCTCCGGTGGCAATCAGTGAATCTGTCATGAAAAGAAAGGATGTGTTGGGTTTGCTATCGATCCTTATAATTCCTGTCTGAGAATAATCATACCATCTTGAAATATAGCCCAAAAGAGCACTGTTATTCCGGAACTGAGCTGCTTTTGGAAGATGAGTAAAAAGCAGTTACATCCTTTGAGATATCTTCTTGAGGTTGCAGACAATTGTTCCTGGCTTTATAGACACGTTTTCTGATCCTTAAGTATTTTCTTTCCCCTATAGCTGAAAGAGCCACGCACGAATAAAGAGAAATCTGTCTATCCCAAGAAATCACGTAACTAACTATAGACATAGGGCTGTCAAGTATGCACAAAATAAACTAACTGAAATAATATGATTTTTCCCCCTCTAATAGCCTTCATTTATAGTCACTGTTGGTGTGACAACCAGTAACAGTAAGTGGAATGATTTCATGCAGCACTTTCCATATTGAGATATTCTATATCCCCTTGTGCAGCAGTTTCTAACACTTATTTTGTATTAGGGCAACAGAGTAAGGCACCTCAAATTAAGCCTGGAGCAGTAACCATTCCCTCAAATCAGAGCTAAAACCCAGACTAACAGCTGTCTATTGCCAGCTCACCTCTTTCTCCTCAATGAAGTCTGGACATCACCAGTGGATGGGAGGTAGAAGTACAAGCCTCTGATGGCATCCAAAACTGCCCCCAAAAATGCCTATGGAAATACATATTCCAAACATGGCTACAACAACGGTACCAAACAAAATATATGATGCCTATCCAAGTGTTACAACAAATTGTCCATTGTAGCTGGAAAACAGAGAAACACAGCCCTGAAAAGGAATCAGAACAATACTGACTTTAAAACTGTTAAGGGTTCTTGTTAAGTGTGCATTCTAGCATATTCATAAAGCAGGTTTTTTTGAAGGTAGGAAAAAATATGACAAAACAGATTAATAAACTAAAGATAAATAATAAGGAAAAAATCAAATATATAAACCAGAAGAAATCTGAACTGATAAATACACAAATATTTTGTGTGCATATGTGCATGAAATTTAATACAACTCCTAATTCTTGGTATCTTGGATAACACCTGTCTGTTTTCCAGACCTCAGTTTCAGAAGTTTACTCCTTTTTTCACACATGGTTTCAGAAGGACTGTGGTCTCTTTAACAGTGAAGTTCTGTCCTCCATCTAACACATATTCCCACTGACTTCAACCTGCCTAAAGTTAACTATAAATACAATGGAAAGTCTAAGGTAGCGTGTTGCCTAATTTTTCCCTTTTTTCTGACGTGCTGTTTGGCTATTCATAATGAATATAAAATACTTTTTTTTTTTTTTAATTAACAGGTGGGACAAACAAAGGCTGTAATGTTTTACAAACCTATTTGATGCAAAACACTAGATATATGGTCTATATCTCTGTTTCTCAGGTCTTTATTACCAAATTCTGACTTCTTTTCATTCCATTAATGCTTTCAACAGCTTATTAAAAAGCACAGTCTTGCTAATTTACAGTAATGTCTAGAATACCTACTCCAAATTTATGGAAGAAATCAATAAATTAATCAACAAAAAGGAACAGAAAAGTGACAAAACACATTTTGTTCTATTACTGTGTCAATTCTAAATGTTGTTTTAATTATTCATATAAATATCTCTAATGCATTAGTAAATGCGATGTATTGCACACCTACTTTTTTCTTTTTTTTTCCAATTCTTGGGTACCAATTCAGGAATGTGGCTCCTTGCAGAAATACAAAGAAGGCCTCTGAATACTTTTCTTAGTATTTGATTCTATATATCAAATGCTGTCCTGCTTTCCATCCAGAATACCACAGGATTACTTACTCCACAGCACTCTCTGCTGAGAGATCCATAGAGAAAGTCACATAAAGTCACACAGCCTTGTAACACACCACACAACACAGCCACGGGGCAGAAGCACTTCTCCATCGTTCCTGCCATAGCCAACAAGCAAATCCCCAGAACTGCAGCTTGAAAGGGGAGGCAATCGTGTATATTAACATTCCACTGAGAAAACTCCGATGAAACAATGAGCTAGTGAGTATCGTTGGGAAGAGATGTCAGGGTCTAAATTCTGTGTCTGCCTGCCCAAACCCCTCCTCCTTTTTCATCAACATGTAAAATTCTGTGTATTTTCTGGTGTACCCAGCACCCCAGGCAATGCCATTCTCACTCATTCACAGCCACGCTCACTCTGCCCACCCAGTAGCTACACTGAAGTAGTAGCTACCATCCTTGTCCCAGGAGAGACACCAACGGCACAAAGAAAGCTGCAAAGCCCGTGGGTGATTCTGTGTAGAGGTGGAATTTTTCAAATTATGATAATGAGCTTCAAAAGAGAGTGAACAGAGCTGCATAGATACAGCCCCTTTTTACGTCAGAAAGCACATAAAGGGTTGACTAACCTCTGCTGCTTATTTTACATTATAATCTCACCCCTCCCTTATTTAGCAACTTCCTCCTTAAGCCCTGGCATCTCTTCTCCATTTCCCTCACAATCTTGGGGCCTTTTCCTCCTGAGATTATCATCTACTGGAAGTTCCCCCTCCCTGACCACTACCCACATCCCAGTCTTTGTTCTGGCTCCCTACAGCGTTCGGTGTCTGGACAGGCTTTACATTCACTCCAGATTGATTGCTCTCCTGCTCTTCAAAGCTTGTGAAGCAGGTTTTCATTCAGTTGCCCTCGCCTGCCAGAATGGGGAGCAGTGCATGGAAACTGAAAAGAGCTCATGAGCACCAGGCGAGCAGGGATTTGCAACTGAAACCCAAGGTAGAAATGCACGCCGTGTGTCTTATTTAGTTCAAAGCCAAAATGTTTCTGTCTAGGATGTCTGTTTGTATCTCAAGTCACAAAGAAGCCATTAGTACCAATAATGTGTCATTACGGGGGCGTCAGCAGAGACTCCACAGCTAAGGTTAATTTGAGATGCATAATTTAAAGCAGAACTAAAATCCCTCCATTTCACACTTTAATGACTCAATTCAAATCATTCTTCAAATTTGACACAGCAACTCTTAAGGGGACACTTGCATTTTTTTCTTGTCTTTTTTTTTTTCTGGCCAATTTTAAGTAAAGTACTTATCTAGTGCAGAAGTAAAATACACAGATCTTCCATTTACAACCACTTTAACCTGTCTTCCCCCTCACATTTCTTTTCAGCAGTTTCATATTTCACACATTCACTCTGACACATTAGAATATGCATGATACAGGCCAGTTCCTCAAGTTAAAAAAACCAAACCTGTTCAGAGTTAAAATTTCACTCATCGTAACCCCAGGGGTTTTGCCAAGAACAGCTGACAACACTGTTTATCTTAAACATACCACATCACTTAGGTAACAGTAGTACCCCCACAATTCTTTGTCCTTAGTATTTCTACTCTCAGCATCCTGCTAAAATACATTAAATACAAAATCCTTGGTTTTCAAACTGAGGCAAAGACAGAAGGATGCTGTGGTTCAACAAGTGCTTCAAGCATGTGTCCAAGTCTCCCAAATCACTGATAATTTGTTTTGTCAGGCAACTTCCCTGAGAACAGCTGATAGAACACAGAAATAATTAAGCAAAAACTCCTCACAACATAATGAAGCAGCATGATAGTGAGATCTTCATGCTGCTGAAGATGCAACACCTCTCTATCAGACATCTCCTGCCTGTTGCTGTGCATTCTTCAATAAAGCTCACATAATGTTACAAAAATGCGTAGAAACATGGAATGATTTTTGTCGTCTGACACAACTCTATTTTGTTCTGGACTTTCAAGAAATCACAGTTCAAGCACACAGACATTCTTTGGAGAGCTGCCCTCAATGCTAAAAATGGCCATGGAATTGCACAAGGAGTGGGGGGGAGGGGAGGGAAGAAAATTCCAAGAAAACTTTGACTCATGCATTGTAATTCATCAGGTTTTTTGGAGAAGAGAAAGGAATGCCGTCAAGCTAAAACTGACAGAGCTATTTTCTGATCTCTAAGTGATGTCAATACTTCACAAATCCACAAGTGCTGGGAAAATTTTTCTCTGCAAAATTCTAAGAATGACTCTTAAAATTTCTTGGGTTTGGGGAGGTGGGGGGAGAACCCAGAGCTAAAAGAGGTACTTGAAATTAAACTCCTACGTAGGTGTGTTTTTGAATACTGAGAGTATTAGGCTTCACAGCTTTTTGCTATCTGTGACTCAGACTTGCTGCCACAGGTGTCAAGTGATCAGGGACTTAACTGGAGCTCTGCAGAAACCTGCTGCTTTGTGATTATTTTTTTAACTATATGTTAAAAAATTCACCCTCAAAGACAGACAAAAAGCAAGCCTTTCCATTCAGTACAGACCTGAATCTTTCCAGTCGCCAGATTTTACTGTCCTGTGAACTTTCACCTACCAAAGCAGATTTTTCCGGTTTTCTGTTGTTTGATTCTTACGGTTTTGAGAATCACATCATGTCCATCATGGTTTTCAGAACAACATGATGTAAACCAAATCTAACAGGCAAAAGGGCTTCAATAAAGTTCTGAGAATAACACATCTACTCTGGCACGCCAACACACTATTTTTAATTGAAGCTCATTAAAGATGTAATAGAAGAAAAATTATATTCACTTCCAGCTCTGTTCCATCAATGCAGTGAGATAATCATGCTGCTGTACCATACATAAAGCAATATTTATGAGTAGTGGTTTAGGTAATTTAATGGAAAGGCAGAAAGCAATGATTCATTCCTTGTTCTATCTGTTGCTGAAAAATGACTTTTGCCAGTTGCAGGGCCCAAGCAGGCACAAAGAGAGATTGGTTTCAAATGTTAGTAAAACAGAGACCTGGAAAATGAAAAGAGACAAGTCAGTTGAAATGCCGAACAAAAGGAAAAAATCTGGATTACAGATGAGAATTACTTTACAGAGCAGCATACAAATGCAGGCCTCTGAAGTAATCTAAACCAAATGTAGACTGAAACTGAAGTCATTTAGTGAGTCAGCACAGTAATAGGACACTAAAATTACATGTGAGAAAAGCGCAATCTTTTCTGTATAGCACACTGTATTTTATTCCAAATTTATCCAAAACCAAATTAATTGTCTCCTTTGCATTATACCTTCTGCGTTTCCTTTGGACTCAACCTCTACCTTCCAGAAAGAAACAAACTTCGTGCAGGCTGACTAGTTGTGAGCTCTGATGTCTAGGAGTTGAATTTCCCTTTCACAAAAGTTTCATCTCCAGACCATGACCACATTAATAAACAATCATGGGCATGAACACTACTGACCCACTTCCAAATTATGATTACTTTCCTCTGAATATTTTTTTTTTTTTTTTTTTCCAATTTTAATTAGCAGTTAAAACCAAAACTGCTGAGAATCATTACAGGTTCTGCCTCCAAGATTCTGCCATCCCAGAGGTTTTGGTCACCTACAGCTTGGTGCAGACAGGGAATTCAGTGCTAATTATGTCCATCATCAGTCAAAGAAAGGCTTTGCTTTCTATGTGCCTCAAATATTTTTTTAAAACCATAACTGTTTTTAAACTTAAAAAGCAATCTTCATCTCATTCTTGCCTCATACTTCCAAAAAAATGTAATTCTGTGAAAGCCACAACAATTGCTTGTTCAACAAAGACTGCAACTCTCTGAAGTGCTTTCTCAGATACATTTGTATGGACAGACACAGGTAGAAATGAATACTCCAAAAATATCCACAATAGATAACAAGCAGTGTCTAGAAACAAAACCAAAAAAAAAAAGAAAAAAAGAAAAAAAGAAGAAAAAAGAAAACCAAAACCAGCCATGTACTACAAATGCAGCCCAAATTGGAATGAATGCCTACAGTAGCAACAGCACAGGAAGAGCAAAATGTTATTGTACATTACTGGCCTGCAGCCCACAATTACAAAAAATACTGCAGTATTCCACGGTAACAGCATAAAATATTATCATTTCAAACAAGCAGCTGCAGCACCCTGCCCACAGCAGCCACGCCACAGAGAGTTGGGGAGAAGAGGGCTGCCAAAGGACTCCCCACTGCAGAGGGGGAGTGGGCCACAGGGCTGGTGAACCCTTGGGATGCCTTTTCCTCACACCCACAGCTCCATCAGGGCACAAAAGCCCACTGCTCGGCAGCAAACTGCTCCCACATGGGCTCCAGCTGCTGAGCCCTCCAGCAGAAGCATGATGTTCACTCTGCACTCTCTCTCTTGCAGAAGTGTGCCTTCTGCCAAATCTGCATTTTCACACTGTCTTAGAGTCAATAAAATCTCCCCCGTCCCAGCTCCCCTGAGCTAATGCCTATGTTACCCAGCTCCCTCTAACATCCAGCCAACAGGTTTTAACAGTGGCCTAGCCAGGGGCTCCAAAAGCAGGGGTTGGCACACACTGCCATTATGACAGCTACCATTTGCCTTCTCAGACAGCGAGCAGTTGCTCCACTACAGATCAGAAAAGAGGAGACAACATGCACACAAATTTATCAGCAACACTCGTGTCGACTGCTGTACCCAAGGCTGGCCAGCACAGAGGGCAGTCCCACCACAGCAAACAGAAAACCCCAAAAAGTAACAGGTAAGTCTGTCTGCTCACTGGCATGCATTGCACACTAATGAATAGCCCTAAGGTAGCATTTTTAGGAATAACACCTACTGCATTTGGGCTCTACGTGGATCATAAAAAAAGACCATCTAAGAAGCCGCATGTTTTCTGCAAACTTAATGCACTTGCAGAACAAGCCATCAGAGGAAAAGCAAAGCAGAAACCTGAAACAAATGCACTATCCTGGTTTCAGCTGAGATAGAGTTAATTTTCTTCCTAGTAGCTTCTAAGTTTTGTGGGTTTTGGATTTAGCATGAGAATAATGTTAATAACACACTCATGTTATAGTTGCTCAGTAGTCAAGGACTTATCCTAAATCAAGGACTTTCCATTTTCCCATGGTCTGCCAGCAAGGAGGTGCACAAGAAGGCAGGAGGGAGCATGACCAGGACAGCTGGCCCCAATTGGCGAAAGGGATATTCCATGCAAAAGAGCATCCTGCTCAATCTGTCAGCTGGGGGAGTTATCCCTGAGGGGCTGATGGCTGCTTGGGGACAGGCTGGGTATTGGTCAGTGGGTGGGGAGCAACTGTGCTGTGATCACTTGTCTTCATCATGTTTTATTTCTCTTTCTCTTCTGGTTGCCTCCCTTTTCATTACATCATCATCACTATTATCATTACCACTACTACTGTTATTATTGTTGCTATTGTTATATAATTCTTAAACTGTTCTCATCTCACTGCATGGGTTTTACCTACTTTTTTTCCCAATTCTCTTACCCATCCCGTACTGTGTGGGTATGGGGAGTGAGTGGCTGCATAGTACTTTGTTGTCATCTGGGGTCAAGCCATGACACTCATGCTTCCTATACAGCCTGAAAACAGTACAGATTCTCCAGACAAAACTGCAAAACCTGAGCTCTGCCTCAGCTACCAATGCTGCCTCAGGTATTTGGCCTCTCCCCACAGCTCAATGAGCCTGAATACACAAACACTCTTGGGGCACCTTTTAGAGATATTCGAATCATGATGAAAACTTTTTCTCATGCAGCCAGAGATGGGATGTTTTCAGGAGGGAGTAAATTAACTGCCATACCTAAATACTTCCCAGTTCACCTGCACTTCTTATCTTTCCCACAACAGATTTTGTCTGCCAAATGCAGAGAAGAGTGTAGTGTATATATGTGCAGTAAATATGCAATAAACTGCAGTAATACATGCACTAGACTGAAAGTCTGCATTTTTGTATCCTCATAAGCAATTCATTGGATTAAGGACTCAGAGTCCCACAGGGAGTACTGCAAATACACATTAAGTCTCTGGGTGCTGGATTTGACTCTCTGACGTATGTAACAGATGTGTAAAGTAACACATAACCAGATGCCTCTCTCGCAAATGCACAGCTAGAGACTGAAAAGCCCTAAAAATGTTGTGTCCAAGGGCAAAAGAAAAGGGAGATAATAAACACAGAACCAGATATCTAGCAAGAAATTAGGCCTCATGAATTCCTTGCCTACAATGCTGAAATTTTTCATGTCTGCAATTCAGCTATGGTATCTCAAAAGAGAACTTTTCAGGAGGTGGGAGTCCAGCCACTGTGGCCTGATTTGCTCCATGCCAGGGTGGTAAACCATTTCCTGACGTCTTTGAAATTTCAGGGTCCTACTTCCAAAGCCTCCACTGTGATTTCAAAGACCTCCATCCAGAAGAGTGGTCTAACTCCTTAGAAGAAGGAAATACTCAGGAAAAAAAAAAGCATATAGCTGTATAACAGTCACCACCACAGAGGCATTTCTCCTTTCCCTGAGTTGGTATATCCTGGCCAGAGTGGCTAGGAGAAAATAGCTGCTATGCTTTTGCAATAACCTTCTAAGGCAGAGGAGAATGGTGGGTGAGAAAAAGTTAAAAGCCTCAGTTTAAAATTTTTGGCTACTCCCATTTCATGAAGTAACTTAAAACCACTCTGCTAGAAACTGTGTGAACCACTGACTTCAGATCTGGATCCTGCCTTTTTGCAAAGCTGCTGGTAGGCTAGGATCCAAGGCTTTAGTTCAAGCTCTTATGTACTCCATACTGAAATGACTTATACCATACATTCTTTATAATAAATGGCCTCACAGTGAGGAAGGACAGTATTGGCACAGTTCATCTTTGCATCACTTTTTTGAAAGTTTAGGGAAAGCACTGGAAACATTACAGCTTTCAAATATTTTGCCTCACGTGGTTCACAGGCAGCATTGTGAATGGCTGTGCAAGCTTCACCCACTTTCCTGGGACAGGCAGTGTGACAGTGTGACTCCCAGGTGGGCAGTGCCCAACAGAGCTGAGCAGAATGGGCCTGGTGGCACTGGCAGGGCCACGTCTCACCACAGTGCTACCCTGCACTGTGCCACTGCAGCTCCTGACTCCCTGCAGTGAAGGTCTCTGTCCCCACCACCTCCTCTTTACAAAGGCTCACACACACATACTGAAACAAAAGAATAATTCCATTATGTGCCTGACAGCCTGTGAGCTTTCCTTCTGATTCACAACAGCAGTGCCCCATTGAAAAGATACATATAGAGGGGGTGGGAAAACAAAAAAATCTTAAGAAGTCTCTAGCAAGCACACGTATTATTAAAGCCTCATTTCCACTTAATACAAGTTGCTTTGGGATCTAATGCAGCTGATTTGAGGGGAAAATACAAACAAACAAAGTCTTCTTCCATTAGCCAGGGCAGGGGGTGGGGAAATCGAACCAGTGCCATCTTTGTTGAAGAGCCCCACAAAACTAATGGTTCAGGAGAGCTGAGGAGCATGATCAGGGGACAATTTGTGACTGATCACTGCCATCTGAACATGGCATGCTGACAGCTGAACGAAGAGCGAAACAAAAAAAGCGTGTGTTTAATCGGGGCAGGCTCAGTCCCCTGTGTTCACTTCCAGTGAAAAATACCAAGCAGGAAAGAGTCAGCCTCTCTGCCTGCTCAGCTCAGCACCCACATAACTCCTTGGCATTTACCACAGGACTTTCTCCAGGCACACAAATGGAGGCATTATTTCTTCACATGGTGAAAAAAATAAGAAAGGAGAAGGATAGCGGTACAATTTAATATATCCTAAAATGATCTTTTGGCACCAAAGACATTCCCTGCAATACTCTGACAGTGGGCTCCTGCACTCCCCGATGCAAAAAAAGCTAAAAACAACCTCAATGATTTTTTGAATGAAACACAGAAGCTGATGAAATTATTATAAAGGCCACACCGATGCGACAAAATGCCTTTTCTTGAGCTTCAATGTGCACTTCCTCAGACAGCAACAAGAATGCAATTGTGAAAGGAAAACCATGTATGCTATCCTGATCTGACATCCTTGAAAAGAAGGTAGCAATAAAAGAATTTTGATTTGTGCTTCATAGAACCAAGAAGGAATGCTTGCCTCCAAGAGAGTGGGGTGGACAGAAAGCAGAGGTGGGCTGAAGGTGATCACACAACAGAGCACTTCTCTCTCACAGGTTTGGCCAAGACTGTCGCCTACACCTGAAACAGGGCTTGCCCCAGAGAGTGAGGCATTTCCCTACCTCAGCCTTCAAACAGGTTTGCATTAATACCTCATTTCACAACTACAAAAATTGCCTCAGACTCCTGCTGAAAGAGTCCTGTATTCCTGTTTGGGCTCACAGTCCCTAGTGCAAGACCTGCACATAAAAAGGAGTTGGCTACACTGATTTGAAAAACTTTTGACCTTTTCAGAAAAATCAGTACAAATATCTACAGGACCACTACCATTTCCCAAGCAATGGCTCCTGTCTACTGACCAGGAAGGAAATATTTAGCTCCCTGCAGTGGGCCTGTTGATTTCAAAGGAAACTTAATAGCTCTGTTCCTACAAAGCAAATACAGAGCAATCACGGGGGTTCGGCTATGCTCTCCTCTCTTCTGAAATCTGGTAAGCAACATGTCTGCAAATGCCACTTGCAAAAAGGTTTTGATTCTCTGCACATTTGTGGGAACATATACCCTGCTTCTTCTAGGTTATATGTATCTTTGTGATTCTGCAGATTCCTTACAGCAGTTTAGTCTCTTTCAGCACAATTGTGGGGCAGAATAGAGTAAATAACTTAAAATATTTAAGAAAGATGCTGGTGCTTTTTTGTGTTCATTTATGCAACATTTTCATTGGTTAAAAGTTTTACAACTGTAGAATCTTCTCCTTAGTAGATACAGGTATGCTTCTTTTCTAATGAGAAATGAAAACAAAAAAAATGAAGACTAGAGGGAAAAGGTGAGCTTTTCCTTGTGTCTCATCATTGTCTTTATTAAAAAAAAAAAATAACTCTGGACAACACAATTCAGGCTCAATCAGGGAACTCTTAGTTCAGTTCCTATTCAAATATCCAAGTGCTATTTGCAACTCTAGTTATGAAAGGGGACATTATTTTCTTTATACGTTTAACTTCATTTGTTCAAAGACACACTGATGAAGCAATTAAGTCAGACGTACTATTAAAGCTGGTGTAGAATTCACAGGCTCTGCTAAGAAGTTTGGTATTTCAATGAGGTGTTTAAACATAAAAATGAGAACTATGTATTTCATATAAAAGTATCACTGAAGAATGCTGTAAAATCAGATTACTCATGACATTATCACCAACAGTAAGAGATTTGTATATGCATTTTTCTGGCTGTGTGTTGTATGTTCTTCAATAGCTTTCTTCAATAGTTCCCATATGATATAGATTCCAAACTAGGAAATATTTAGGCTCATGCCTAACTTTCAGGGAGAATAGCCTCATTGATTTAAACAGGGTTTAACCCTTATAAATGTCAGAATGATTGCCTGTTTGTGGGATTGGAACTCATGGGGCCCATTTTCAAAAAGATAAGTGCATTACGTATTTTTACTGCTGTTTCTGGGTTTGCCGTTACAGTTCTCTCCCTCCCTCTCCTGCCTGTTTTTATTGCCTTCAACAGCAATAACATGACACTCTGAGGTAAATAATAATTAATTTAATTACAAACTCACTGTAACTTATGACAAGACCCTCCAATCACTTACCTCAAATCATGAGTGTTTCAAGATGCAATTGTTAATCTCCTTTTTTCCCACTCTCACAGGAGATGTTGCAGACTTTTTTTTCTGGTATTTTGCATTAAAACTCTTTCCCTGTGCTCCAGGATCTTAAACAAAAACAAAAAAAGAAACACTCAGAATGAAAATGTCATTTCAAGCAATTGGTGGGTGGCTCAGGGGAAATCCCTGACCTTTTTTGAATGTATATTTCATTATCTAAAGCAAGTGTGGTAACTTCCTCCAGCAGCAGCTCTTCTGTGGGCTGTACTTAAAAAAAAAAAAAAAAAAAAAAGACGCAACTGAACAAAAAAAAAATAAAACACTGGTTTAGACCGCTCAAAAACATGGTATTTTAAAAAATCCATAAGATAGCACAAACTTCAAAGTATTAATTTAAAGCACAATCCAGGACATACCAGACTCCACAAATTTATGATAGTGAAAATGGAAGAAAACCCAGAACACAAACCAGAAGAAAAATCATTATGTAAAGTGTTAAACTGCTACATAGTTTTATTATTGCTATCACTGTTATTATTACTAATAAAACATATACAGCCCTTTCCCTCAGTCTTCAGTGAGCTCCTGTAGTATTTCTGTAGTAGCAGCGTGGGGGAAGTAGTAGCCGTGCTGGAGAAGCAGTGCAGCATTAGCACTACAAAACCCAGCCCAGCTGTCGAGAGAGGAAGGAAGGGAGGAGGAGCGACAAAGCAAATGAGTTAAGAGTAACTGGCAGGGCTCTAATACAATCAATTTTGACATTCTCCACCATCACCAAAAAAGGTCTGAAGGGTTTTGAATTTTCAGCAAGTGCTGCTATACCAGAACAGTTTCTCACCACCCCCTGCTTCACCCTCCTCCCTCTCCCATACCTGCAGCAGGGCTTGGCCAAGAGCCAGCGGAGTACGTAAGACTCCAAACCAGGCTCTGTCAGCAGGAAAACAGTGCCAGCCAGTGCAGAGTTCACGTTCCCTCTGAGAGCGTGGTCTTGCATTTACATGGCCTCTCTGGATTACAAGCATCCCAGTTATTTCTCTGCGAGCAATTTTTAGGGCCAACAACCACATCCATTTTTGCTCTGTAAAAAGCCTGAAAGAAACTGTTCCCAGGGTTACACCTGTGGCTACCCTCACTGAAGCCAACAAATTTACACAACATGACAGCGAGAGGATTTGACCTTGTGTGCATGTAAGCCAGAACACTTTGATTCTCTTCCTTGGCTAGAACGGACAGGCATGAATAATTTTCCCCTTGTTTTTAATTAAGAAATGGAGACAATATTCACAGTCTTCTGTGGCTGTATATACCTCAAAAAAGACAACTTTTCCAAAAGTGTTCAAAAATTCAAAAAGTACAGCTTTTAACACCACAGTGTATTCCCCCACATAACCTGCAGGAAAACAACCCAAAACTTGAAGTAGATGACAACACACAAATAAGGAGGACTTTGACACCTGTACAAAGGCTGTGCCTATGTCACCACTCCCCAAAGCTGCTTTGCTGGTACAAAATACTCTGCTTAAATTAGCCTGGGCCCCTACTCCACCGTGCTTATTCACGCTGACGTGGTGCTGCCTCTTTCTTCAAGGAGCTGCTCTCACTCAACACCAGTCAAGGCTGCAAGAGCCAAGCCTACCACTTGCAGGAAGCGGACAAAGCCCTCTAAATCTGTGACACAAATCCAGAGAAGGCTGCAAGTTCAAAGTGAAATGAGGACAGTCTGTCCATGACTCATGCCACCTATAAACCATTCTTAATTTAAGAAAAAGTGTTAGAGAGATTATCTTACAGAGTGTCACACTGCCAAATCAACTAGGTTCTGCCTCTCATTTTTTTCCCCAACTCAAATACAAGGTGGCCAAAGATCAAAATCAGCATAAAATCCTCCTGTTCTCACTTCATGTACTTCCATTTTTAATACTCTGTTTAAAGAGTCAAATAAAGCTGTTTGATGGACAGATTCCCAGCTATCCTCCAGGCTTTTTTGCATGACCTACGGGCAAATGCTATGTGACACTTCCTGAAAGGCTAAAATAGCTCTGAATGACACTTGAGCTTCTATAGTACAACTACAGCATGAGACTTTGGCTCCTAATGCACACTGTCACTTAACCCAAATTTTCCCCCACCTCAGTTTCCCCAGCCTCTACAGCAAAATAAGAGTATTCCCCCAACTCAGAGGACTGATGCAACGAACACAACACTGATTGTGTTGCTGATTTAGTGGATAATCTGGAAACAAGGAGAAAGTTACAGAAATTTACAGATCTCTTAACTTAGGCTGAAACTTCACATACCCAGAAAAAGACCCTGCAAACCGAAATAAGGAGTGAGTCATCAGCCTGTCCCTCTGAAACTGTTTTGCTGGACAGTCATTTTACTAGTACAACTCTCTTCTCCAGGGTGCTCCCAGCAAGCGTGGGGGACACTGAATAGATTCACTGTATTCACACAACAGCTTTACAGCTGCTGAAAAAAGGCCTATTGTAGGCCTGCATTTTACTATCTCGAGTAGCATACATAAAGTTGCTGTACAGCTTCCATTACCCATCTGATCCTTACAGAAACAGGAGCAACAAATCAGGGTTTGTCAAAAGAAAATAGATTTAACTGTGATGGAGGAAATAGTCCGGCCTTTAAAAAAAAAACAGAAGTAACAATTTATATATCAGAGGATAAAAGTCTAAAAATATGTGTTCTTCCTGCAGTCACTGTCTACTCATGGCTTGCACCTCCATCCACAAAAAATATAATATTTTCTCAGTAACCAAAATAGTATCAAAACCAACAGCGAACTCTTAAAAATGGAATTATTGGGTCACACTTTACAAAGACTCACTCAACAGCCAGATAATCCTGGACTTTGCAAAACATGTAAATAGATATGACTGCCCCTTTTTAAACATCTTGATTTTTCCTGTAGTGTCTGTGAAGTCAGGGAAAAAGGACAGTCCTGAATTAGGCACATTCCTCCCAGCATTTGACTACTCCATTCTCCCCCTTCTGGAGAAATGAATGCAGCTTCAAACAAATTAAAGGAATATTTTGTCAGCTCCTTCACTCTTCCCAGTGTAATAAATGAGGCAGTGCTTCGCTTCTCTAGCTCCCAGCAGAAGCAGGTCTGAGGTACAAATCTTCCTTCCTCCTCCCATACACACAGCATTAACCCTGCCAGCTGCAACGACACCGAATTCAGCCAGGGCTGTTCAGCAGACTATCCCACCTGCAGCACACGCTACTACTAACCCCCAAGAATTAAATGTTGGTTGATCAGCACACGTCTCCCCAAAACACAGTACTTCCTTCAAAAGCAACAAGATTGGACAAAAGTTACAGGATCAGTTTTTCTACCTTCTGGCTTCAAAGCCACAGGAACACAACAGGTGCTGTGCTGCTCTGTACTCAAAGGCAGAAACATTTTGCTTTTCAGTGAAAACTAAGACAGGCACTACCCCTTGCTTTGCCAGCTTGGGACCTTAATAAAATACCAAGAGAGTAGCAGCCTGATAAAATACCAGCAGTAGGGCACTTCTTTTCTCCCAGTCTTCCTTCATTTCAAAGTGGGGCCTCTCTCAAAAGGCCGATGGAGCTGAATGGACTGAGATGATTTTCCATTCTAGGTAAATTGCATGTTTGCTATGGTAGCATGACTTGACTGCGATCAAAATGGATGAAAAACCACAGCAAATGGAAACAAAGACTCAAGTAAAGAGAGAAATGAAGCCCCAAGACAAGCTTCTGAGAAATACTCATCTCTTATTTCTGGATTTGGGCTTGCCTACCTCCAAGCCTGGGGGGCAGACAGAACTGCCAGCCTCCTTTGCCATCCCCAGGGCAAGCGGCTCTGGGGTGGGCCTGGGCAAAAGTAGTACTATTGCACATGACAGGACAGAGCCAAGGCCAGTTGAGAACAGTGGATTGCTAAAATATGATCTCATTTTGGAATGAGCTATGAGGGATGAAAAATGACAACACCAGGCCCTCTGCACACCTCTTGCCGTGGGAGACAGGAACTCTTCACCCCAAATCTCACAGAAATGTACCTACCACTCTCCCTTGCCTCTGCCAAGGGTCTGGCAGGCTCAGGCACATGTTCCTACATGCCATTTACTCTTTTTCTTGCCTTCTGCTCATAAGCACACACACCGTGAACTCCCCTCTTTTCTTAACAGCTGAAGTGACTTTATTGCACGATTTTTGGACTAGAACTACCAGCCCACGCTCAGTGCCCCCATGCCTTGATGCCACCTGTTTATCATTACAAGGTGACACAGAGCCATGCTCCCCCCACTTACCCTGAGGCATGTCATGTCTTTCCAAGTCATAAAGCCCCAGACTCATCAGGTGCTGACCTCAGGCTCTCCCTGGCACCCTAAGTGCCTCCTTTATCCCAGCATGAAGGTCTGAGAGGGACAGACTGCATCACAAGTCAATGGCTTCATCCCTTGGCAGCAACCCTGCCATATGACTGCCTGTGCTCAGAGGCACAGCCTTTCTTGGCTCACGACCTCTGAAAACAAGGAATGCCAGTGGATGAAGAGCTGAATACCCTCCACCCACTCTTTCACTGGCCAAGCTGTTCTGAACAGTAACATACATCCCCCTGTAAAAGTTCAGCATGCTGCCCACAAAAAGCAGCAGGCAGGCGTGCCTCTCCTAAAGAGCATATATAGTTTAGAAAGAGATGGTAAGAAAATGAAATATGGTGTGATATTCAATGTGCACATATATTCTGGGTTCTTCAAAGGAAGGGCTCTAGAAAAACAATAGAAATTCCATGTTGTTTGGAACAGATGGGCCTCGTATTTTTTTTCTATTGCCTTCTGCTTTACTTACTCATCTCACCTACCTTCTAGCCATATGAGGTTTTTTTTGGGGATCTAGTTGCTTGCTGCTATATAGAAAAATCTGAACAATCAACATTCCTTATACAACCATGTACCTCCAGTGACAGAGAGTACAGGACACATTCAGGACACTTCAGAAGAAACCTGTGATGACCTTTGTTGCAGGAAACTTTGGAGGCCTGACCATAAGCTGTTTTTAGAACAGAAATTTGACTAAGCCACAACCAGCTCAGCACCACTGTGGTTTGGTCTTACTTTTTGAGAGTAGCAGGACAGACTATGCCAGCAGCTAAAATCTTCCAGGCAGCGGAAGAAATGTTGTCCTCTGCCTAGATTCATTGAGTTGGTTGGCTACAAAGACTGGTTAGTATTTTTGCAGTCAAACTTACTCTTTTAATCAAGAAGAGACAGGAAACTGAGAAAGACAAAGCTTTTCTGTAAGTCTACTTCCAAACTTTTCTTTTGTAAAAAAAACAAACCTGAAACACTGTACTCTTACTTCTGTCACCTCTAATTCTACTTGCTTTCCTTCAGCACAAGCCTCAACAGGAGTATTTCAGCAAATACCAGGTTTGGTTGTATGCTCCCTGGGCTGCCAGCTGTCAGATCCAGAAAGCAGGTCTGTCACATCTGCCAGACTGGCTCTCACACCCACTGTCTCAGATAACATCATGTATTCTTCCAAGTCATGCCAGCAATAATATGACATTACACATCCCCTTACCTGCCGCAGGACACACACAAAAAAGAGGCTGTAGACCTTTAAATAAAGGATGCCCAGCCAGTGTCTTAGGATGGCTAAGAGCCTCAGTTGAGAGCACCCTCTGTGACTGAAGGTTACAAGGACTGTCCCCACGTGAGCACGTGCTCACATCAGCAGGTCAAGTACCAGCCACTGTACACGGGTCATTGCTGGTTAAGCATCTAATGTGCACTTGGCATTATATAAACTCCTTAAAGATGATACAATCCTTTCAGGAGAAGATTTCTTCTTTCTAACTTCTCAAAACAGCCTTCCTTCTCAGGAGCCTACTCACATCAACCTTCCCCTTGCAGTAATAATTACAAAGAAAAGGGAAGAAAGAACAAAAAGAAAGAAAAAATATAAAACCTGTTTCACTAACTGGCACAGCTATACATAATCAGATCACTGAAATACACCTTTCTTTCCATGCCTTCATCCCACTACATCCCTACAGGGCAAAGCAACCTTCTGCTTTTGTTAGATCAAGCATGCAGCTTTTGAAGCAAGTCTCCAGATAATCCATCCTGCCTGGGCTTTCAGTTGTACTGTGGGGTGGTCCTGCAGCACATGGACAAATCCCTCTTGGCAGGAATTAACTAGAAGCATCATGTTCCCCAGAGTGAGCAGCCAGCAGCACCAGACAGCTTGGAAGTAAAAGCAACCCCAAAACACGTCTGGTGCAAACCTCAGCAGCCCAGCAGAGTTTTCACAGGTACTTTCTCTGGTTGGTTCACATTACTTTTTAATGTAGGCATAATCATAAATATTGTGCTGTCATTCATCTTCATGCCACCAAATAAAAATATGTTATTATTAGATTCTACTCTAATATTGCAACAGCAACTGACAAGCAGCAAGAGCATCTTGAAGTGAACAATCTAAAGAATAGATCAAAGTAGTTTCGGCTATAATAACTAACCTAATTTCTGTAGTTTTACAATGAGCTCTTCCACTCATTAAAGTATTTTCTCTTTGTCCTACACCAAAATAGTAAAAAAACAGTTACAGAAGGGAAAAAGTAAAACAGACTGAATATTTTCTCTTCATCTTGCACTAAAATAATAAAAATCATTAAAGAAGGGGAAAAGTAAACAAAGCTGGATTAAAGGACCAAAAAAGATACTACCTTTCCACCATTAAATCCCATGAAAGATAATAAACATTAGGCATAATAATAAAAATATAGGCATCAGTTGTAAAAACTGCCAGCAGAAAATTTTAGGCAACAGTGCTTTTTTAATATATTGTCATCTGAGCTTATGTCAAATGCCCTCTGGTATTCTGTCCTCACAGTAGATCTTTTGTTCTCTTTGAAAATGTCATTAAATAGACCCTCAAAGTCCTGACACTTATCATAACTAATTCAATTAATAAGACAGTCATCACCTCTTTTTTCAGTGCATGAAAGGCCAAGAATTCTGGCCTTTGTCAGAATCATGTCAAGAATGACATGATACCTAGCTTTATTTTGCCACCCATTTAGAAGTACCTGCTGGGTCTGTGGAGGTTTTCAGGCCATTGGTTAAAAGCCACCTGAACACAATCCCCCATACTTGTTTCCTTTCCTCATAAGCTGTTTGTCCCTAGCAGTAGCAAGAGCATAACACTCTAGAGTTTCACTGGAAGCTGCTAAGAAATACCTTGTGATTGAAACTTCCTTGCATTTCAGGCGCAGGAAGCCAACTAAACGTCACTGATCCATTTGTTCCATTTTTGTTAAATGGTTCTGGACCTGGCAACAAATTTGTGAGCAAGAATGACATTGACCATCATGCTGAGGACCTGGCTGATTTGGGCCAAGTGAAATGCTATCCTAGTACTCAAATCCCTCTTGAAAGCTTCCTTCTTCCTTCACATGCCTTCCACACAGGAGACAAAACTGCAGGCAGGAAGCCCAAGCACAGAGGAAGTGTGTGTAAAATCCACAGTCTCAACTTCACCATCACTGTCCATTTTCATGAATGAAAAAGGCAAAGTCAGTAGGGGAAGCTGGGCCCTGTCACAACTGCTACCACACTGTCCTTTCCCTCCAAAGCATTGTGGATCTGTGTTAGTTTCCTGCAAAGGTAATTGTTCCTATGTCTTAAAACAGCCAGGGACATAGTTTCTAATATGGTTAAATTTTAACAGCACAGCTTTGGGCCTAACTCTTTGTCCTGCATTTTCTAGAGCTGTCTGAGAAAGTTTGGGACCTTTAATAAGTGATGTCTGCATTTAAACTGCATTCACTGGTGACTCTTTGCACAGGACAGAAAAAGTAGGTGGGGCTCCAATCTCCCAGCACCACGTTCCATCTGTCACACAGCCCTGGTCACATCACCTTGTCCATTTGTCCCGGGCTCCATTTGACTCATACAGAATATGTGAAATGACTGAAGGTGCTGTTAGTTTAGAGTAAACTGAAAACTTAAAATCCAACATTTACCAATAAAGCGTGGGAGTATTAAAAGGACGCGGGATATTCTCCCTCGTTAAAAGACCAAGCAGTCCCATATGCAGTGATGTCTGTGAAGGCTGGTTCCCTGTGGCTTTGTCTCTCCATGACCCCATGCACAGTGAGATGCATGCTCTGAGCAAAGCTAACCCTGAGCAATGGCTCACCCCATCATGCTCTTATATCTGTGATAACACAGGTGAGCCTTTCCTTCAGAAAGGTCACCCATTTCTGTCGTTGTTCTGTGCCCAAATCCTTGTTCCACAAAACTGCTCAGAGCTCAGCCTGCCTGTTAAATTTAGCTGGACCTGGCCAGTGGACTCCAACCTTACTGGAGAGACTCAGGGATATACGAAGATAGTGTACACCACAAGGAAAACAAACTAAAATACTCATCTTGGCCTGAGAAAAATGATGTTGAACTGGCAAGAAAGGTAAACCAATGGATCTGATGTTAGAATTGCAGTGCCAGTTCTGTAACATTCATCAGTTACAAAATAAAGCATTGACTTGCCAAGGGAAGTTTATTTTACTTAGGCTGGTTTGAAACACAGCTTTACTTGTACTTAATATGAACTGCATTCTGCTTATGAATAATATTATGTCTATCTTCTGGGAAATTAAATTGTAATCTGTCCTCTGTTCCATTTCTTTAAGACATTCAGTTTACTACTGTAACTTATTTGTGATTTACTAAATTCCAATTACAGAAAGTAGGACAACATTTTGTTCCTATGCAAGACAGGAAAAAGTACAGATAACAGATTTAAATCTGCTTCAAATGACAGAGGACAAGTAGATGTCTGGGGTTTTTGAGAGGTGAGATAAACCAAAAGGGTTTTTCCCCTGGAGGATCAAAACAGACTATTTTTCCTTTCCGTTATTCATAATATAAGACAAAGGTCATTAGAAACACAGCTAAGTTTATGGAACATTCACAATGTTGCATATGGCTACGTATGTCTTATTAATTTTGGTGAGCAGAGTTTGTAACCAGAAAAATTATTTACAACCTTATTTATTTTGGGTATTGTACCTCTTTACATACATACAAGCGTACTAATGTGGGCTGTAGTGCAGTTTTTTCTCCAGCATTTATTCATACCTAGGACAAAACTACTTTCAACCTGCATATATCTGTCATGACAAAGCTAGCACTCAACAGTTTCATTTTCTAGCACCAGCCTGTGTCAATTTAACCTTATACTGTCTTTTCCAACAATTCCTTGAATTTACACCTAGATTTTCTCTTTGGTGTCTACAGCTAGTAACTACACCACCACATAACCTTCCTGTCACCACTATCCTGGAGAAAATGAAAGCAGCCCTTCAGCCAGTTTCTGAAGGATGAGTGACATTTGCAAGGAAATCAACTGTGCCGCTTTCTTTCAAATAGGCTGAAATAGACAACAACACACTTTCAGTAGCTGGTATATTACTAAGAAAAAAATAAAAAAAAAGACCATGATGATTACATAATTGCTTTAAAATAAGTTTCAAAAGCTACAAACACACCCCTCCTTGTACTAGTCCCCTGACTCTTCTTCTATGCTAAAATACATATACCTCAACATATGGGTACATATTTTAATGCAATATACACTAGATTAATCAATTTAAGGCTAAAAAAAAAAAAATAAAGAGATTTTGGAAGTCAGCAAGGACAATTATGGTCCTTTAGGCTTATGATAATCATATGACAGGGCACAAAATTTGAGGTTAGAATCCTCCCCAGAGTGGGAAAAAAATCTTCCATTTCATGAAAGTGAGTAGCATCAATCTCTGAAATTTGCTGTGTAGTATTTTCAGAAAGACATCTGAACTCTACAGAAATATTTCATCCACCTGTGAATGCACTACTTTCCTCAGCCTTTTCCCAATTATTACCGGGATCTTCCCATTATTATTAAAAACAAACTGTTCTTCATTGTGAAAGAGTGAACTGCTCCCCGTTCTCCCAAGTCCCAGTGAGTGTGATGGTCACCAAACACGGACACATTCGTATTGGAGAAAAAATGTTACATTAAAAAAAAATCCTTCACTCTAACTTCAGTATTTTTTCAGGAGTGCTTTCCACATATGTTAAAAAGTTACTTAAATTAGCATCTGCTATTTAAAATTTGTGCCTTTGAAAAATAACAGCAGCTGATCAGCACACAAAACCGTGATATTCTCATTTTTTGCATGTTTTCCAAGCACTGAAGATTGGTAGGCATAAACAAATAGAAATGGAATCCCTCCACTTCACATCCTATTGACATTATGAGCCACTCATTAGAAGTGGGAAAAGACTTACGATTTGGGAGTTTTCCTACATCACAAGATTTTGCAGCCAACTCTCCAGAATAAGCCAAGGAGGCTCTTTCAGGTCCCAAAACATTTATGTGCTTTACTTTAGGGGCTCCAGAAGTGAGCAGAACTACTCAGATTTACAAGTTAAACAGCTACCCAGCCAGAACTGTAATCCACGCCAGTCAGCAGTGCCACTGTTAACTGTCTGGAGGAGCTGAATTTGTTCCCTCTGTCCCACACCTTTCCCTTTCTTTTTATTTCCAGAAGCAAGATGAAAGATAAAAGGGCCTTCTGCTATTTGTACTAATCACCTGTTAGTCACAGGAGTCTGAAAGGCAAACTGACACATCCACTCATTTTTACTGTTTCCAGTATTTACAGTATTATTTCTCTAGGACTGTGAAGCAGCTGCCAGTGATTACTAGAATTTGGCATGTAGAAGCTCATGTATATGAAAAAACCACGATCAAACAATATGCAGCTCATTAAAGAAAGTTTGTAACTCTGTTCCCTGCCCTAATACTTTGTTTTTATCTCCTGGAAATATTTACCACACCACCTGATTAGACTGAGCTGCTTATGTATTTTGAAAATACAAATTATGCCATCAGTCATTCGTGGTATGACAGTAAACGTGCAATTATACAACTCGGCAAGCTCCCGCAGTGCACCAAGGCAGGCACAACCCAGCCCCGAGTGCCAGCACAGCACAACCAGACTACCCAACCTTTATTGATCTTAAATGAAAACTCGGGCAATAAAATAGCCCACACGTTGAAGAACAAAGCTTGGACTGGCTCTAACACATTCACCAGAGCGATCAGAGCCATGTCTTTCCAGTCTGCATCTGCAGGCAGATGAGAGGGAAGCACTTGCAGAGGAAGGAGTGACTGCACACTTTCCTAGATGTGTAACAATTCGACCTGAAGATTCATATCCCAGAGTTGGACTTTTGTGCCAAGAAGTTAATGGACCTCAATCCCATGTTAAAACCCACTGTCACTCTTTCTTGTCTAGCTTCTTTAATTTGGTTGTGTGCTTTTATGGTCCTCTATGTGAGGATTCAGTCCTTCACATACATGCAGAACCATACAGCCAGGGTGTCTGTCACCTTTGGCTTGCAGGAGAAGGACCCAACTCTTTTTGACTGTGATGGCTGAACAGAATTTGCCCTATGACCACCAGGAACGACAGGTAGCTTAAGAACCTTGAGAAATCTACCCTTCAGCTTTTACTTTGGTCCTCCTTTCTACCTCTCTTAACACACTTAAAGCCCCTCCCTACACAAAACTGGCAATAATATTTATCTTGACCTAGAAGGCAGAAAAGCAAGAAATTACAGTGTACGTATAAAATTCATGCTGCTGTATTTATTTCAAGTCTCATGAATCTATCATAGCACAATTAAAACTCGCCCAATGCTAAACAGCTGGTTTCCTCTCTGTTGATGTGATACACTATCTTGATTCACATGATACTGGATTCGCCCAAGGCTGCAACTCATTCAGAAAGCTAGCACAAATGCCATGTCCCATTTAAAATCCAAATGAGGTTTTAAAAGATCAGCCTACATCTACGTAAACTTCATTCCTTACTCCTTCAGAGTGGAGAACATCATCTGAGCAATCCTTTCCACCCTCAGAAGTCCCAGCTGGTGGTCAGTATGACTGGCATGACACAGGTAGCTGCAGAGGACTGATCTCTGCATCTCCTCGTGATGTAGAAAGGAAGAAGCGATTGGTCCCACACAGATCTGCACGGCACCAGAGATCTATTTATACAGCTCTAGCAGGCTGAAACTCTGCGCAGAAACTGCAGCCATCTCTTCAGCTTTCAAACTGAAGAGGGGTGGATGTCTCTAATTCTGATTCCCATGGTGTTCCCTGCAAAAATGACAATCATTTTAATTTTGCGTGGGGTAGAGCTGCTGGCATGTTTCGCACGTCTTTCCCTACACCAGCTTCAAGATTCTTACACCTCAAGGATTATCAGCTTTGTCACTGGGTTTTAGATTCCACATCTACAATTTATAAAATGGCCACCCTAATTAAACTGAGGGTAACACTTCCCTACTAGGTTCAATTAATCAGTAGGCACTGCAGCTTTCTCTGTTCTCTTTTTTTTTCTTTTTTTCTTCTTTTTTTTTAGCATATGACAATAATAAAACAATCAAAAAAAGGTAATTTAGAGTCATACTATACCCAACTGTCATTTGTAAGACTTTACTGTATCATTAGTCAGAGCTTCTGGTGACAATATAACCCACAAGGCTGAAACCTGAGTGGTTTATACATGTCATCAAAGCCTTAAAAGATAAAAATGCCATCTTAGAAAGTGGGAGTATTTAATTTTTTATAATACTTTTGTACTAATATAAAGCATTCACTTAATTTAAATCAGTGACTTTTTTTCTTAAGGTATTTGTATCTATTTGAAAATATCTAATTCTTTTTTTTTAGATCTAATAGTGCTGAGTACTTTGAAGACAATTTGCCAGGGCTTATTAATTAGAATTCTTACAAATCTTTGGGGGTTGGGTTTGCTGAGGGGTTTTGGGTTTTCTGGGTTTTTTTTTAGAAGGGAGTGGGTATACTGTGTTAGATTTTGTTGTTTGTTTGTTTGTTTTGCTGGGTTTTTTTTTTTCTCCCCTCCAAACCAGGGCACAGCACTGCAAATGCAAAATTCCAATCACCTCCCCCAGATACCAAATTCTTTTCATGAAGTGGCAGATTAGTTATGTTACTTGGTAACAGCTGTATGGTGTAGTGGCTGCTACTAGGTCTGTACAAACACATGTCCACAGGCTAGAAAACAAAACCAGACAAATTCTCAGCTAATGCATAAAGGCTGAACTCCAATGAAAACTAGCTGTGAAGGAATGCTGTGACTCAAACTCATACCTGTGGACATTACAGCGAGTTACACAGTACTGATTATTACATATCAGAACTTGATTACTGACTTTCCTAGTACTTAAAATGCTCATAAAAATGGAAAATTATAAGAACATTAAAACATTTTTTTAAAGTCACTGAAAGTAACTATGGACAAATTGGTTAATTTTATGACAGTTTTCCATTAGCTTATGTTGCTCCACTGCAGTTTCACTTTATTCATGGACACACACATATGCATGCATACACACACAATTTGGGAAAGTGGAGGAAAAGGAAGAAAATTGGTTTTATGAACAACCAGAGAACCAGAAATTAATGAACAGACTCAGAAGACCAATGAAGCACATGATTGATTTCCATTATCTTCAGCAGAGCTTGACTACAGTTGAAGTGCTTTAATGAACGAGGGCCCCCAAAACACAGTGCTCCTCAGCCCGGTTATCTGATCATGGCTTCATGTGAAACAAAACACTTGAAAGCAACTAAAGGTAAGGAAATGCTCAGGTTTAGCAAATGAAAGCCTTGTAGGAATTCTACTACTTAAGAAAAAACCCACAGTGGCTTCCTAAATTTTCATCACCTCTAGCAGCTTTTGAATAATGCAATGGTCTTTCTGACAGCTTCATAAAACCGTATGTAATCCACACAAGAAGTTCTACAATGTCTCAGCACTTCCTGGGGACTCAGAGCAGTAGGGTAGCCTTGCAACACAAGCAGAGATTAATCATTTTCTAATGCACAGTAATAAATAATGTATCCCCCATAGTACATAAATTAAAGCTGTAATTTCATCCAAGTTCTGTGATGACACCAGAAGCCCAAGATGGAATTTCAACCTCGTTATGACCAGTCAGGATACACATTATTCCTAAAATTATGATCTGAGAATTTATCATGAGTTCTGAAGGCATTACCAAAAAAAGAAGGATATGTAATTACAAGCAAAAAATAAAATTATTAAGTCAGATATTGTTTGCAGAACTTGCTAAAGTAAGCAGTAAATCTCATCCCTCAAAAGCCCACTCAGCATATTTATAGCAAGGCAAGCAAAGATCACTACTACTATCAAAAAACTGAAAATTGTTCTAGTACCACAGGGCAATGCCTCCACCACAGCAAACAGTAAAAAACTAGATGCTGAAGTTCAGGTTTTATGTTACAAAACCCCTAAAATGCTGAATATATGTCCTCCTACCACCACACACAGCATTTCACTCAGAAGTCAAACAAGTATTGTACAGGTGCACAACAGGTATAAAATACCAGGATAAAGTCACAGTCTTTCTCAAATCCACATGCCTATCTGACAAGAAAGCTACTGAGCAAAACAAAATACTCACGATGAGAAGTTTTATCCTTCTGATGAAAATACATATATAAGTACACACACACACACAGAGAGTTTATACAGTGTAAAGGATCTCAAAAATTTTCATGAAGAACATCCTCCTATCATTTCTCCTGCAGATAATTTCAAGAAATCCTAGGAAGACTCAAATGACATTTTACAAGTCTAACAACAAGTATTTTAATGCAAATAAGGTTTGAAGTATGATGACCGAGAGCCAAAATAATCATCTATATAGAGTTAACTGTTATATTCACCCTGACTTTTGCTACCAATTCCCATGATTTTCAGCAAATCCCACAAGATTTCAAGGATGTCTGGAGCCAGCTTTCTTTCAGAGACAAGAAGAAAATAACTTTCTGACCGCCATACACAAACAAGGCATGAAATTTCACAGGATCATTCACGGCCTGGAGTGGTTCCACATTCTGAACTTCTTTGCATGGTATTATTCACAGATTTATCTTATCCCCCCCTCCCTCCCACCACATTCCTGATAATGTGAGACTCATAAATCATGCTCACTGTCTCTTGCTTTCTCCCCCCACCCCACTGCACTTAGTTTTCTAGCTTAGAGAGCTGTAAAGAAAAAGTAAAGGAGGGGAAATGTGAAGATTATAAAAAGAAGTCAAATAAATTGGTGCAGAAAGTTGATTTTTAAAAGCTGAAAATATTTAAGCTCAGAGTAACAGTTTTTGAATATCTGATGCTTCCCCACAAGTCACTGTATTATTTGTTCCTTCCAACTCTTCCTCTTTCCACTTCCCATTTCTATAATGGTAAAGTGATCAAATCTGAATACCTGAACTTATATTTTCTGTACTCACATTTAAGAACCTTAACAGCAACGTTTCATATTCAAGGGGCCATTCACCCAGAGAAGGCTACTAATTTTTCTGTTCTTTTTTTAATCTCTCTGATAACCAGCAAAATTTAAAATCTGCATATAAATATTTATGTACCTCCATCTGCATTTGAGGATGCATTTTCCACAAACCTATTTTCTCCCTTTTTGCATTCCCTGGCTATTCACACGAACAAAAAAAAAAAAACAAAAACAAAAATCATGAGAAAAAGACAAGGAAAGCAAGACAATTGTCTAAAGCTCTTTGCCTCCATGCTTGCTCCACAAGAAGCATATCATCACCTCTAAATAGCAACCTGAAACCTACTCAAGAGACTTACGTAAGTCGTGAGTCAAGAACTAAAGCAGTGAGTGTCAAAACATTCAAAGACACAGTATCCTCTGCTCCTAGTAGTAAAGGAGTAACTGCTGAGAATATGCAAAGATGATCACTGCACTGGAGAAAAATAGCAGTAAAAACTTGTCACAAGATCAACAAAATCATAGAATGGTTTGGGTTGGAAGGGACATTTAAAGAGTTATTCCAAAACTTCCCTTGCCATGTGCAGAGACATCTTCCCTGGGTTATGTTGCTGAAAGCTGACCATTCAAAACTCAGCCACACAAACTGAGCTACAGGCTTCAGCCACAGTAGCACATTGCTAGAAACCCTTTGACCTGGTGTGATCTTGGAGGCTTATTATGTCTCAAAGAACAATATAAGCTCCCACAGAAGTGTTAACATAATGCCCAAAGTATGCCTCCATCTGCCTTTTATTGGGGACTCAGAGAAAGTGACAGTTTTCTACAGAATCTCTTAGACAGTAGGTTATGTTGCTCATGAAATATTGCCCACAAGGAATGGCAATCCAACACAGGGACTGAAAGGTGACCCTGTAAATAAATGTCAGCTGCAAAATCAAATACCTCTCCTGAACAAACACTGAAATATTGACAATGTAAACAAAATACAGAGAAGAGAAATAATTCCCCAATGAAAAAGAAAGAAGGAAAAAAACCTAGAGGGAATATGGGAGGGAAGGGCACATGGCAAACTTAGGTCACTATAACTCCAACCAATGCAGGCTCTTCCCATTCTCACCACCAGACCCCATCTGTGCCTAAGTATAAATGGAAGGGTTACCTATCATGTTACCTATCACCTTTCTTCATGCAAATATCATTTAATGTATTCTGAAGACTATATAACTTAATAATTCAGAAATTAATCTAAAATTATGCTTATATAACACATACCATATTAATTTACATTCTTACTGCACTAGTCATACAAACACATACAATAATTGTTGCTCAGAATGCTTTTCTCCTGAGAATTATGTTACACTTGCACTCTAAATTTAAAGGCATTCATAAAGAATCTGTAAAATCTGAGCCTGTAAATAGGCTGTAAAACTAGCCTATTAGTTGGTCTTCTTTCCCTCATTGTTAGATCAACACACAACACAAGACACTGAGGACTCAGAAGCAGTGAAAATTTCAGTGCTTGCAATCCAGGGAGAGAAGCAGAACTGCAGAACTATGTAATTACAAGAAGAAAGAAGAAGTACAATTGAAAGAGTCCCTATTTCTGACACAGCACATCTCAGAAGAAACACCAGCACCTGTCACAATTAACTGTGTGGTGAGGACTTCCCTACTGACACCGTATCCAAGAGATGTGGATTTTTCATCACATAGAATTTCCATTTGCCTTCTGGAAAAAGGAAGAAGAAGGAGGATTGAATTTTTTTTTCACAACGTTTTATAATTATTTAACTCCACTAACTGAAAAAGTTACCATTTACTTATTGCATTGTTGCAATTTAGGCACTAAGAATCCAAAAGCAGAAGCCCTTGCTGCTTATCTGACTATTGGGGCTGATTTGTTCCTGACAAAATATAGGACAAATGAACATACTGCTAATGCATACTGTGTTAATTATTCTGCAGTGCCATGTAGTAACCCTGACGGAAGTTCAAAGGAGTTGTGACAGATACGGATGGAAACAGTAGTATATATAGTTTAAATTTGCATTCAGTCATTTGCAGCTATAACATGGGAGAATTGAGTTGCAAGGCTGCACTGCTGCCTAAATGATCACACATTATGCTACCAGATTAAATACTCTTGTGAGATAAAACACTGTAGAGGGCTGAAGTTCAGAAAATCAATTTCAACACTGTTTTGTAAACCTCAGTACAGCTCCAACTCTCTGTTATTGATACCAATTAAATGGACCACATTTACATTGCTAATCCACGCCAGGCTTAAAAAGTCAACCAGTTAGTGCACAACACTGAGAGCAACGGAGGGCCTGCCCACACTTACAGACAACATGTTGCCACAACAACGCTTTAATTTAGAGGAGGAAAAAGTACTGGCCTCTGGAGTTGTAAGAACCACCCAGAGACAGGAACTGTGAGTACATAAATAAGCAGAAGCAATTCTATGAGCCTACACAAAATGATTTCCAAAACTCATCCTCCCACATCTTTACCAAAAAGCAGCCGGGTGAGCTGAGTGGCAGCAGCCAGTTGCTGTCTGGGACCCCTACAGGGTCCTGAAACTGGACCCTGCAAAACCCTGCTCCCTGCTCAGCCCAGCTACCTGGACATCCATGCCCAGCCTACAGCCCATGGGACACAATGCTGACCCCCAAAATGCCCAATACAGCTTGTCACCCACTCACCCTATAGCATCCTTTGCCCCTGGAAAAACTCGGCTGATGCTGCCTCGCCCCCCAGGGCACCTTTGGCTCCCACAAGCCCACAGCAAGTTGTGGATTGCAGTACAAGAGGGGTTTGATGCTGAGCCTCTCTGAACACAGCAGATCCCACGGCAAACTCCACCTATCAGGGAAAACCCAGGGTCAAACCACTGCAGCTCACACTTGCCAAGCTGACACAATGCACTCCTAAACACAGACACAACTAAGCATATCAATGGTACATATAAGCTTTCTCAGTAAAAACAGATCTGCATGCATTTACAACATACAGCCTTCTGTTTTGATGCTGAAGTTTTGTTACCTCCCCCACACTCCCTGAAATAAATATATTTTAAAAATTTCTGTTGACTTTCTTCAATCATTAATCACATTATACTAATAAATATTCTGACACTGACATTGTTTAAACAACCTCTTCTCCACCCAAAATCCACTGGCAAAATCCACATGTAAACTGACCATCACATAACCCTGCTTTTGAATGCTAATTGAAATCCACTTCCCCCAGCCAGCACAGTAAAGAGCTACTCTTTGGGAGGGGGAGTACAGAAAAGAAATGAGAGAGGGGCCTTTGAGAGGAAATAAAAATAGGATCCCTTGATCCCACCATGACATGGCCCAGACATTCTCCCTGTGGGGGAAGACAATGTTTCTTACAACAGTGAGAGTTTTTATAACATTTTCTTCTCCTTTTTTTCCCCTGTGCAACTTTGCTTCCTGAAGAATGCTTTATATAAAAGACATGACATTTGGCAACCCAGCTCTGCTGCTTTGAGAAATTCTTTGGCAAGCACCCTACGTGCTGACTGCATTAAG